>NC_140589.1:343573788-344148788 GCF_964204655.1 Triturus cristatus | reverse complement strand
AGATTTTGCACCCCATTGGATGTCAATCTCTTCACATTAGTATGTGTTAACAGTTCTTCATCAGGGCTGCTGATTAGAACTCTGTACCACCCAACCCAATATACTACTGGAGCGTCACACCTTCAGTCAAGACCACCATATTCTCTTACAAGATAAGGTTGCAACATTCCCCAGAGGGTGCAATACAGCCATTGTTCCTGCACCAACAGGGAGAGGGTGTCTATTCACTATACTTTCTTATTCCAAAGAAAGACTGCTTCTTAGATCTGGGGCCACTCAATTGGTAGACCATTTCAGAACATTTTCATGTGACGACTGCTGGATGTTATCCTACTCTTTCATCAGGAGTGACTTTATGACCGCATTAGATCTCAAAGACAAATTTCTGTTCCTATCCACCCTGCCCATCACAAGTACCTACAGTTTGTAGTAAGTGGACAGCATTATCAATTCACAGTACAACCCTTCGGGGTCTCAACCGCTCTAAGGGTCTTCGCAAAGTGTTTGGCAGTGATTGCCGCTTACTTACACAGAGCGGGCATTCAAATATTCCCCATATCTCTAAAGCTAGTTGATCAAGAGCAGCAGCATGTAAGAATGTCCAGCATTCACCCACACAACTCTAAACCTGCTCCAGAACCTAGGTTTTACAATAAATGCCAAAAATGTCTATCCCAATCTCATAAGGTGCAACCATTATTAGAGTTGATACAAAATGCTGTTAATGGGAAGGCATACCCCAGTCCACAGAGGGTGATAGCATTACAACAGCTGTTGCCTCTTATTCATGCCACTCATCCATTGACTGAACAGTAGTGAAACTCTTGGGTATGATGGCATCTTGCTTAAAAATTGTGCTGAATGCCAGATTGCACCTGCACCCACTTCAGAAATGCATCACCAGTTAGCGGTTGCAGTTGGAGGGTCGGTGAGATGATCTAGTGTTGAAAAAGACCAGCGCTCAAGGCACTCTGTAATTGTGGAACAGCAACAACCTGTTGCTAGGCAAGCCTTTTGTAGACACTCTGCCACCGGTGACCATTGCTGCCAATGCATCCCTCTTGGGATGGGGTGCACACTAGGCAATATGACTGAATCAAGGCGAAAGCCCCCGCACTCCTTTCATGGAAAGTAGCCTTTATTGTAGCCTCGTTCTGAATCGCACTAAATACTCTCACTAACTTCGAGCCTTTAATAAATCCAGTATTTGTAAAATGCGAACTAATCACCCCTACGGGTCTCAAGGCGCGGGGGGCTGTCGGGGAGATTAAACGAGCTATTGCCCAGAGTCAAATGGTGCTGGGCTGAGCTGCCACCGGTGCTGGGAATCGAACCGTGAAACCCGTGCTCCGGAGTCGGCCACCCTGGCTGCTGTGCCACACCTCTTCCTAATACAGATTCTCAGAGCTAGAGTGGTCCTCAGAACAAATACCAAGTATTCACCTAAGGTCGTGTCATCTTTCATGTAAATCAGCCGGCTTCTATATACCTCCCCACGGCTAGGCTCCACTTTGGAGGACGATATCTGTTCCCTTTGTGTTCGGGCGTGGCACCAGGCAGGTCTGCCCTCTTTCACCTTTGCTGCTCGCCATGGAGCCATTAGCTACACTGGTGCAAGCTGTGGGACTGGGATGGGGTATACCCCTATCCGATGGAACCCATGTGGCCTCCTTGTATGCCAATGATGTCCTGCTATATTAGTGGAACTTTGACTCCAACCTCTCTGAGGTAGCTTGGTTCGTGATGGATTTAAGCCGGGTATCTGGACTTTGTCAGCTGGCATAAATCCTCTCTGTTCCAGTTGGTGCAGGCAATAGAGCCAAGGGTGTTTGAACAGGAGGGTGGGGGGGGGGGCGTGAATCCTGTGGGGAGCCCACCTCTATTCGATACTTGGAGATTAGAATGTATCGCATGAGCTCGGACCTTCTAGAGGGTAATGTGGTAGCGGCTGTTAGCTCAATTCGCTTGTCAAGCCCTTTCTGGGCATCTCTCGGATTGTCGGTGGCTGGCCGGGTAACGATCTCGAAAATAATGTTCCTCCTCTGCCTCTATTTTGAAAATCTTCTCCCCTTCCCTCTTCTAGCATGGGGCGCATAGTCTGGGTGCACTTGAAGCGCCTAACTTCAAGCACTATTACCTGGTGGACCAATTGCAGTGGCTCTGGTTGGTGGGCCGCTACTTGGAGGACACTGGAACGATTGGTTACCCCCTCCCCTTCGAGGGCGCTCCTTCACCTCCTACACTGCCGAATGCGAGCCCCCGACTTTTTGCTTCTCCCGAGTGTAACCTTCACATGCCTAAAACGTGCGCTTCACCTCACCAGCCATATTCCCCCATATGCCTCGGCAGTTCCGTTGCTTGGACACCCTGATCCGCGGGGCTGCCACACCAGTGGCCACCTGTGGTGGTGGAAGGATGCTGGTGTGACCTGTATTGGTGATCTTTACACAGATGGGGACCTGCTGCCGTTCTAGCCGTGGTGGAACAATATGCACTTCCTGAGGGCCAGTTCCTCCTTTATGCTTGCCTGAGTGGAGTACTGGAAGACACATGGGGGGCACGGCGTCCTGAACACGCAAACTCTCCACACTATAGGTGCAGGCTGTAGGTTAATCACCTGGCTTTTTAAGGCCATCTTTATGCATGCGCAGATTTCTCTCCAGCCCTTGCGGGGGTTCTGGGTGGAGGAGTTTGGCAGACCTCTGGGGTCACCTGGACTCTATACACACTATACCTCATTTTGGTGTAGTGTATATAGACCGTTTCCTACATTTTTTAAAGCATGTGCTGAAGGTGGATTGTTAAATGCACCCGAACTTGCCATGCAAAGGGTTAATGTGTACTTCCATACCACCAAGGCCATACCCTACATGTAAGAAAGGAGCCATTGTGGCTTTTTCGGGGTAACATCCCATTAGTAGATATTCACAAAGTTGTAATTTGTCAACACCACACATTAATCAAATATCTCTGTGGATATGAGCATGTCAACATGCTAGGTCAAACTTTATCAAGAACTTTGTTTCAAACATCTGCATAACCTGCCTGTTGGCCGTCGCTAAGAGGAAACAACATTACAGTCCATGCAAATCATGTGTCTGCTGCATTACACAGTTCCAATTTAAATTGTTGCTTACTTTTTAAGCACGTGATCTTGGCGTGTAGATTCACATACACCCATCCTCTACCCTGGAAATGTGCAGAGCGGCCTGTCTTAAAGCATAGAGTCCCCCACCCCCCTATCATTATCACCTCCACCATTTTGCAAACTTAAAGAGTGTCTGTCAGGCTGATCAAACTTCAGCCTGACAGACACAGTTTATGTTCAGCTCAGGCAGCTATTCGCTATACATGTGCTAAATGCGTAGGCGCACAGCTGCTTGAGCAGAGCTTTGCGGGGCCGGAGATGTCACAGCCCTGTGGACATAACCTCCTTAGCTCTGCAAAGCGCCTCAAGGTCTTTTCCCTCATTACAAGGGGCAGCGTCACTAATTGCCTCAGATCTGGGCACTTCAGCTTTAAGGCCTGAAGCACCCAGTGCCAAGTGTCACTCAGTTGCACCTCGTCACAGAGTGGGGTGGAGTGAACAACTATCACTGACCCCCGTCCCACTTGACGACTAAGGGACTGCCGCCGCATCCTCCCACCGGCTGACCCAAGGTCAACCAGTAAGAGGAGGCTGCAGTCCAAACCCTCTAAGTACCTCAGACTTCACTGTTGCAGTACGGTAAGTTTAATGTGTGTGTGTGTGTGTGTGTGTGTTGTGAATGGTGTGTGTTGTGAATGGTGTGTGTTGTGAATGGTGTGTGTTGTGAATGGTGTGTGTGTGCTTGTGAAAAGCATATGTATTTACAGCACTACTAACAGATTCTTTCATGCTGACATTTTCCATATGCTTAGAAGTAATCTGAGTGCATAGGTTTAAGATCAGTATTGGACATGGACTAAGTATATTAAGAAAAATAAAAATATTAATAAAACATGGATGTGGAGTGTTGATGATGTTGTAGTGTGCTCTATGTTAAGGATCTGCTTGCTGTTTTTTTTCTTTTCTTCACCATAGAGTAAGATGTCAATCACCATGCGCCCTACCCCCTGCTGCACACTGCCTTATGGACTTTGTCAAAGGGTCGCAACACCAAAATATAAAACGTGGGGCTATTGGCTTTATCAAGGGCTGAGTATCTCAACCCATATCAAGCAGATCTATAATCATTGTCCAAAAATCACCACTAATGTTAATCAAATGTATATTTCACTAATTCACACAATGTAATGTTTCATCAAAGGATTTGTTGTAAAAATGTTTAATGAAGTTTCGTTAAACAGGACAGTGATGTCAACTAGGGGTGGAGCTGAGACAGACCGAAAACCTGTGGCATCAGATTGTCATATTGAATTTTCTCTTGCAATTGAGAGGCAGATCCTGGACCTCGAAGGAGAAGCCACCTTATGACTTGCAAAGGTGGACTAAGGACTTTGTCTCCAGATGATCCTCAGGACTAGGTGGGGACTCTCCAGGACCAATGGTGCTGGCCCCCTGAGGAACAATTGGGGGAAGATCTGGACTCCACTGCCCCCCAAATGCTCTGCAAGAGAGCCAGGATACTCTGGGGCTTGACAGTGCAGGCAGAAGAGTGTTCTGCTGTCTAGTAGCAGAAGGGACTGGTCAAGAAGCCCACCCAGAGAAGATGAGCACCATGAGCCAGGCAAAGGAGAAGGCTGGTCCAGAGAGCTTGTAATGCCAGCTCCCAGCAGAAAGTGATTCTTTAGATGCCAGGAAACAATTTGAAGATAATGCCCTTTGCGGCTAGAGATTGTCACCAGGAGGAAAACGTGCCAAAGATTGACAAAATAGGCCCAACAGTACTGGAGTTGTGCTCTTTTAAAGAGTAGACCATTGACCCTTTCAAACAAGAAAAACAAAAGTGTGATACTTTGCTGCTGTTTCCCCCCTAATTATTCGTCTGGAGGGCCAGAGCCTGTGGGTCGGCACATTTATTTTCCTCTTTGGTGAGGAGATGTGTTTGTGGGGGCGGGGGGGGGGGGGGGGTCTCCTCTGTGTGCATACTTTCAGCCCCTGGGTGCCCTCAATTTCCCCGAGGGCCCCAGTTCATCAATGGCAGGTCCCAGGACCCCAGAACAAAGGAGGGCCTGCTGCTTTAGTACCGCTGTCCATCCGAACAGGAGAGTGAATTAGACTTGCCTTGCCTGCTGGAGCAGCAGCACAGGCCGAAAGCAATTAGTCTGATTGGAAGTGCAGGAGTGGGCTCCCTGCACTGTCCATTAAAACTGAAAGCCGCAGGCCAGTGCTGTGGGTGGGACCAGATACCCCTGCAAAAAAAAAAGAAATACGTCGGTCCTGGGCTCACTGTGCCACTGGATTCAAGTTAGACTGGCTGATGAGGGAGGATGCCTCGAAACTGGTCCCAGGCTGCTCATTTCCGGTCCTGGGAGGACCTGGCCTAGCAGTTCATGCTGGACTGTTCTCATGATGCATAGGGTCAAGACTGATTTGCATATGGCTTGGTCTAAACTGGGGTGGCATGGTGAGCAAAAAAAGTATTTTCCCCATAGAGGCATAAAAAGTATGTAAGGAATTTGCATTGACCAGTGCCTTATTGTAAGAAAGTGGCTCTGTATATACTGTCCACAAATAGGTACAGTGTGTACAGAGTCCACAGTCTCCAGCGGTTTGGCAGAGGCTAAAGTTAGATATAAGCTTACTCTCTAAAGTGGTAGCTTGGTCGAGCAGTAAGGCAGTATCAGAGGACAGTTTAAAGCATTTGTTGTACACACTCAGTCAGCAAATGGTCTCACACACTCAAGAACTGAACTCAAGGCCAATGGTTTGTATATAAAAATATATGGTTGTTTTATTTTAGAACCAACAATAGGTATCAAAATATACTTTCTCAGAATGAGATGCTTTTAGTTAAATACTTTCAATAGGCCATAGACTTTTGAACACAGTAGTTACAGTTGTTGCGATAGGCAACACAATTCAAACACAATTATAACATTGAGCTCAATGGGAATTTCTTAGTAAATGCAATTAATTACTTTTTGGATTACTTTTCTAACCACAGGACTGGATCCTAGATTCAGTCCTGGGACATTTCCTGGAAACAGGTGAGTAAATTCGTTTTGGTTACAGGTATGATTTTTAAGGAATATTATTGTATTTCAAAAGTTGACACAAACTTTTTCACATAGAATTGCCAATGTTATCCCATGGGAGGAAATTCACTTAGCAGGTAAGTAGAGTTATCGCTACTTTTTCTTACTCAGTGCTGGATCCTGGATTCAGCACTGGTGCATCTCCTGTAAACAATTGAAAGAAATCGTTTTTGTTACACAGGAGATTTTTAAGGAATATTGTAAGTTTCAAAAATTGACAGAAGAATTTCTGGCAAAAACCAGGCAATATTATCCTATGGAGAAAACTTAAGTTATCGGTAAGTACACTGGTGATTACTTTCAGGGTCAGTGCTGGGCACCAACATCCAGCACTGGGATCTCTCCTGATAACAGGTGAGTAATTTCCTTTTCGTTGCTCGGCTGATTTTTAGTGAATATTTTAAAGTTTCAAAACTCTACACAGAAGAATTTCCCAAGTGAAACCAGTCAATATTACCCTATGGAGGAAAAGTGAGTTATCGGCTTTTGGGTCAGTACTCGACTGGCAGAGTTAAGGTTCTGGGCATAGACTCTGGGGTCTTCCAGGGTCAGATAGGTACAGTTGTTACACCCTCAGCGGCACAGGGGCAGCCGGGTGCAGAGAGAGTTAGGCCCAATGTTATCCTATGGCGGGCAGGGGGCCTTTGGTTGGTGGCTGCTGGCAAGCAGGCCACGCGGCTGTGGAAGCTGGGCTCCTGGTCACTTGCTCAGGGCAAGTGGGGAAGTAGATTAGGATAGATGTTGCACTCCCAGGGGCACTCGGGCGGCTGAGTGGAGGGTGCTTTTGAGCCGTAGGGCGCTCAGTGGATTTCTATGGAGAAGCTACAAGACGAACAAAGGCTGCAAGCTCTGGGACGAAGATTCTTCAGGTGCGACCACCACTTTGAGAGGTAAGTTGGGAAGCTGTAGGATAGGTAGGCACCTAGGAGTTGGGCACAGGGAGCAGCAGGGCGCCGGGTGCAGGGCTACCTTTTGGCGTCGGAAAATCGTACCCTCTGCTGGTCGCGGTTGGAGGGGTCCCCGGTTCTGAGGCTGCTAGCATCGTCCGGAGCGTCGAGGAGGGTCCTTGGGTGCTGGATTCTGGGTCAGGTGCCGGGGGGACGTCCTCGTGGTCTTTGTCCACTCCGGCACAGGCCAGGCTTGGCGGGTGCAGGGTTTGCGGTTCCTGGCTGGTGCCAGGGGTTGTTTCTTGTTGAGCAGGACCACTGCTCGTGGGAGTCCCAGTCTTTTTAGAGTCACAAGGCAGTCCGGTCCTCCAGGGTGTTTGAGGTTGCTGACCACTGGAGACGCCGGGGTTTAGCAGGAGCAGGTTTGAGGGTCGACAGGCCTGTAGGGCTGGGGCCAAATCAGGTGGTGTCTTCCTCTTGTTAGCAGCTGCACGGCGGGTCTTCTTTCTTGTTCTTCTTGCTTGTTTCGGAATCGGGATCTGAGGAAGGAAGGTTCGGGTGCCCCTAAATAATAATGGGTAATAACAGCTGCTTTAAAAATCTGAATTACCCTAAGTCTCCCGATAAAAATGGTACCTCACTTGTGTGGGTAGGCATAGTGCCCACAACAGGAAATGGCTCAAAACCCAACATGAACACACCACATTTTCACAATGAAAATGTACCCTTTTTTTTGCGAAGTGTCTAGCTGTAGTTTTTGTACAATAACTCTGCCGGCACCTAGGGAAACCTAGCAAAGATTTGTTTTTAGCAATATGCCTACCTGTTGATTTTGGGCCCTAGCACAGCCGGCACATAGGGAAACCTAGCAAACCTATACATTTTTGAAAACTAGACACCCAGAGGAATCCAGGATGGGGTGACTTGACTGCCTCCCACCAGGTTCTTTTACCCAAAATCCTTTGCAAAACTTAAAAACGCTGTAAAAAAAAAACACATTTTCCCCACATTTCTGTGGTGGAAAGTTCTGGAATCTGCGTGGATCCCCAATTTTCCACCCACCCCGCGTTCCCCAAAGTCTTACAAGAAAAATGGTACCTCACTTGTGTGGGTTGGCCTAGTGTCCACGACAGACAACGGTGCAAAATGCAATGCAGTCACACCCTTTTTTTGGCAAAGTGCCTAGCTGTAGTTTGTGAACCCTAGCTCTGCCGGCATCTAGGGAAACCTACCAAACCCACACATTTCTGAAAACTAGACACCCGGGGGCTTCCAGGGAGGTATGGCTTGCGTGGATCCCCCAACATTTCCTTACCCAGAATCCCCTGCAAACCTCAATTTTAGCTGAAAAAAATCACTTTTTTCACACATTTTTGTGTGGGAAAGTTGTGGCATAACCGGGCTCACACAAATTTCCCACCACCCAGCGTTCCCCCAGGTCTCCCGATACAAAATGGTGCCTCACTTGTGTGGGAGGCCCAAGTACCGGCGACAGGCAAGGGCCCAAAACATTTTTTGATAGGCAATGTTGATGTCGCCTCACTACGTTTTGGGCCCTTGCCTGTCACGGGTACTTGGGCCTCATTTTTACCGGGAGACCTGGGGGAATGATTTTTTTTCAGCTAAAATTGGGGTTTGCAGGGGATTCTGGGCAAGGAAACGTTGGGGGATCCATGCAAGTCAAACCTCCCTGGGGGGATCCATGCAAGTCAAACCTCCCTGGAAGTCCCCGGGTGTCTAGTTTTCAGAAATGTGTGGGTTTGGTAGGTAATTTTGATGTCGCCTCAATACGTTTTGGGCCCCTGCCTGTCGCGGGTACTTGGGCCTCCCACACGAGTGAGGCACCGTTTTTATCGGAAGGCTTTGGGGAACGTGGGGTGGGTGGAATTTTGTGGATCCACGCAGATTCCAGAACTTTCCACGACAGAAATGTGAGGAAAATTTGTTTTTTTGGACACATTTTTAGGTTTGCAAGGGATTCTGGGTAACAGAACCTGGTGAGAGCCAGTCCAGTCCCCCCCCATCCTGGATTCCCCTGGGTGTCTAGTTTTTAAAAATGTACAGGTTTTGCTAGGTTTCCCTATGTGCCGGCTGCGCTAGGGCCCAAAATCGACAGGTAGGCATATTGCTTAAAACAAATCCGTGCCGAGTCTGCTTTCTGCCGCTCTGGAGGGGGATATCGGGCGGTGGGGTTGCCCTGATATGCCCCCAAGGGGGGCATGAACACTGTGGCTATTTGTTTAGGGGGTGGGGGCATGGGCATGCACGTTTTGGGCAGTCCCACTTTAATTCAAATTTGCCCCAAAAAAACCCTGGGGTCTAGTGGGCTTTTTGCCCCCCTCTCCCCCCCCCCCCCCTGGTGGGGCACATTGGGGGCTAATGCCCCCATCTGCTAGCTGGGGATGGGCAGGAAGGCTGCAATTTTTGTGGGGGAGGGGGTTAGGGGCATGGACATGCCTGTTTTGGGCTGCCCCACTCTAATTCAAATTTGCCCCAAACTAACTCTGGCGTCAAGTGGGCTTTCAGCCCCATCTGCCCCCCAGGGGGGGGGCAGAAAGACTAATGGTACCAAAAAAATTATGGGGGGAGCAAAGGCCCTTGCCCAAGGGGACGCTCCCCCCTCCTTGGTGCCTAGTAGGTGGATCCCTGCTTGGGGATCGCCCTTGTGGGGCGATCCCCAAGCAGGGATCCACTAGGGAGGGGTACCATTGGAACGGGGAGATTCTCACCTTTCCAACGACACCTCTCCTGAGTTTCTACGTGCTCACGGGGCTGAGATAGCCCCCTGAGCACGTAGAAACTGAAACTGAATTGAGCCTCACTGAAATGACATCTGCGCGACGTGCGCGCCGATCGTCATTTCTGGGAAACCAGGGGGGGGGGCTCGGGAGCTGGGGAAGCTCTTCCCCAGGTCCCGAGGCTATTTTAGCTTAAAGGGAATCCCTCTGGTGCCCGCACCAGAGGGATTTCCCACACGATGTTTCATGACGAGCTGGACTCGTCATGAGCACACAACCACTGTGTGCCATGACGAGTCCAGCTTGTCATGAGCATCGTAGGGGTTAACATTGGCTTTGTGGTTTGCTGGGTTTCTATTTGCTGGCTTTGTTTTGGGCTGTCCAGAGCGAGTTTGTCCCTCACAAGAAGCAACACCTTTTTACACCAACTCCCCTTGCATTTTTCCACAAGGGCTTTATTTCTGTAAACAGGCCTATAAATCTTGTTCTTATCTTGTCACATTTGCTGTGCTTTCAAAGACAGAGGTCAAATGTCAGGCTGTGTCTTCTGAAAGAGCTTGGTGTTAACTTTTTCCCTCTGGCTTCAAAATGAGAGGATTTATGTGACAATCCTGCTGGATAAAGTGGGTAGGAAAGGTTTTTTTCTTTCTAGCTCACAACAACATTTAAATGAACTATGCAAGTATTTCAGAATTGGTAACACACAAATGAAGCACATTTTCTGTTAATTCTGAAGGGTTTTGGAAACAAATACTTTAATTTGATCAAAACAATTCGATACACTATTTTTAAATACACACTGAGGGGTTGAGGCATTAAAGTCCCGCACTTGTCAACAACAGTATCTGGCAAAGTATGATAAGCTGCTAGTGGTTCAATAAACCTGAAGTAGAGCCCCTCTATACTCCAAAAGGTAACCAACATTTCCAAATAACTTGTATCGTTGATGGTTCAGCACTCAAAATTTGACAATTATATAAAATTGATACATTTGTATTTAAACGTGTTTTTATTTTTTTTACCTTCCGCAGCATGACTACCCACAACGATTACATATTATGCATGTAACCAGTATATATCAAATGGGCTTCTTTTATTCAAAGATTCTTTAAAAAATCATCACGCTAACACAGTAGCCATAGTAGCTGTATCAAATGCGTTTAATCCTACAAGGACTACTTCAGGGCTCTGATTTTGTTTATGAACAACGTAGGTCCTTCGTAGTATTATGTACAAATGATCAGGAATTTTGACATCCAGTAAAAGTATTCAAATTGGAGTGCATGTGCTTCTCCATGCCAAATGTGCATGGCGTCGGTTTCGCTGGAAGACCTCCCACCGAAACAGATGCCATGCACATATTAATAATTACATAATAATACTGTGGAGGACCTATGTTCATAAACAAATCCGACCCCTGAAGAAGTCCTTGTAGGACGAGACGCGTTGGCTACGGCTACTGTCTGTTAGCGTGATGATTTTTTTTAAGGAAGAAAACTAATACAGAATCTCGTACCACTCCACTGTATGTCACTCTATGTACCACTCCACTCTATGGCACTCTAATCTGTACCACTCCACTCTGCACCACTGCACTCTACTATGCATCACTTTAATCTACACAACTGCTTTCTACGATGCTGCATTGTACGCTGCAGAATTCTATTACACTGCACTCGACACAACGGCACTGTATGCTTCACCACTCCGCTCTACTTCACTCTACTCCGTGCCAGTTCACTCTACGCCACTCTGCTCTGCAAAATTGCATTCTGTGCCACACTACTGCATTCTATGCCAATGCACTGTATAACTCTCTGTATCCCTCTACTCTGCATCACTTTACACCCCTGTACTCTACTATGCAACTCTCTAATTTACGCCGCTGCTTTCTAAAATGCTACATTGTACGCTGCTGAATTCAATTACGCTGCACCTCTGCACTCTAGGTCAATACGCTCTACCCTGCGCCAATCTACCCTGCGCCGCTCTACCTTGCGCCGATCTACCCTGTGCCGCTCTAGTCTACTCCTCTCCTCTGCACGCCGCTCCAGTCTATGCTGCTCCAGGGTACTACTACGCTCTAATGCACGCCGCTCCAGTCTACTATACCGCTCCAATGCATGCCGCTCCAGTCTACTACGCCTCTCCAATTCACGCCGCTCCAGTCTACTACGCCACTCCAGTCTACTATGCCGCTCCAGTGCACGACCCTCCAGTCTACTATGCCGCTCCAGTGCACGACCCTCCAGTCTACTATGCCGCTCCAGTGCACGACCCTCCAGTCTACTATGCCGCTCCATTGCACAACCCTCCAGTCAACTATGCCGCTCCATTGCACGACCCTCCAGTCTACTATGCAGCACCATATGTTGTCTCCACAACGCTTCTTGCTAGATGGAGGGTGAGCACATTGTAAGTGTCTCTTTAATTTTTCGGAGACCAACAAAATGTTAGAGTTTCAAGATTGATGAAAATGTGTCCACACCTATTTTGTATTGCAATTTAATGGTGTAATTTGATTCATTTGATTTTATATTATTATTATATTATGGTAGTAGTAGACAGGAGCTTTGAGGAAGTGTGTTCCACTTGTAACACTTTGGGGAATTTTTCAGTTGGGATGCCTTGTAAGAGACATTTCAGAAACCTAATGTTCATGGAGCTCTTTTTGAAATCTCAAAATATACACTTTTTCATGTTCCACCTGCTCCTTCTACTTCAGACAGCCTGTTAAACTTATGTTATTTTGTTGTTTTGGTCCTGTTTTGTAGCACATCATGTCTGAACCAGAGGAGATTGCCACTATGTCTGGACAGAAGCTGCCACTCAAGATGTCTGTAGATTACATCTCATTCTCTGCTCACACAGATTACCAACAAACCAGCGAGTTCATCCGTGCATTGAAGCCACCACATGTGGTTAGTGCCTGTATACAGTTAATGACTATATGACCAAGCTGACCCATAGTCTGTGTCTTGCAACTGCCATGTAATTGTTTATCAATTTAAGTTAAAGGATCATTCCACAGTTCATTTTTTTTATATAATTTGGTTTCTGTGTGATGAGGGTTAACAAAAAAAGATAAGGGGACTACTAACCATTCTCTCCACCACAATCTCTTGCATCAAAAATAGGTAATCATACGACATTAAGATGTATTAATTTTACTTTTGTTTTCTTGACCTATTTTTTTTGTGCTTAATTGACTAACATTTTCTTTGCAAGTGCCTAGATAACCTACGTCTTGGTTTGCACTGAACAACACTCCAAAATACCTTTTTTGTAATTGGGTCTCGTTTACCAGACAGCGTAAGATGCTTGGTTGCGAAAGACCTATTTGTGGAATTAGTGGGTTTACAATCCGTTCATTGCTTATCATTGGTTAGCTTTATTGTCCCTCATTTTCTTGCTTCTTATTTGATGGCTTGCCTTCCTCTTTCTGTTTGGCCCTCTGCTGGACCATATCCTCTTTACCATCCTTTTAATTGGCTGAATTGTTTTCTTCATTAGTCACCTTTCCTGTACTACTTTTGAGGTTGTGCCTGTCAGACTGCACAAACTGTGTGGTTGCAAAGGACCTGTTGTGCTACTTACCAAGAACTTAGAGTTTTACAAGCCTTCCTATTGCAAACCATTGGTTCGCTTAATTGTGATTCTCATTTTCTTGCTGCTTCTTCAATGGCTTTTTTTGTGTCCTCTTGCATACCCGCTTTCATTTCTCTCTGATTGGTTGTCCTCTGTTCTTCCACTTCTCACTTTTTGTGAACTACTGTTTTCTTTTATTTAAGAACTCCATGAGTTCTGCAGCTCCCTCACTTAAGAGCTTCTCGCTTGCACCCTGCCACATACCCTCCTTGTAGCTGTTTCCTTTGTGTTGCAAACTTTTGTGTGTTTCACCCCTACCAAACTGCCTGCCTGCCTCCCCTGTGCTTGGTGTTACTTTCTTTGTGTGCTTCTCCCCTGATCCTGTATTGCTGTCCCTCTTGTGCTGCTTTTTCCCCCGCCCACTCCCCAATGCTTCCCCCACCCGCTCTAACGTTGCCAAATCCAAACAAGCTTTATTCGACATATTTAGTCATACAAGCACATACAAAACAAAGCTACAAAATTTCTTAAAACACCAACTTAGATGTGATACAAAGCCTGAATGGGGGGATAAAAAAGATCACCTTAGAATTATTTTGTAAAAAATGTAAAACCCGTTAAAAGCTCCTTTAATAATATTTTAGATTAAAAAGAATTCAGTTTACAGATGACAGAGCGTAATTGATTAGGACAGGCACTTAATTCAACCCAATATCTACTGCCTTAGCTAGATTGGGTGCAGTTATACACTGTCTCTTTTAACCTTATATTGGACAGAGGGGACGTGATCTTATTGCCCATGACCACCCCAGATATTTTGCTATCGCTATGACAATCGGTGTTGTGTCTGTTCGTAGAATTCTTTCTACTTCATTAGACCTGTGTATGTGTATGTGTACATGTATGTGTATATATATATGTATATATATATATATATATATGCAAAAAACAAGGTAGTCCCAATTGAGCAGCACTCGAGGAGACGACGGAGGTTACCAGCCTCAGTTACAGGTATGGGCAAAGTTCATGCAGCAGGTTGGTTGAAAGCAGCCTTGCGCGATGCCTGACGCGTTTCGCTGATTAGCTTTCTCAAAGGCTTTTGGCGGAAGGTAAACGTGCTGCGGTGCGCCTACTCCCTCATATGTTGACCCACAATGACACGCCCCTAGATGGGGCAGCTGCAATCAGACTGTGCTGTAGGCATTATGGGGGATGTAGTGCGATTTATTTTCACCTTTAAAATAGAGATGCACTTAATAACTGCTCAGGATAAAGTCCTCAGTGAACCCCCGCTACAGTGACCTGTCCTTAATCCTGCGCCGCTCCTCCGTATTAAGGTCAGTGTATCCGACCTCACGGCCCCCTTTGATCTGGGGTGGTGCTTCCTCGACGGCCGGGCCGCCGTCTTTAGATGCCTACAGCACAGTCTGATTGCAGCTGCCCCATCTAGGGGCGTGTCATTGTGGGTCAACATATGAGGGAGTAGGCGCACCGCAGCACGTTTACCTTCCGCCAAAAGCCTTTGAGAAAGCTAATCAGCGAAACGCGTCAGGCATCGCGCAAGGCTGCTTTCAACCAACCTGCTGCATGAACTTTGCTCATACCTGTAACTGAGGCTGGTAACCTCCGTCGTCTCTTCGAGTGCTGCTCAATTGGGACTACCTTGTTTTTTGCATCTAAAGACGGCGGCCCGGCCGTCGAGGAAGCACCACCCCAGATCAAAGGGGGCCGTGAGGTCGGATACACTGACCTTAATACGGAGGAGCGGCGCAGGATTAAGGACAGGTCACTGTAGCGGGCGTTCACTGAGGACTTTATCCTGAGCAGTTATTAAGTGCATCTCTATTTTAAAGGTGAAAATAAATCGCACTACATCCCCCATAATGCCTACAGCACAGTCTGATTGCAGCTGCCCCATCTAGGGGCGTGTCATTGTGGGTCAACATATGAGGGAGTAGGCGCACCGCAGCACGTTTACCTTCCGCCAAAAGCCTTTGAGAAAGCTAATCAGCGAAACGCGTCAGGCATCGCGCAAGGCTGCTTTCAACCAACCTGCTGCATGAACTTTGCCCATACCTGTAACTGAGGCTGGTAACCTCCGTCGTCTCTTCGAGTGCTGCTCAATTGGGACTACCTTGTTTTTTGCATCTAAAGACGGCGGCCCGGCCGTCGAGGAAGCACCACCCCAGATCAAAGGGGGCCGTGAGGTCGGATACACTGACCTTAATACGGAGGAGCGGCGCAGGATTAAGGACAGGTCACTGTAGCGGGGGTTCACTGAGGACTTTATCCTGAGCAGTTATTAAGTGCATCTCTATTTTAAAGGTGAAAATAAATCGCACTACATCCCCCATAATGCCTACAGCACAGTCTGATTGCAGCTGCCCCATCTAGGGGCGTGTCATTGTGGGTCAACATATGAGGGAGTAGGCGCACCGCAGCACGTTTACCTTCCGCCAAAAGCCTTTGAGAAAGCTAATCAGCGAAACGCGTCAGGCATCGCGCAAGGCTGCTTTCAACCAACCTGCTGCATGAACTTTGCCCATACCTGTAACTGAGGCTGGTAACCTCCGTCGTCTCTTCGAGTGCTGCTCAATTGGGACTACCTTGTTTTTTGCATCTAAAGACGGCGGCCCGGCCGTCGAGGAAGCACCACCCCAGATCAAAGGGGGCCGCGAGGTCGGATACACTGACCTTAATACGGAGGAGCGGCGCAGGATTAAGGACAGGTCACTGTAGCGGGGGTTCACTGAGGACTTTATCCTGAGCAGTTATTGAGTGCATCTCTATTTTAAAGGTGAAAATAAATCGCACTACATCCCCCATAATGCCTACAGCACAGTCTGATTGCAGCTGCCCCATCTAGGGGCGTGTCATTGTGGGTCAACATATGAGGGAGTAGGCGCACCGCAGCACGTTTACCTTCCGCCAAAAGCCTTTGAGAAAGCTAATCAGCGAAACGCGTCAGGCATCGCGCAAGGCTGCTTTCAACCAACCTGCTGCATGAACTTTGCCCATACCTGTAACTGAGGCTGGTAACCTCCGTCGTCTCTTCGAGTGCTGCTCAATTGGGACACCAGCCTGCTGCACTCGTGAATGGGTGCACGTCAGACTAGGGTGTTCCCGCCTGTATATTCCGCTCCCAGTTCCATCAGGTAATCGTACCTGTAACAGAAGACAGCACTCATGGCGGAGAGTTCCGAAAAGTTTTATTCACAAACTTGGGCACACCAGACGCGTTTCGGCACTTAGCCTCTGTCAATTGTTGCACGAAAACGCCACGGCCGCCATTGCTTTTCATCTATACAAATTCATTACTGGTTTCCGGGACATGAACATTGAAAAAGGACAATTACTTAAGGCAGGCATTTTTCACTACTCGAAGTTCCGCCATTTTTAAATAACAGATGTTGAACTATAATGCATGCAGTCTGATACACCAATTTATACAGAAACGTGTTCACCAAAAAGCCGAAGATATGCAAGCCTATGTGAACCGATCCAAATACAATTGTATTATAAAACCCTTAGATGGGTTTAAGCTGCATTGCCTGCAACCACATATGGTTCTTAAAGCCCTGAATGGACCAATTCCAAATACATTATCCGGAAACACTTATATTAACCATTAAATACCATTTCAATCATTAAAGTTCAGCACAAAAATGTCAACATTTTCTGGATATTACATTTCAAAACAATGCAATTCGAAAATAAAAAGAGAATTCATCAAAATAAACAGTACTTCAAATACGTATACACAGACTTCATACCAGACCGGTTTAACCCAGATGTACAGCAAGTTCCTCACTGCTATTAAGACCCAAAGGGCTCTTACTCTGCAGGCCTATAATACAGCGTGATTCGATCCGTCTGAGTTTCTGTATACGGTCTCCTCCCCTCGGATTAACTGGTACATGGTCCAGACAAAAATATTGTAATCAAAATAAAGTTTATGCTGTTCCTTATGAAGAAGAAGTGATAGTCACAGAAGACAATGGTCCCATAGATCCCAAAGTGAGGGAATATTAAATGGGAATCCATAATTTGGATAATAATGCCCTCAAACACCTTTGCAGGTGTCATGCTTCATCATCTGGGCTGCTCCACGTCGGGTCGGCGGTGCAATACCCGACGGGCTCCCTAAAATTAGGGGCTCTTTGGCGGAGATCTTTTTATCCAATGCCGTATGGTGAAGTGCGGGTGTGGGGCCAATGTTGTGTAGATATGGTGAATTAAAATAGAGCTGGGAGTGCCGAGATAAATAAGTATTTTATTCTGGTGGTCTCCTACTCTAGTTAAAAGTAAAGAGCAAGGTACTAGATTGAGTATAATGTCTCATGTAGTGTATCCTTGGTCTGTAAAGTGTAGGTCAACATGTTTCTCACTGTTGGACAAATATCCATGCGATTCTTCAGGACCAGAAAGGAAAAATATAATAACTATCTACACATGTGGTATTACTCACAGTAGTGGTGCTTAAAAAATGTCTGGATCTACCTATTCAGGGAGACAAAAGAATGTATGGGCTTTTTTCAGAATAGTAGATAATACATCAGCATCCTTGACGTAGTCTCAAAGTGACTCTGGCGTCTAATATTTAGCACACGTCTAGTGAACATAATCACATATAAAGAACAAAACGTTAAAATAAACAACCTAGGTGGTGGATCTCCACAGTGAGCTAATGTGATTCTATGCCCCTGTAGGATACCATAGTGTAGCAACAGAAATAGTTTGGGTACTCACCCTATTCAGTATAATCCCCAGGCATCAACAGTACCCGGTGGAGTGAGCATAACAAGTTGCTCCTACAATGTTAGGACTAAACAGAGAAACAGTTATGCAAATAGCTGTATTCAAATAACATATTGGAAAGACCTGGCTAGTCTAGAACAGTAAATTATCCAAAGTACAGGAGAAAATCCTGTATTCTGGCGAGACCCGTGTAGTCAGTTCTTATTGTTTGGAAGGTATGAGGGGAAAGTCGGACGTAATTTGTATAGTAACAAATAAGCGTATTCAATGACCTGCTAAACGCTCTTCAGAACTCTATGTCCAAAATCACTATAAGCGAATCACTGAATATTGAGTTCCTTGTGTCCGGGAGCCCGTCGTTTTAAGGATTAAAAGGGGAGTGATCGATGGAGTGCGCTTTCTCCAAAAAGTGGACACACATTTTAGTATTGTTTCTTCTGCATCGGAAATTACTACGATGTTCTGAAATGCGCACTTTAATGGGGCGGGTGGTCATACCCACATAATAAAGGTCACAGGGGCAAATCGTAAATAAATACAATTAGCTGTGTTGCAGTTTGTATGGGTTCTCATTTCCCAAGTGAATGTCTCGTTTAATGTAATAGTTGTGTACAGAGGTAAAGGCACAAGCTGCACAATTGCCACAAGGGTAATGACCAACAACAGCTGGAAGTTGCCACAAGGTCCCCTGTCTGTTAGTGACTTTTTGCTTGGGTCTGGTGTTAATAAGTATATCTTTTAAATTCCTTAACCGCTTGAATGCAAAGCGCGGTGGCTCCAAAGGTAAGGACCCAGTATTCAATATACTCCAATGTTTTCTTAACACCTTGGTAAGTCTATTTGAAATAGGTGTAAAGGTTGTGACGCAAGTGAGTGTCTCCTGTGGAACCATCTCTTTGTCTCTGGGTTCCAGAAGAGCTGCTCTGTTGTTGTTACGCGCTCGCTTTCTAGCAAGTGCGATGCTTCTTGGTGGGTAATCTCTTGCTAGACCTGTCAGCCCTTTGGGTGGTCCCTCCTCATTATTATTTATTTTGTCCCACTTCTGCCTCAAACCTTGTTATAATTTTTCCTTTTTGGGAACCACCAGACTTTTTAGTGTTGATGCAGGGTCAGGGAGCCATTTTCCCTACCCCTGGATCTTCTGTCTGAGGGCCTGAGACACAAAATGGTGGCCACCCATTGTCACCTGTGACATCACCAGAACCCACTGGAGGTTTCTAGAAACTTCTGTAACATTCTAGAACCCTGTGACAGAGGGAGGCAGTTTAGAATGTTGGGAGGCCATCTCAGAGTGGCAGTTGGCAACTGACTGGAGAGGAGAGAGGACTGAGATAGAAGGAGGTCGGAGTAAGGCAGCAGGGGTGGAAACCAGTGCTTGGAGTGGGGTCCAGAAACCCACCCTTGATGCTAGTCCCTACTGACCAAGCCCAGCCTAAAGCCCTGTGTGGGACCAAGACCAGAAGAACCATCTTCAGGAACTGAACATTTGAAACCGGCCTTAAAGAGGAAGAACAGCAAGTTCCTGACCTGTTCAGTGGTGTCCTCCTGGAGTCCTGACGTCGAGAAGCCTGGAGACCTGGGGCCTGAGGTAGAGAAGCGGCGCTGACAGAAAGCAGACGTCGTACCCGGAGCCGCCAGAGGTCGATTGAGGGCGCCGACGGAGGTCGTGGAGAGGCGCCGGAGGTCGAGTGGAGATTCACCCGAGGTCGAGGTGAGGGCGCCGACGGAGGTCGTGGAGAGGCGCCGGAGGTCGTGTGGAGATTCACCCGAGGTCGAGGTGAGGGCGCCGACGGAGGTCGTGGAGAGGCGCCGGAGGTCGAGGAGAGGCGCCGGAGGTCGAGTGGAGATTCACCCGAGGTCGAGGTGAGGCGTCGACGGGGGAGTGAAGTCCGCCCACCGGAGACGCCGGAAACTGAGGTGAAGCGCGCAGGAGGTCGGGAGTGGAGATCGCACTCCGGAGACACCCGGAAGCGGGGAGGTCGTGTCCCTGCGACGCCGGAAGGCGACATCGAGACGAGGCCGCCCAGCGACATCGAGACGAGGCCGCCCAGCGACATCGAGACGAGGCCGCCCAGCGACATCGAGACGAGGCCGCCCAGCGACATCGAGACGAGGCCGCCCAGCGACATCGAGACGAGGCCGCCCAGCGACATCGAGACGAGGCCGCCCAGCGACATCGAGTCGAGGCCGCCCAGCGACATCGAGACGAGGCAGCCCAGCGACATCGAGCCGGAGCCGCCTCACGACATCGACACGGCGCCGAGCGGAGCCGATCATCGTGAAAAGGGCAGTAAGTGGTAGAGGGGGCGTCTGAGGCCCCGTGGAGCCCTAAAAGACCATTCTAGGGGCTAGAGGGGTGTTAGAACCAGCCTGGGAGTGCCAGGGGTAAACTGAGACTGGTGCAGTGACATCTTTGAGGGGCTGTGTAGTTTGGAGGGCCAGATCTTTAGGTTACCCTTGTTCTGCCCCAGCCTTGATCAATCTAGGTGGGACACCCCCATGCCATCCAAGTGTCCTTAAGTTGTGAATGGGCAAAGTAAGACCAAGTGACCTCATGAAAATGATTTGAACTGTAACTGTCATTGATTGGTTTACCTTATTTATTGAAGGTGCTTTATTTATTGTCATCCACTAATTTATTCCTGCACTGTATTTATTGTCTGACTGTATTTATTTGCCATCTGAATTTATTGCACATCTATTTATTCCTTGCTTAATGATGACCTGAACCTATTTATTGAAATTCCAAAGTAATATTATTTATTTGACCTGCTCTTTTGAAGGAAAATCCCATTGTATTGTATTTATGTTATGAAACCTGCAACTAAGAGAAAATAAGATAAAGACATATATATATTTTCAACTTGACTTGCATAATTTTTACGGTGTAGTTTCGTTTTTGGAACGGATGAACGCATGGTTATTGTGAGGGTGTGACGTACGCTTAACACGGTGCCTGACCCCCAACCGCTCGAGCCAAGCTACCATTGTGCTGGGAACCTGGTGATTGCTAACCCGGTTGCCCGGTTTCCAACATAAAGTTGGTGTTCAGTGGTGGGATAGAGCTGTGCTTGCGTCTACTCGACAATAACTTTGGGTAGTCCATAGGCCTACACCGGGAGTTTTCTCCAAGCGGACTTCCTAATTTTGAGTTTTGTTTTTTCCAAATTTACTTCTGGTGGTGGGAGGAGGTATTACAAAAGGTACCCCCCTGCATAGCTTCTGTAAGCAACTGTCTTCTATCCTGAGTGGGAAAAATGGAGTTTGTGTTGGAGGATGTGGAAACTTACACTGTGGCCCAACTCAGAGTTTTGTGAGAGAGAGGGGGTGTATTGTCCCCCAGGTGCAAAGAAGGGTGAGCTCCAAACCAGCTTGAGGGCTTGGGGGGAGGCACGACGAGAAAGTAAGGCTGAACAGGAGGACAGGGATGGAGAGACTGACCACGAGGGGGCTGGTTTGTACCAACCTGAGGTGGGGAACCTAGTAGAGGGGCCCAGAACACTTTCAAGGAAGGGCAGCAGTGTCTCTAGTGGCAGCTTATCAGAAGCAGTATTAACTGACCGGAGGGAGAAAAGACGGCTCACATGGGAATTGGCGAAGCTGGAGAAGGAAAAGGAGGAACAGAGGATGGCTCACGAGTTGAGGCTCAAGGAGATAGATCTCCAGATCCTACGGGTCGGGGCACACACTGTTCCTAATGGTGGCAGCGAAGAAAGAGAAATCACCAGGGAACCCAAACCCTATTTGCCAAAAGACAAAGTAGCTAGCTATAGTGCGGGAGATGATATCGCCAAGTGGCTAGCAGCCTATGAGGTCTTGTTAAGAGCCCATGGGGTTCCAGAGAAATATTGGGGAGGGGGATTGTATAAATACATGCCTTCAGCTGGCAGGGATACATTATTGGCCCTAGAGCAGGATGAGCAGACCCACTACCCCACCATGAAAGTGGCGCTCGTGAGGAAGTTTGGACTAACACCCGAGAAGTACAGACAGAAGTTCCGGGGTAGTCACAAACTGGGCACACAGAATTGGGTGGATTTCCTGGACTATGCAAAGAAGGCATTAGAGGGTTGGATACAGGGCAGTGAGGTGAGGGACTACAAGGGGTTGTTTGATTTGATGTTGAAGGAACACCTGCTTGAAAAATGTTTCCCTGACCTGCGTCAACACCTGGTGGATAGCAAGCTGACCAATCCCCGGAAGCTTGCTGAGGAGGCGGACATTTGGGCTAGTACCCGGGTGTCCACGAGGGGGACTGGAGGGGACTCTCAAAAGACCGGACAGGGCGCCCCCCAGAAGAAAGAGGGAGGGGAAAAGAAAACGGAGTTCTCTAAAGGCCCCCAAAATAGTTTCCAAGGAAAGGGAACGGGATTCACCCCTAGGGCTAACCCACCCAGAAACCCTAATCCTGGCCAGAGTCAGCAGCCAAGGGTTGTCCATTGCTACGAGTGCGGTGGTGTCGGACACTATAAGGGAGATGTGAAGTGCCCGAAAAGACCACCCCCTCCCATCGGAGGAAAGGCCCCCGGAGTAGCTAGTGTAGTGCTCGGGGAGGAGATGCCTTTAGATAAGGGAAGGGAGTGGGCGGGTGTCACTTTAGTGTCCCTGGGAGAATGGGAGATGGTTCCTAAGATCCAGGTGCCCGCAAATACCACAAAGTATGGGCAGTGGGTCACCATCAACGGCCAAAGAGGGGAGGCTCTGAGAGACACAGGAGCCAGTATGACTATGGTACGTAGTCAACTGGTGTCTCCAGAGCAGGTGATTCCCAATGTACTCCACCCTGCCGCGATGGCTGACGGCAGAATGGGTCACTATCCGGTGGCCGAGGTTCCATTTGAATGGGAAGGGGTTGCAGGTTTACTTCGAGTTGCCGTAAGCCCTGCCGTGCAGTCGATTGTCTGCTGGAGAATGACATGGAGCATAATGCTTGGAAGGAGGTGGAATACCGGACTCCTGCTGAGATGCTGGGTACACCTGACTGGGCCTGTGCCAGCACAGGGTCTGCGACTACCCGGAGGGGGAGTTCGTTTAGGCGGGAGCCTGGAACAAAGGCACCGCCGGCTGCCGACCAAGGGAAGAACCGAGGGCAGGAGGAGCCTGCCTCGGAATCCGCGCCCCGTGTGACGTATAGGCCACCGGAGGTGGTGGACCAGGAGTCCGCGGAGGGGGATGTTACCGAACTGGAGAACCTACCCATCCCGGCCGAGTGGCACGTGGAGGGAGGGCCGACCAGGGAGAAATTCTGCAAGGGCCAGAAGGAGTGTCCTACCCTTGAGGGACTGAGGCGACAGGCCGAAGCCCAGGCAGCAGGGAACGTTGAGGGGAACTACAATATTTACTGGGAGGATGGCCTCCTCTACAGTGAACCCAAGGCACCCATGCACGGATCGTCACGGGCCTTGGTAGTCCCTCAACGTTATCGAGCCTTCCTCCTGGAATTGGCTCATGAGATCCCCTTGGCAGGACACCTGGGGCAAGACAAGACCTTTGCCTGGCTTGTCCCACACTTTTATTGGCCTCAAATGAAAGTGTCGTCCGACACCTATTGCCGGACGCGTGTGTCTTGTCAAGCCAGTGGGAAAACAGGGGTGAAGCTGAAAGCTCCCCTGGAACCACTTCCTGTCGTTAGCACCCCCTTTGAAAGGGTGGGCATCGACATTGTGGGTCCGTTAGATCCGCCTACTACAGCTGGTCACAGGTTTATCCTGGTTCTGGTGGATCATGCCACACGGTACCCAGAGGCTATACCTCTGAGGACCATTACTGCACCTGTTGTGGCTAGGGCCCTGATGGGAATCTTTACCCGAGTGGGTTTTCCCAAGGAAGTTGTGTCCGACAGGGGGACCAACTTCATGTCAGCATATATGCGGGCGATGTGGAAGGAGTGTGGAGTGACCTACCGGTTCACCACTCCTTACCACCCCCAGACCAATGGTCTGGTGGAGAGGTTCAATAAAACCTTGAAAGGCATGATCAGAAGTCTGCCTGAAAGCCTGCGGAGGAAATGGGACGTCCTCCTACCCTGTCTATTGTTTTCTTACAGGGAAGTGCCACAGAAGGGAGTGGGCTTCAGCCCCTTCGAGCTTCTGTATGGGCACCCTGTGCGTGGACCTCTCAGCCTGGTGAGAGACGGATGGGAAAGAACTCCCAGAAAGCTTCCCCAGGATGTGGTGAGCTACATGCTGGCCTTCCGGAGCCAAATGGCTAAGTTGTGGAAGCAAGCTTCTGACAACTTGGAAGCCAGCCAAGCAGTGATGAAGGCGTGGTATGACCACAATGCTCACCCGGTGGAGTTGGAGCCTGGCCAGAAGGTGTGGGTGATCGAACCAGGAGAGCTTAGCGCCCTCCAGGATCGCTGGTCAGGACCCTTTGAGGTGTTGGAGAAAAGGGTAAGGCTACCTACTTGGTGGATCTGAAGACCCCTCGCCAGCCCCTACGGGTGCTGCATGCCAACCGCCTCAAACCCCACCATGAGAGGCCCGAAGTCATATTGCTGATGGTGACTGACGGAGCAGAGGACGTGGAAAGCGAGCCTCTCCCCGACTTATTTGCGTCTCAAGAGAAGGATGGGTTGGTGGAGGGAGTGATTCTCTCCCCGTCCCTAACTCCTGAACAGCAGGAGGACTGCCGCCAGGTCCTGGGGCAGTACTCTTCGTTGTTCTCCATTGTTCCGGGTAGGACTCACCTGTGCGTCCATGACGTGGACACACGAGACAGCCCACCTGTGAAGTCAAAGATCTACCGGATGACAGACAAGGTGAAGGCCAGCATTCACAGTGAAGTCACCAAGATGCTGGAGCTAGGAGTGATTGAACCTTCCAGCAGCCCCTGGTCCAGTCCGGTGGTATTAGTACCAAAAGCTGCACCACCGGGAGCCCAACCGGAACTGAGGTTCTGTGTGGACTACCGGGGACTGAACTCAGTAACTAAGACTGATGCTAATCCGATTCCAAGGGCGGATGAACTGATTGACCGGCTGGGAGCTGCCCAATATCTGAGTACCTTTGACCTTACTTCTGGGTACTGGCAGATCTCTGACTGATGGAGCTAAGGAAAGGTCAGCCTTCTCCACGCCCAAAGGCCACTACCAGTTCTGTGTGATGCCCTTTGGGCTCAAGAACGCACCTGCCACGTTTCAGCGTCTGGTGAACCAGATCCTTACTGGAATGGAGAGTTTCTCTGCTGCTTATCTGGACGACATTGCCGTCTTCAGTAACAGCTGGGAGGATCACTTGCGTCACCTGCAAGCTGTTCTCCAGGCCTTGAAACACGCTGGTTTAACGATCAAGGCCAGTAAATGCCAGATCAGGCAGGGGTCGATAGTGTACCTTGGACACTTGGTGGGTAGGGGAGCGGTGCAACTCCTCCAGGCGAAAATCGAGGCTATCATGGCCTGGGAACCCCCCAAGACTCAGACTGAGGTCCGAGCTTTTCTGGGCCTCACCGGATATTACCGCCGCTTCGTGAAGGGGTATGGTACCATTGTGGCCCCCCTCACGGAGCTCACGTCCAAGAAGCAACCTCGACGGGTAGTCTGGACGGAGGCTTGTCAGCAGGCCTTTGTGAAACTGAAGCAAGCCA
Source organism: Triturus cristatus (assembly GCF_964204655.1). NCBI lineage: Eukaryota > Metazoa > Chordata > Amphibia > Caudata > Salamandridae > Triturus > Triturus cristatus. The sequence goes on along the minus strand of NC_140589.1, from coordinate 344,123,053 downwards.
TGTGCAAGGCCCCGGTCTTAAAGGCCCCAGACTTTTCCAAGGAGTTCATTGTCCAGACGGATGCATCGGAACATGGCATTGGGGCAGTGTTATCGCAACTCAATGAAGAGGGTCTGGATCAACCCGTGGTCTTCCTATCCCGGAGACTACTTCCCAGGGAACAGAAGTGGAGTGCAATAGAGCGTGAAGCCTTTGCAGTGGTATGGGCTCTGAAGAAGTTGCGGCCATACCTGTTTGGCTCGCACTTCCTAGTTCAGACTGACCACAGACCCCTTCGGTGGCTGATGCAGATGAAGGGGGAGAATCCCAAGTTGCTAAGGTGGTCTATCTCCCTACAGGGAATGGACTTTCAGGTGGAACATCGGCCTGGAGTGGACCACGCCAATGCAGACGGTCTCTCAAGGTATTTCCGCCTTAGTGATGAGAACTCCCAAGGGGTTGGGTAGCTCTCCCCACTTTCAGCTGGGGGGGGACGCGTGTTAGACCTGTCAGCCCTTTGGGTGGTCCCTCCTCATTATTATTTATTTTGTCCCACTTCTGCCTCAAACCTTGGTATACTTTTTCCTTTTTGGGAACCACCAGACTTTTTAGTGTTGATGCAGGGTCAGGGAGCCATTTTCCCTACCCCTGGAACTTCTGTCTGAGGGCCTGAGACACAAAATGGTGGCCACCCATTGTCACCTGTGACATCACCAGAACCCACTGGAGGTTTTTAGAACCTTCTGTAACATTCTAGAACCCTGTGACAGAGGGAGGCAGTTTAGAATGTTGGGAGGCCATCTCAGAGTGGCATTTGGCAACTGACTGGAGAGGAGAGAGGACAGAGATAGAAGGAGGTCGGAGTAAGGCAGCAGGGGTGGAAACCAGTGCTTGGAGTGGGGTCCAGAAACCCACCCTTGATGCTAGTCCCTACTGACCAAGCCCAGCCTAAAGCCCTGTGTGGGACCAAGACCAGAAGAACCATCTTAAGGAACTGAACATTTGAAACAGGCCTTCAAGAGGAAGAACAGCAAGTTCCTGACCTGTTCAGTGGTGTCCTCCTGGAGTCCTGACGTCGAGAAGCCTGGAGACCTGGGGCCTGAGGTAGAGAAGCGGCGCTGACAGAAAGCAGACGTCGTACCCGGAGCCGCCAGAGGTCGAGTGAGGGTGCCGACTGAGGTCGTGGAGAGGTGCCGGAGGTCGAGTGGAGATTCACCCGAGGTCGAGGTGAGGGCGCCGACGGAGGTCGTGGAGAGGCGCCGGAGGTCGTGTGGAGATTCACCCGAGGTCGAGGTGAGGGCGCCTACGGATGTCGTGGAGAGGCGCCGGAGGTCGAGTGGAGATTCACCCGAGGTCGAGGTGAGGCGTCGACGGGGGAGTGAAGTCCGCCCACCGGAGACGCTGGAAACTGAAGTGAAGCGCACCGGAGGTCGGGAGTGGAGATCGCACTCCGGAGACACCCGGAAGCGGGGAGGTCGTGTCCCTGCGACGCCGGAAGGCGACATCGAGACGAGGCCGCCCAGCGACATCGAGTCGAGACCGCCCAGCGACATCGAGACGAGGCCGCCCAGCGACATCGAGCCGGAGCCGCCTCACGACATCGACACGGCGCCGAGCGGAGCCGATCATCGTGAAAAGGGCAGTAAGTGGTAGAGGGGGCGTCTGAGGCCCCGTGGAGCCCTAAAAGACCATTCTAGGGGCTAGAGGGGTGTTAGAACCAGCCTGGGAGTGCCAGGGGTAAACTGAGACTGGTGCAGTGACATCTGTGAGGGGCTGTGTAGTTTGGAGGGCCAGATTTTTAGGTTACCCTTGTTCTGCCTCAGCTTAGGCCCCAGCCTTGATCAATCTAGGTGGGACACCCCCATGCCATCCAAGTGTCCTTAAGTTGTGAATGCGCAAAGTAAGACCAAGTGACCTCATGAAAATGATTTGAACTGTAACTGTCATTGATTGGTTTACCTTATTTATTGAAGGTGCTTTATTTATTGTCATCCACTAATTTATTCCTGCACTGTATTTATTGTCTGACTGTATTTATTTGCCATCTGAATTTATTGCACATCTATTTATTCCTTGCTTAATGATGACCTGAACCTATTTATTGAAATTCCAAAGTAATATTATTTATTTGACCTGCTCTTTTGAAGGAAAATCCCATTGTATTGTATTTATGTTATGAAACCTGCAACTAAGAGAAAATAAGATAAAGACATATATATATTTTCAACTTGACTTGCATAATTTTTACGGTGTAGTGTCGTTTTTGGAACGGATGAACGCATGGTTATTGTGAGGGTGTGACGTACGCTTAACACGGTGCCTGACCCCCAACCGCTCGAGCCAAGCTACCATTGTGCTGGGAACCTGGTGAGTGCTAACCCGGTTGCCCGGTTTCCAACACATCCCCTCTCCCAAGCTACACCCAGGGACACGTGATACACTCTAGTGATTAAAAACGAAGGAGGGACTGACTACATCACCTCCCGGACTCGGTGGACAGGGCAGGTCGACTGATGTGCATAACGAGTATTAACTGTGAGTAAAACCGACAGACGTACTACTTTGTTTGTGTAACTACTCTTGATACCTATCTGATTCCGCCCGCACTCGGCACTGCAATATTGGCCGTGTGTTTTTTACTTTGTAAATCCCTAACTTGATAAGCCAGATACTTTTCCGTTTCCGCCCACACTCGGCACTTTAAATTGGCTGTGTGTGTGTGTTTTTTACTTTGTTATTCCCACACTAGATTAGCCATGCAAATGTAACCGACGGGGTTGTCGATTATCGATCACTCCCCTTTTAATCCTTAAAACGACGGGCTCCCGGACACAAGGAACTCAATATTCAGTGATTCGCTTATAGTGATTTTGGACATAGAGTTCTGAAGAGCGTTTAGCAGGTCATTGAATACGCTTATTTGTTACTATACAAATTACGTCCGACTTTCCCCTCATACCTTCCAAACAATAAGAACTGACTACACGGGTCTCGCCAGAATACAGGAGTTTCTCCTGTACTTTGAATAATTTACTGTTCTAGACTAGCCAGGTCTTTCCAATATGTTATTTGAATACAGCTATTTGCATAACTGTTTCTCTGTTTAGTCCTAACATTGTAGGAGTAACTTGTTATGCTCACTCCACCGGGTACTGTTGATGCCTGGGGATTATACTGAATAGGGTGAGTACCCAAACTATTTCTGTTGCTACACTATGGTATCCTACAGGGGCATAGAATCACATTAGCTCACTGTGGAGATCCACCACCTAGGTTGTTTATTTTAACGTTTTGTTCTTTATATGTGATTATGTTCACTAGACGTGTGCTAAATATTAGACGCCAGAGTCACTTTGAGACTACGTCTAGGATGCTGATGTATTCTCTACTATTCTGAAAAAAGCCCATACATTCTTTTGTCTCCCTGAATAGGTAGATCCAGACATTTTTTTTTTTTTTTTCAACACAGTACAATACATCAAAGATCCAGACATTTTTTAAGCACCACTACTGTGAGTAATACCACATGTGTAGATAGTTATATTTTTCCTTTCTGGTCCTGAAGAATCGCATGGATATTTGTCCAACAGCGAGAAACATGTTGACCTACACTTTACAGACCAAGGATACACTACATGAGACATTATACTCAATCTAGTACCTTGCTCTTTACTTTTAACTAGAGTAGGAGACCACCAGAATAAAATACTTATTTATCTCGGCACTCCCAGCTCTATTTTAATTCACCATATCTACACAACATTGGCCCCACACCCGCACTTCACCATACGGCATTGGATAAAAAGATCTCCGCCAAAGAGCCCCTAATTTTAGGGAGCCCGTTGGGTATTGCACCGCCGACCCGACGAGGAGCAGCCCAGATGATGAAGCATGACACCTGCAAAGGTGCATTATTATCCAAATTATGGATTCCCATTTAATATTCCCTCACTTTGGAATCTATGGGACCATTGTCTTCTGTGACTCTATCACTTCTTCTTCATAAGGAACAGCATAAACTTTATTTTCATTACAACATTCGTGTGGGCCTTCCTTTATGCTGGACCTCCTGCTCTCTGGTAAGCAGCAAAAAGCCCCTTGTGTCCCCACCCTCCTCTTTTGATCTCATCACCAGACAAAAATATGAAAAGAGATCCCTATTACAGCCGTGCACTTTGTTATAATGTCTTGCTACAGGTAATGACTCATCAACATTATTTATCGCCCGCATGTGTTCCAATATGCGTATCTTAACCGGATGAATGGTGCTTCCGATAGAACTAAGCCCACACGGGCAGACCAAACAGTATATAGCATATGGGGTGGAGCAGGTAAGAAAGTTTTTTTTTTTTTTTTTTTTTTTTTTTTTTTTTTTTTTAGGAGTACCAAATCCAGGAACGTCATAAGACCGGGTCGGTTTGCTCTTTCTGCATGCTTTGCACTTACCACACGGATAAAATCCATTGAGTGCTCTTAAAGATGTTTTAATAGGTTTTACATCATGATAGCTATGTACTAAATGATCTTTCAGTGACCTGGCTTTCCTGAAAGTAACTAATGGATTGGATGGTAAGTCATCCCTTATAATGTTGTCGGTGAGTAAGATATTCCAATTTTTTCACAATATTCTCTTCAATTGGTTGGCATTATCAGAAAAAGTGGTAACCATCCTTAAAGTCCCGCTATCGGATTTTTTGATGATCTTGTCCGATAGCAATACACCTCTCGAGACGAGATTGTGACAGAATTGCTTCGCTATAGCCTCTCACTCTAAAGCGTTGCATGCTGGATTGAGCTGCCTTCTGAAACTCCAAGTCACTGGTGTTGTTCCTCTTAAGTCTTAACAGCTCTCCATAGGGGATACTGTCTTAAGTTTTTTTCGGATGACTGCTGGTAGCAAACAGGGTCGAATTGCCCGCAGTTATTTTCCTGAAGAGTCTATTACATATGTGCCCTCCTGCTATATAGACTGTGAGGTCCAAATAATTTACCTCCAAAGTGCTTACTGCCCCTGTAAATCTCAAGTTGACATCATTACAATTCAGGATCTCAATGTACGACCTGGCCAGTTCAGGGGGGCCATCGAACACAATGAAAAGATCATCGCTGTACCGATGTCACGCTCTTATTCTAGTATTCCAAGTGTGATCAGTACTGGCCCAGGCCACCAGCTCCTCCCACCAGGCCACGAAAAGATTCGCTTAACTGGGGGCGAAGCAGGTGCCCATCGCTGTCCCAGACATTTGTTTAAATAGCTGATTCTGAAACAGGAATATGTTATGAGTCCGACAGAAATTTACAAATTCAAGTAACATGCGGCTATGCTCATAATGCTTCAAGGGCCGGGATGCTAGGAAAAATTGTATAACTTTCAACCTGTCCGTGTGTACACTACAGGTGTAAAGACTGGTGATGTCAAGTACCATCAGACAGAATCCCTCCTTCCATTCAGTTTTGTCAATATATGTAAGAAAATCTTTTGTGTCTTTTAAATAAGATTTCAACTTAATTACATGTTGAGAAAGAAAAAAATCAATATACATTGACAAATGTTCCGTTAAGCTGCCTTGTGAGGCAACAATCGGTCTTCCAGGGGGGTTCGAAATGTCTTTGTGTACCTTAGGCAGGTAATAAAAAGTAGGAATAGTCTGATTCAAACATCTCAAAAATAAATGTTCTTCTGAATCTAACATATTTTTCTTGTACCAGCAAGAGATTAATGAATGATAGTCCGTGACACTCTGGTTGTAGGTCTTTTCATTAGTCTTGATATAACAGACAGTGTCATTAAGTTGTCGATATGCCTCTCTTTCATATTGATCTTGGGTGAGCAGGACAATGTTCCCTCCTTTATCGGAGGGTTTACAAATCAAAGAAGTATCCTGGCACAATTTATTCTTGTCAATTGTTGATTTTTGGAAAAGTTTCCAGAACGGGCAGCAAGAGGAAGACTAGGCGGGGGCCAAAAAAAACGAAGGCTCGCCACCCGTGACTCGCAGCAAGAAGTTCTTCAACAAAAGGAACTAGAAGAGGATGATAATCTAACTATAATTAATCTAACACCCAAAGTACTGACTAAATAGGAGGAATCTATTTTAAAACTTGGTCTTTCATTCTGTCCACAGAAGAACATGGAATTCACCCAGGCCAGGATAGATTTGTTTAAGTTTACTCGTAAGCTGAAATTACACACATTTTTCAAGATGAAACCATCTCCTATTAAATCAAAACCATCGGGATCTGCTGGAACGAAGATGGATGTTCTAACTGGTAAAGATATTGAAGCTTTAAAAACTATAGAAAGCTTGAGAACTGAGGCCACTGAAATTGAAGATCAGAATATGGGAGCTACCCAAATAGTGGCACAATTGGAAATCCAACATAGTGGAGGTTTGAGTCCATTTAAACCAGCATCTGTATTTTTTCCACAAATGGCCACTGATGCCATTGATACTTTCTCTGAAGCAGTAATGAAGGACTTGACACGTTTTCGGAATGATAACAAATACAACAGGAAAATAAGATTAATCTGGATTCTGGAGACTTGCCTCTGCCACCCTTTTTTTACGAGGAATTCAGACTGATCAGAAAACAGCAACTAGAGGGAGGCAGAGGCAAGCCTTTAAACAAATGTCTGGGACAGCAATGGGCGCCTGCTTCGCCCCCAGTTACGCAAATCTTTTCATGGGCTGGTGGGAGGAGCAGGTGGCCTGGGCCAGTACTAATCACACTTGGAATACTAGAATAAGAGCGTGGCTTCGGTACATCAGTGATCTTTTCATTGTGTTCGATGGCCCCCCTGAACTGGCCAGGTCGTACATTGAGATACTGAATTGTAATGTCAACTTGAGATTTACAGGGGAAGTAAGCACTTTGAAGGTCAATTATTTGGACCTCACAGTCGATATATCAGGAGGGCACATATGTACTAAACTCTTCAGGAAAATAACTGCAGGCAATTCGACCCTGTTTGCTACCAGCAGTCATCCGAAAAAACTTATCGACACTATCCCCTATGGAGAGCTGTTAAGACTTAGAGGAACAACACTAGTGACTTGGACTTTCAGACGGCAGCTCAATCCAGCATGCAACGCTTTAGAGAGGCTATAGCGAAGCAATTCTGTCACAATCTGCGTTTTTTTTTTTTTTTTTTTATATCTTACTCACCGACAACATTATAAGTGATGACTTACCATCTAATCCATTAGTTACTTTCAGGAAAGCCAGATCACTGAAAGATCAATTAGTACATAGCTTTCATGATGTAAAACCTATTAAGACATCTTTAAGAGCACTCAATGGATTTTATCCATGTGGTAAGTGCAAAGCATGCAGAAAGAGCAAACGGACCCTGTCTTATGACGTTCCCGGATTTGGTACTCCTAAAAAAAAAAACTAACAAAAATCACAACTTCTTACCTGCTCCACCCCATATGCTATATACTGTTTGGTCTGCCCGTGTGGGCTTCGTTATATCGGAAGCACAATTCATCTGGTTAAGATACGGATATTGGAACACATACGGGCGATAAATAATGTTGATGAGTCATTCCCTGTAGCAAAACATTATAACAAAGTGCACGGCCGTAATAGGGATCTCTTGTCATATTTTTGTCTGGACCATGTACCAGTTAATCCGAGGGGAGGAGACCGTATACAGAAACTCAGACGGTTAGAATCACGCTATATTATAGACCTGCAGAGTAAGAGCCCTTTGGGTCTTAATAGCAGTGAGGCACTTGCTGTACATCTGGGTTAAATCTGTCTGGTATGAATTCTGTGTATACGTATTTGAAGTACTGTTTATTTTGGTGAATTCTCTTTTTATTTTCGAATTGCATTGTTTTGAAATGTAATATCCAGAAAATGTTGACATTTTTGTGTTGAACTGTAATGATTGAAATGGTATTTAATGTTTAATATAAGCGTTTCCGGAAAATGTATTTGGAATTGGCCCATTCAGGGCGTTAAGAACCATATGTGGTGGCAGGCAGTGGAGCTTAAACCCATCTAAGGCTTTTATAATGCAATTGTATTTGGATCGGTTCACATAGGCTTGCATATCTTCGGCTTTTTGGTGAACACGTTTCTGTATAAATTGGTGTATCAGACTGCATGCATTATAGTTATACATCTGTTATTTAAAGATGGCGGAACTTCGAGTAGTGAAAAATGCCTGCCTTAAGTAACTGTCCTTTTTCAATGTTCATGTACCGGAAACCAGTAATGAATGTGTATAGATAAAAAGCAATGATTGCCGCGGCGTTTTTGTGCAACAATTGACAAAGGCTAAGTGCGAAACGCGAATGGTGTGCCCGAGTTCTGAGTTTGTGAATAAAACTTTTCGGAACTCTCATGCCATTTTTGCTAAATAAAACTCCCTGTTATGTCCCTCCGGTCTCTTTCCTTCGGGTGAAGAAATCTCTTGTGTGGATATTTTGCGCGCTGTTCCCTGGTGCGCTTGGGGGACCCGTCTCATTTGTGGCCGGAGCTTCATGGGGAAAATGCTTCACAGCTTGTTGGCTCCAAGGGATTTTACATGCTTTGGCCCCCGCATCCAAGGACAGTGAAATGCTGCTGTTATTTTCAGGCCGTGTCTTCACGGCGAGGCAAGCTCACTGTTGCGGAATCTCTGGCACCGCAGGACTTGGGCAATGCGGTGAGACGTGAGGGGGCCAGGGAGAAGAGTGTTCAGTAATGATACCGGGATATTTTAATTGGCACCTATTTCGTTTTGTCAAGATCACCAGCACTCATTTGGTGTTTTACCAGTCTACGCAAAAACACTTACCCTGTTGGCCAAAATGGTGCTCTCTGGGAATCGTAGTCTGTAGGAGAAGGCTGCGATCATGTGTTTTCAGGAACCAATCGACTGAGCTGGGTTTCCACCAATGGAAATAAAATGGAACATTTGAAAGCGATTGGTGAGAGTTACTGGTACAGGCATATGATTATGGCACACAAGCCGAAACCGGTCATGCTGTTTTTGCTGAATAAAACAAATCTTCCTGTCACGAGGTAGGTGACTCATCCTTTCGGTGATAGTGCGCATGGGCATCGACTCCATTCCCAGATTGTTTTTTTTCTGCCATCTGCTTCAAATGTGTATTGCGACGCAACGGTTCGGTATCGTTCTTGAACTTCTTCGACGCGCAATCCTCTACCCTCTACGGTTTTGTCTTCGATTGTGATTCCCCATTCGACGTGCATCATTCCAACTGAGGAAAACCTTTGATCGGATAACTCTAGGTGGGCCGTCGGGCCTACCTGTGCCGACCGCGATATCCGTCGTTGGAACGGACTCCATTTAAACTATGTCCGGGGTGTCGTGCTAAGCTTCCACGCACCTATTTGCACGAGGTCTGCAACCTTTGCTTATCCCAGAAACACAACAAAAAGGACTGAGATGCAACACCACATCTTTGGAGAAGATCCAGATATCCAACATCCAATCAAAAGAGCCGAGGAAGAACAGGTCTCCGTAGCAGACTCCGACATGGAGGAAGAACACATCACTCCGGGTAACTCTACCGTGAGTACTGATCCCCCTGTGACAAGTCAACCTAAAACAAAGGCTCCGGTACCACCTTTGCCTCCGGGCTCAGGTCGGCACCGACAAAGTTTCCAATGCTCCGCCCTCCAGCCCAGCTAAGAAACATAAAGTAAAGCCTTCCGGCTGGGGCTCGAGCCGCCCCCATTCCGGTGGCGAACCAACACCCTCGGCACAGAAACATAAGTCCAAGTCTTTACCGGTCACCACACCACCGGGACCAAAGACTATACCTTCCACACCGAAGGCTTTGGAACAGAAGGCCTCCAAATCTAAAAGTTTGGATCCGAAATCTCCAAAACCTACAGGTTCTGAGACAATCTTCCGTACCGAAAGGCTCGGAGCCGAAATCCTCGGCATGAAAAGACTCTGAGCCCAATTCCTCCGCACCAAAAGGCTCACAATTCCTGCCTGTCTGGAACTCAATCAGCTCAGACAAGTGGATCCTACAAATTATCCAGTATGGTTACTGCCTGGAGCTTACAAGCACTCCCCCCACCCCCCCAACTATTCTTTCAAAACCACATACAATGTCACCAGAACATCTCACTCTCCTAAAACAAGAGGTTCTCTCTCTATTGGAGAAACATGCAATAGAACCAGTTCCATTTCAGCATCAAGGGACAGGAGTATACTCAATGTACTTCCTAATCCCCTAAAAGCATGGCTCTCTCAGGCCTATATTAGATCTCAGACAGCTAAATCTCTACATTCTATCAGACAACTTCCACATGGTCACACTCCACCAGGTGCTTCCACTACTTCAACAGGGTGACTTTCTATCCACTCTGGATTTAAAGGATGCCTACTTTCATATTCTCATTCACACAGCTCACAGAAAATATCTCCGGTTCATGGTGGATCAACAACATTACCAATTCAAAGGTCTCCCGTTCCGGGTAACTACACCACCCAGAGTCTTCACCAAGTGTCTGGCAGTAGTCGCAGTTCATTTAAGAAGACATCCCATTCACGTCTTCCCTTACCTGGACGACTGGCTAATAAAAGCCAGATCACAGCACAGCTGTATACAGCATACTCACAAAACAGTTTGGCTGCTTTATGACTTAGGATTCACGGTAAACCTCACCAAGTCTCCCCTCCAGCCATCCAACATGCAACAATACCTAGGATCTACCATACACACTTGCAAGGCTCTAGCATACCCCAACCCAGTCAGGATTCGCAACATGGAAAATCTGATATCCCAATTCCAGCCTCATTATCAGCCCGAGTGTTCATGCAATTAATAGGCATGATGGCCTCTTGCATTCTTATCGTTCCTTACGCAAGACTTCGAATGCATCCCCTACAGGAATGCTTAGCACGTCAGTGGAACCAGGCTCAAGGTCGGTTAACAGATCTGATGTTGGTTGACGGCGCACCCATCGCTCTCTGCAGTGGTGGAATACACAAAACCGTTCCAAGGGGCGGCCATTCGTCGACCCGGTTCCACAAATAGTGCTAACAGTAGACTTATCGCTCACTGGATGGAGAGCTCATCTTCAAAGACATACCATTCAGGGCATGTGGACCCTACAACAAAAACAACTTCACATAAACCACTCGGAGCTACTAGCAATTTGTTTTAGCATTGAAAGCCTTTCAAATGCCTCTAATAGGCAAAGCTGTCCTAGTTCGTACAGACAACATGACAGCAATGTACTACATACAAAAACGCGGGGGGAGGACACTCTACAGCTTTCCCAACTAGCTCAAAGCATATGGAGACGGGCCTTTCCTCAAAACATATATCTCCTTGCAGAACACCTCCCAGGAGTAGACAACCAGATTGCAGATCTGCTCAGTCACCAAAGACAGCAGATCCACAAATGGGAACTACATCCTCAAGTTCTCCTCCCATTCTTCCAGATGTGGGGCTACCCAGAAATAAATCTCTTCGCCACACACCAACGCAAAATGCCCAAGCTTCGCCTCCAGGTATTCTCACCCATCATTCGAAGGCAATGCCCTATGGATGCATTGGTCAGGAAAATTTGCTTACGCTTTTCTACCTCTCCCACTAATTCCATTAGTGGTTCGGAAGCTCAAACAACATTCCCTGACAATGATCCTAGTTGCTCAAACATGGGCTCGACAGCCATGGTTCACAACCCTGTTGGGAAAAAAATGCAAAAAAACAGTTGATCGACAGAATGCAGAACAATGTCATACATTCACCCCAGGACAGAGATCTGGGCCTAAATCCATTGTTTTTTTGCTTACCATGCCATTCCAGTTTGAACCCAGCCATATGCAAATCAGTCTTGACCCTGTGCCTCATGGGAACAGTCCAGCCCGAACTGCCAAGCCAGGTCCTCCCTGGACTGGAAACAAGCATCCTAGGACCGGTTACGGGGTTTCACCCCTCTTCAGCCAGGATAGCTTGATTCCAGTGGCATGGAGAGCAAGGGACCCACGTCTGGGCATACCCTTCCCACTCAGGGTGACAAATGCAAAAAAACAGTTGATGGACAGAATGCAGAACAATGTCATACATTCACCCCAGTACAGAGATCTGGGCCTAAATCCATTGTTTTTTTGCTCACCATGCCGTTCCAGTTTGGACCCAGCCATATGCAAATCAGTCTTGACCCTGTTGGAACTATCAGTAGTTCCTCACCAAAAACTACACCTCCCCCCCAAGCTTCTCACTCAGAACCATGGAGAGATAAGACATCCAGATCCCAGTCAACTCAACCTTGTGATTTGGCACCTGAAATCTTAGAGTTTGACTACCTCAATCTTCCGCCAGACTGTATGAACGTCATTTAAAGAGGCTAGACGTCCTACCACAAGAGCATGCTACACAGCAAGTGGAAACGGTTTGTAAATTTACTGTACAAACCATCAAATCAATCCACTAGATGCCTCAATCCAAAACATAATTTGTTATCTTTTACACCTACAGCGTTCCAATTTGGCGTATACATCCATACGCTTACATCTTGCTGCAATAGCTGCTTACCTACAAAACAGACCGCATTTGTCTTTGTTTCGAGTGCCCGCTATCAAAGCTTTTATGGAAGGACTTAAAAGAATCATTCCTCCTAGGCTTCCACCTTCCCCAGGGTGTAATCTAAATATAGTTCTTACAAGACTAATGGGTCCACCATTTGAACCTTTACACAAATGTGACCTACAATTTCTCACCTGTAAAGTAGCCTTCCTTATAGCAATCACATCTCTTAGAAGAGTTGGTGAGCTTCAGGCACTAACCATACTAGAACCGTTTTTGCAAATACACAAAAACAAAGTGGCTCTTAGGACTAATCCCAAAGTAGTCTCTGCCTTCCATATCAACCAGTCTGTTGAGTTACCCGTGTTCTTCCCTCAACCAGACTCAGTGGCAGAGCATGCTCTTCACACATTAGATGTCAAAAGAGCCATACTATATTACATTGAGAGAACTAAACCCTTTAGGAAAACAAAACAACTTTTTTGTTGCTTTTGCACCACCGCATAAAGGCAATCCCATTTCAAAGCAGGTATTGCATAGTGGATAGTTAAGTGCATTTCAAACATGCTACATTAAAGCTAAACGCACATTAACGATTTCCCCTAGAGCGCACTCTACATGCAAACTGGGAGCTTCTATGGCATTCTTGGGAAATATACCATTAGATTACATCAGCAAGGCTGCAACATGGTCTACACCGCACACATTCACAAAGCACTATTGTGTAGATGTGTTAGCAAGATTACAAGCTGGTGTGGGCCAGGTAGTTTTACGAACACTATTTCAAACCACTGCAACAGCTACAGGTTAGCCACCGCTTGGGAAATAACTGCTGTATAGTCTATGCTAAAGCATATGATCTACAGCTCATATGCCTCGAACGGAAAATGCTACTTACTACAGTATGCATCTGTTCTTGGCATATAGAGCTGTAGATTCATATGCGCCCACCCTTCTCCCCGGGAACCTTTATCTGTTGCAGTATTATCTTGCTTAGATACATTATACATGGACATCTCTCGACTACTCTTACTAACTCTATCATCACCCTTATGGGAAAAACAATCTAGGGTGGAGTCGATGCCCATGCGCACTGTCACCGAAAGGAGGAGTCCCCTACCTCGTGACTGGAAAGACTTCTTCAAAGAAAAACAAAGTGCAAACATCCGGACCCAACGCCAGATGGCGATCTATGCTAAATCATATGAATCTACAGCTCTATATGCTAAGAACAGATGCATACTGTGGTAAGTAGCATTTTCCTTCTATGCCACTGATGCCAGAGCATACCTCTCATTAGGGTATTGCCCTTACCTCGAAGCCATTTGACATAGATGATAGTTCTTTTGTCTGGCCTACAGTCTGATACAAATCTTTACATAAAATACAACAAAGATGGCAAAGAATATATGGAAGAGGGCTACTTTCTTAACCAGGCAGATGCCCTCAAGCACAAAGAGTTGGGTCTTTTCTCTACATGCAGGAATGAGCCTTTTGAACAAGAAGCTTAGTACCATGAGGAGATGATGCGGGTTTTGGTGAAAAACATAAGATTAGAGCTTTCAGAATATTACAAAAGGTTCCACGTCGGCCAAGCAATCATCTTTACCTCCGCTATGTCCTCGGGTACAGCTTCCCACTTCTCAAATGCCTCACTTTCTCACTAGTCCAAGTCCTAAGAAAACTCCGCAGTCAAAGGCCACAATGCCATCTGTGGACAATGATACTCGTTCTGAGGAAGAAAGTGAAGTACGTGACTAACAGGATGTGGGCCCAGAATGGGATGATTATTTAGCGCCAGTCTGTCCTCTAGCAGTTCCTCACCCACTCGATTCTCCTCCAGATGCTATTTGGGGTTACCATGCCTTTTGGAAAGCATCAAATATTCGATCTGCCAGTACTAATAAAGCAATCCTATTGTTTTCTCTAACTTTAAGCACACTCTCAGAATCAGTTAAAGCTATTCTAACAAATTCCTTAATTTGGAATGAGAGTGTTAAGGTAATGAAAATTGCTACAACATTATCTGCAGTTATCCCTCGACTGGATATAGACTATGAAGCTCCTTAGGACTTTCCTTCTTGTCTGATTGGCCACCCTAAGGCTGGTTTGGTAGTGAGCTGCCCAGTGCTGATCGAGGAATCCTTCTGCTCCATGCTGTACACCACCTTAGTGGAACGGAAGCAGTCTGGAAAGTATAGGATAATGATGCTTTAACTGGGTGCCAACCACAGTTGGAGCATCCAGTTCCTTAGTGATCATTTGGCGTCACAATAGGCAGATGTGATGGGATTTAGCAGCATACATTGATCTTCTACCTGAAGATGAGAAATCTGAAGCTAAGAAAATTCTTTAGGAGGGCATTAGAACATCTCCAGAGATGATCAGTTGTGCCATGGATATAGCATTCCATGGCAGTTATCTAGATCAGCTGTTCTCTGGAGGCAGAGATGATTGAGATGCACATCCTTTAGACATGAGGTGAAAACTAAAACCTTGGACATGCCTTATGACAGAGAAGCGCTATTCAGAAAGCATTTGGATGATGCTTTGTAGTTGATCGAATCCAACACCAATACTGCAAGATCTCTGGGTCATCTCCAGAAGAGATAATAGCCCTTTCGAGGAGCGATGGGCAGAGCACAATTCGCTTATAGACTGGGATATCAATCCTATTGGTATTAGCCATACTACCACTATCAACACGATTATAAATCGCAATACTACAGGCCTCTGCCCTCAGCAGCCAGTGTTGGACAAGCTCAATGTTGGAAACCAGGGCCCCAGACCGAAGACACAGGTCAAAGACAGTGACTTAAAAGAGGTGTCTGCCATGATAACCCTGTCCCCGAGATCGTTTGGTTTGGGGGGGTTGGGGGCAGCAGGGCGCGGGAGTTAATATGTCCACCAATTACCAGAATGGGTGATTATAACTGACTATTGGGTCCTGGCCATTGTTTCATACGGTCACACTTTGGAATTCATCCAAAAACGCAGTCATGCCCACCCTCGAAGGAGGTCCCATCTACATCTCTTTCAATTGCAATTGGAAATTCTGTCCATTCTAACAAAGGAGCTATAGAAATAGTCCCTTTCACTCAAAGGTACAGGTTTCTGTTCAGTTTCTTCTTGATTAAAGCGAGAATCTGTCAAATGGAGACCTATCCTACATCTGAGAAATTTTAACATATTCAAAATGGTTGCTTCTTGATGTTCACACTTCTAGACATCCTCCAACTCCTTTATCACCAGGTTTATATGACCTCATTAGACCTCCAAGGTGCCTACTTTGCCATTCACCCAAAGGAACTCAAATAGTTGGGTTTCAAAGTAACTGTCAGAGTTCTCCCTTTTGGCCTAAACTCGCCCCTTTGCATCATCACAATGTCTTGCCCCAGTAGTAACATACTTAAGGCACCAGTTCACCGGGTCTTCCCACATCTCAACAACTGGCTAGTAAAAGCTTCTTTGGGCACTACACTGGCCACTATCAAAGACAAAACTATTCCGACGGAGAGAGGAGTTCCAAACTAATACAACACACAAAAACCTTGCTGAACGCCTATTCATATCTCTTGGGAATATTGTCATTATGCATTCTTTTAGTTCTACTCTGCTGCCTATAAATGTGACATCTTTGGAAAGAACTAGACAAACAATGATCCAACCTCAAAGCTCTTTTCAAAATGCAATTCAGAATACTCCACGAATGAAGGCTGCTTTTCTATACTGGATTCAAGAACTGAAACTTTCATCAGGTTTGACTTTCCTGCCTCAGATTCCAGTTTTGTATTACCATGGTTGCTTCCCTAGAAGGATGGAGAGCTCATTTACAAGATCTGGAAATCAGTGGAAAATTTGCTCCACGTCAATTTAACCTCCATATAAATAATTTAGAACTAAAAGCTGTGGTGTTCATTCCGAGCCTTTCAAAATCCTTACTTGTTAGCTTAAGCCCTGGACATAATGAATTCTCGCATCTAAATATCCCAGAAGATTGTAAGGAAATTGTAGTGAAGACTTAAAATGTACACAGTGAGTTTTGTATCCATCTATTTCAACAATTTGGTTTCTTCGGCCAAAATCTTTTAGCAAATGGCTTGAGACTTTTTTCAGTTAAGTCTTGGCTCAGCCTTATAGAATATTCTTCTATCGCCTAATTATATTGATTGGTCAGGTGCATCTCTTCCACCTCCGCTCAAGTTTTTGCATTGAGCTGTATGAGTAATTACCGTACAAATATTGCCCTCCCAGTCCACTGCTGGTTTCTTCCTCCCTTTTGCTCCCACACCCCCTGTTCCCTCCTGCCCCTCTCTTTCTACAGTACACTTTTGTTCCCACCACCCTCTTGTATCTCCTTTTCAGAAGTTCCTTATTCCTTTGGGCGCTCATTTACCTCACCCGCCACCCTTTCTTATCTCCCTCCCTCCCACCCACTCCCTAACTTTTCTATGCTTCCTGTTGTCTTAACCACCACCTTCTAACGGCAGCTTCCTCCATGCACTCCTTGTTCCCCTGTGCCTGCCCTTCCCTCACAGTTCCTTCTTTAAAATTCTGCTGGTCCAGGTTTTTTCTTCTTCATAGAAACAAAAATCACCTTTGCTTTATATACCGTCTTCTTTTTAGGTCTTGCCTACAGACTGTTCTTAGCAGTCTGTTGTAAAAAGAACTCTTGTGGCTCATACCAAGTTCTTACAGTACATTGGGTGGCTTTATGGTCACTCATTTGCATGCTTCTTCGATTGCTTTCCTGCCTTTTGTGATTGTTCCTTTCTGGCAACTTATTTATTTTTAGGGTATTTGAAACCACAGCATACACTCAAGATAATGTCTTTGTGCTAATAAGACCAGTGTCCAGTACAAAACAAAAATCATAAGCATTACAGCAGACAGATTACCTCCTCAAACTGGATGACTTTGGAAAGAGCCATGTTGTAAAAGGTCTTCTAAATTTCATGGGATTAGGCTCTATACATAAGGGCATTGGTAAGTAATTGCAGTGTCTAACAACTGCCACAGAAAAAGCTCTGCCGCGTCAGCACTTTGGAATTTTTAGCAATTTGTGGTTTGCAGACCTTGGAAAGCAGTTGGGGATAATTCTTTGGAATTTGTAACAAAACGATGAGACTTGCAATATATAAATTGCCTTGTGGATCAAACACATTGATTTAAACTGGATTTTCGGGGGCGTGTACAAGATGGTGGCTTGAGTGGACGTGCCTTCCTGGAGCTCCTTCCCTGCCTGACTATATGCACCTGAAATTGCCTCCCCACCTGGTCCTCCCCACGCTCAAAGGGGGCCCAGCTGCTCTGGAAGGTAGGCAGTGCAGGCTGAAGAATCGGTCAGCATGCATCTATTGATATTCAGAGTGGCCTGTGAGGACCGGGCGCTGGGGCTGGGGCTGGAGGAACGAAGGGGGGAGGTGGGGGAAGTGCTGCGCCCTCGAGCTGAAGACCTGCCAGCAGCAGCCCTGATCAGGAGTGGTGCCTTCAGTGCAGCGACGGAGGAGGCCCGGTGAACTGCAGGGGCCTCAGACACCGGCCTGGCTTGGGGTGAGTGTGCGACTCTCCCGCTGCTTCCCTGAGCCCGCACCACCCTTCCACAGCAGTGGCTGGTCCATCAGCCCCCCTTGTGCTATCCAGAGGGAGAGTCTGCTCAGGACTGCAGAGGCCGGACCTACTGTTCTCCAGCGCTGGGGTATGCAGCATACATTGCGGAGCCCTCCACAGAGGCCCTCCAAAATCCCCTGCATCTGGGCCCTCCTGACTTTGGGTCATCGGTTTTGCCGCACGTAATCCCTCGCGCCCCCCACACATGCTCCTGAAATGCCACCTGGGCCCTGCAGGGCCTAGTTACTCCCACGCGTTCCCAGCGATTTGTCAGTGCACCAGGGGCCCACATGGAACGCATGCAAGTTGGGCCCCGATCTGGCTTGCTGCTCCAAACGGGACCCCCAAATAGGACCGGTCCAGCCTCCCTTGACGGCAATCCTCGCTGGTTCTTGGTGCCCCCTTACTGACTAGCAGCCCCTGGAGTGGGGACTAGCGAGGCCTTCCTGATCTACCGCAGGCAGTATTCCTTTTGAATCTGCTGGGTCCTCTTCCCACGGCCTGCGTCCTACCTTGATCAGCCTACCTTATTCACTTGGGCTCCAGACCACAGTGCGTCTATTGCTACAGCATTCTCTCCCAGCGCCCTCCTCCAATTGCTACTTACCTCGCTGCAACAGCACAAAGCTATGGCGGTCGCCAAGGCCAAAAAAGACCAATCAGTCAAAGAAATGCTGCTTAAAGGGGTGATGGATGCCCTTCAGGAGAAAGCCCCAGTGGAGGGTCTCAGGCCGTCGAGCGGAGGGATGGGACAGTGGGGGTAACACGTGAATTTCTTGAAGCATTTTTTTCCTCACTTCGTGAAGATCTCCAGACCGTTGGAGATCAGGGAAGCGCGCCGGGGTGGGGGGTAGAGTGGCGTTGCTGGAGGACTCGCTAACTAGGGACGCAGAAATCTGGCCCTACAACAAGAAATCATCCACCTGCAGGATCAGCAGCTCGATCTAGAAGGCCCATGCTGAGGATCTGGAAAACAGGTCCTGGAGAAATAATATACGCATCGAGGGGCCCCTACTGGCGATGAAGGAACAGACTTGGAAGGTTATGTGCAGGAGCTGTTCGGGATCGTCTTGGGAGAAAACTCTCCTAGGACCATCAAGTTGGACAGATGTCAGAGTTGGCCCTCCCAGGGCGCTGCCCCGCACACCAGCAGACATCCTGGTCTGTGTCCACAACTTCACAGAAAAGAAGGTGATCCTTAGAGCAGCCCTTGCAGATCAAAAGCTTCACTTTGGCAGGCACTCCCTCCAACTATTCCAGGACTTAGCAGCATCGACACTGTTAAAAAGAAAGGACTTCAACCTGATCACGAGTCACCTCCACTCTCGGAGAATATCCTATTCCTGGGGCAATCTATTTCGCCTAATTTTTCAACTGAACAGTAAGGCCATGCAGCTACTCTCCTCCCCTCGGAGGCCTATAGGGTCTTCAAGATCACACCCCCGGTCCCCCCCCCCCCTCCCAGCGATCATCCTCGGATGAGAGAACACACAGAGGGAACAGCCACAGTCCCAGGCGTGGCCCGAAATGTTATGTTATGTTGTTATGTTATTTGTTTTTGTATAGCGCACGGATGCCGCAGCCAAGAGGCGTCCCGGCGCTTTTGGAGACAAAGAGACATAACACCACTGAGATAAGCCAAAAAGACAAAGACTAAGCTGTAGAGAATAAAAATGTTTTTATAGCTTTCCTAAAAGGGAGCAAATCTGGGATAGAGCGAAAGGAGGCAGGCAAGGAGTTCCAAAGGGTGGCTGCCAACACTGAAAAAGAACGTCCACCTAATCTCGCTTTTTTAAAACGCGGAACGATGGCTAAATTAGACCCTGCAGATCGAAGGGTTCTAGAAGGAACATAGTGCTGAATGATCTGAGTAAGAATAGGAGGGGAGGTCAGCTTGAGAATTTTAAAAGTTAAGCAGAGAGCTTTAAACTTAATTCTCTGACCTACTGGTAGCCAATGAAGATCTTGGATGGTACGACGAACTGAGACAAACTTAGGAAGGCCAACCAGCATCCTGGCCGCTGCATTTTGAACCCTCTGGAGGCGAGCTAGTTCTGCCTGATTAACGCCTAAAAGAAGAGAGCTGGCATAGTCTAGCCTAGTGAGAACCAGAGCTTGAACTATGATCTGTCTGGTATCCGCATCAAAAAATTTGAAAATGGGCCGGAGGCACTGCAGGGCACCAAAACAGATACCAGCTACGCGTTTGGTGTGGGGAATGAAAGAAAGTTTTTCATCGAGCCACACGCCAAGGTTTCTAACTTCGGCTACAGGAATGGGAACAGGCCCGAACTCCGAGGGCCACCAATGATCTCCCCACAGCCCAGTTTCCCTGCCAAAGATGATAACCTCGGTTTTGGTGGCGTTAAGTTGAAGTCTGTTTGTCGCCATCCAGCCAGCCACTGCCTTAAGGGCTAGCTGAAAAGTAGAGGCATCCATATTGGAATCACCATTAAGTGCCACCGCCAGCTGCGTGTCATCGGCGTATGACACCATGGTGAGACCAAAACTGTGGGCTACCTCCGCTAATGGCTGAACATACAAATTAAAAAGGGTAGGGCTAAGAGCTGATCCCTGCGGAACACCCTGAAGAATGGGGCGAGGAGCAGAGACATAAGGCGGTGAAGATACCTTGAAGGTTCGGTCCGTAAGAAAGGAGCGGAACCATTCAAGTGCCATCTCTCCTACTCCCGCCTCCCCAAGACGCTGTAAAAGGATATGATGGGAGACCGTGTCAAAGGCGGCACTAAGATCCAGTAGGATCAGTGCTGCCGTCTGACCCTGGTCTAACAATTTCCTTATATGCTCCACCACCACCAAGAGAGCAGTCTCGGTACTGTGGCCCGCTCGGAATCCGTTCTGGGATTTATCCAGTATGTTAGCGTCCTGCAGGTGAGAAGATAAAATATGGTTAGCGTGAGCTTCCGCTAATTTGGCCATCCAGGGGAGAAGGGAGATGGGTCGGTAGTGCTCTGGTTTTGTGGGGTCAAGGGAAGGTTTTTCAATGATAGGTATAACCGTGGCCTGCTTCCAAGCAATGGGGACAGTGCCGGTGCTAAAAGAGAGATCAATAAGGCTATGCATGACCGGATAGCAGCATTCGGCAAGTGCCCGAAATTGAATTGGTCTCATAGGATCATTCGGTGACCCGGATTTAACTTTAATCGTCAGAGCTTTAAACTCCTCTTGCGTGGGGCTAGGGATGACCTGTAGCCGTTCGGAGGTCAATGGTGCTCTGATGTTC
Organism: Triturus cristatus; assembly: GCF_964204655.1. Taxonomy (NCBI): domain Eukaryota; kingdom Metazoa; phylum Chordata; class Amphibia; order Caudata; family Salamandridae; genus Triturus; species Triturus cristatus. The sequence continues at coordinate 344,101,711 of NC_140589.1, read as the reverse complement.
TCACTAGTAGAGAACTGAGAGAACGACCTATAGATTGCGGCCACCTTTTCGACAAAGAACGAAGCCAAATCCTCACAATGAGCCGTGGAAGCTATAGAGGTAGTAGCTGTCTTTCTGCTAGTGAGGTCCTTACACACCCTGAAGATAACCTTAGTCGGGTTCGAACTATTCTTTATCTCCAGTGAGTAAAAGGCCGCCCTGGCTGTGCATATGGCCCGGTGGTACATTCTGGTGCAGGTCCTATAGGCTGATTTAAGGTCAGCATCATAGGTTCTGCGCCATGCGCGTTCCACTTTTTTACAAGAAGACTTCAACACCTTAAGGGAATCGTTGTACCGGGGGCTGGAAGGACTTGATCTAGTCTTACTCCACCTCATAGGTATAAGGATGTCTAATGAGTGGTCTAACCACTTACAAAAGCTGTCATAGCCACGAGAGACTTCCTTAGGAGGTTGAGGATGGTGCTTCATCAAAAGATGATGAAAGTGGTCTAGATTCAGATTTCTCCAGGGACGTTTAAAAGTGTCAGGAGTGTTGTTCCTAGGAGAAGGAATATTAGTGACAATATGCGCCTCGATCAAATAATGATCGGTCCAGGCCATGGGCTTAGGCTGGAGTACTAATATATTGGAAGAAATATTAGTCAAAAAGGGGTCAAGCAAATGTCCACCAATGTGAGTCGGTGATTCTACCATTTGGAGTAATCGAAAAGCTTCAAGATCGGCTAAAAAGCTATGGACCGAGGTGGATAATGGGGCATCCATATGCATGTTAAGATCTCCAATGATCGTAAAGTTGGCTGTTTTCATAGCTAGGGAAGAGACCACCTCCAAAAGACTAAGACGAAAAGCACACTCTGGACCTGGAGGCCTATAGATTAATAGCCGACAAAGTAAAGTGGGGATTTACAGTAATATTAAAATATGCGCTCTCACAACCAGCTATGGAGGTCGGGGTCCAGGCACACTGATAACATGTTTTAACTGCTACCGCGATGCCTCCGCCTCTGGCATTACGGTGAAGCGAGTGCATAATATATCCCACTGGGAGGGCTAAGTTTATAACAGCAGTGGTAAAATCCGCTTACCACCATTCAGACCCAGCGGCCATGGCAAAGGAGCGCTCGGAGGTGATGCGCTCCATTTCCGGAGGAGAGTTTCAAGTCACGGAACCTCCCCCCTTGAGGTGCTGCAAATTTCTAGAAGGGTGGCTGACAGTTAGGAGCAGAGGCTCAGCTCAACCCTGTATGGAGCTGCCCGCCATCGCGGTGACTGTCCCACTGGTCCCAGACTTTTACATCACGAAGGACTCTATGATCTGTTTGTAAGTTTTTTTTGTATTTGGATTAGGGGTTGGGGTAATGTTCTGAGTGTCTCCTTCCGATATAACATGTTTAGGAATAGGGTGGCGCATGCGTTTGCCGATTTTCTCCCCCTCTACCTCTGTGTCGCCAGGGACCGTCCAGCTAACTCCTTGGCTAGCTTTCCTACTCCATTGTTGCTTCCCAGATAACCGACTCTATGGGGGTAAAACTACTTAGCATAAATATAATCGGCCTTAATAACCCCACCAAACGAGTGGCGATACTCTCCCTCCTGGAACACTCGCAGAGCGAAATCTGACTGCTGCAGGAAATGCACGTTGTAGTGCAAGACACCCACAGAATGCACTCCAGGAAGTTCCCACGGCAGTACTTGTCGTCTAAGAGGAGGAAGAAGAGGGAAGAAGGGTGGGGTGTCGAATCTTCTCTCTCATTACTCGCGGGGGACAGTCCGAGATACTTGCTTTGAAATAAAGGGTTGTGTTCTGGATTTATGGGTGCAGTGGGGGACGCTACATTTTAACGTCTCCTCGCTCTATGCCCCTAAAGAACATCAAGAAACCTTTATGTTCGAGGCATAGGAGCTGCAGATTACACACTTGTGCATAGATCGCCATCTGGTGTTGGGCCCGGATGTTTGCAGTTTGTTTTTCCTCTTGGAAAGTCTTTGGAAGTCACAAGGTTGGTGACTCCTCCTTTGGATCGTATTGCGCATGGGCTTCGGCTCCATCCTCAGATTGTTTTTTTTCCGCCATCGGGCTCGGATGTAATCTTCGCGCTCCGGTTCCGAACAGCTTCCAGTTTGACGATCGATGCGCAATCCTCACCCCAAACCGCGGTATTGTTTCGATCGCGATCTCCCCCACTCGACTCGCCTTCTCATCGGCACAGACCGGCACAGGCCTTCGGGCCTTCGGGCCTCTCCAAGCTCCGGTCCTGGCTAATGGAAAGGACTCCATTTAAAAAGTGCCCTCGATGTGGGTCCAAATTTCCCCACACCGATCTCCACGAGGTATGCAATCTCTGCCTCTCCCCTGAACACTAGGCTCGAGACTGTCCGGCGTGTAAGTCCTTCCGGTCCAAAAAGACTATTCGGAACTGAAGAGCCAGAAGAACTATGGCGCACTCCTCGACGACTATTCCGGACGACATCTTCGAAGAAGGCATCGACGCTCCAGAGCGTTACACCGACGAGGGCCTCGTCAGCGCTTCCGAAGCAGACGACTCAGATGTGGAGGACATCACCCCGGCGCAGAAGGTCGTGAGTACTTTCCCCCACACCCCTGCCGGCACCGAAAAAGGCTCCGGTCACACCTTCGCTTCCGGGCCTAGGCAAGACCAAGTACACTGCTTCCAACACCGCATCTTCGGGCCCGGTAAAGAAGCCAAGCAGGCCTTCCGGCGGCTCGGGCTCGAGCCAGCCTACCGTCTGGGCCGATAAACACGCTTCGGCACCGAAAAAGAAGCCGACCTCCATATCGACACCGAGCCCCGCACCGAAGCACTCGGGGTCGAAACCCAGCTCTTCGGCACCGACCCCACCTTCGGTGCCAACCAAAGCACACAAGGCCACCGGCACAGACACTTCGAGGCCGAAACCCATCTCGGCGCTGACCAAACCGGGTTCCAAACAACGAACCGGCACAGAAAAGCCTAAAAAGCCAACGGCTCCGGCGCCGACGGACCGACCAGCCTCACCGGACCGATTTACACTTGATCCCTTGCAAAAAACACTCACCAAGGATCCAAAAATTGGACATTTGACACACTCTACCAAAAAGAGACATTTGGAGAAGCCTGCTCCACCTCCAAAGAGGAAGGACTCTGCTACCTCTCCGTTCAGAATACCTTCCCCACCTCTTCCACCTCCTCCACCTTCCCCACCTCTTCCACCTTCTCCACCCCAACCTCATCGTTCTCCCACCCCTTCTCAATCAATCAATCAATCAAAGACATTTATAAAGCGCACTACATACCCGTAGGGTCTCAAGGCGCTGGGGGAAGGGGGGAGCCGCTACTGCTCGAACAGCCAGGTCTTCAGCTTCTTCCTGAAGGAGAGGTGGTCTTGGGTAAGGCGCAGGTCGGTAGGGAGGGAGTTCCAGGTCTTGGCGGCCAGGTAGGAGAAGGACCTTCCTCCTGTCGTCGCTCTTCGGATGCGGGGGACGGCGGCGAGGGCGTGGTTGGCTGATCGGAGGTGGCGTTTGGGAGCGTAGAAGTTGATTCGGCTGTTGAGGTAGCTTGGTCCTTGGTCGTGTAGGGCTTTGTGTGCGTGGGTGAGGAGGCGGAAGGTGATTCTTTTGTTGACGGGGAGCCAGTGTAGGTCTCTCAGATGTCCGGAGATGTGGCTGGTTCGTGGGATGTCGAGGATGAGTCTGGCTGAGGCGTTCTGGATCCGCTGGAGTCTCTTCTGGAGCTTGGCGGTGGTTCCGGCGTAGAGGGCGTTGCCGTAGTCCAGTCGGCTAGTGACGAGGGCCTGGGTGACGGTCTTCCTGGTCTCGGTGGGGATCCACCAGAAGATCTTCCGTAGCATGCGTAGGATGTTGAAGCACGCCGAGGAGACGTTGTTGACTTGCCTGGTCATGGAGAGGGAGGAGTCCAGGATGAAGCCCAGGTTGCGTGCATGGTCTGTCGGTTTGGGTGCGGTGCCCAGGGCGGGAGGCCACCAGGAGTCGTCCCAGGCGGAGGGTGAAGAGCCCAGGATGAGGACCTCCGTCTTGTCTGAGTTCTGTTTCAGGCGGCTGGTCGTCATCCACTCGGCTACCTCTTTCATCCCTTCGTGCAGGTTGGCTCTGGCGGCGGCGGGGTCGTTGGTCAGGGAGAGGATCAGCTGGGTGTCGTCGGCGTAGGAGATTATGCTGAGGTTGTGTTGGCGTGCGATGGCCGCGAGGGGGCTCATGTAGACGTTGAAGAGGGTGGGGCTCAGCGAGGATCCTTGAGGAACGCCGCAGATGACTTCGGTGGCCTCTGACTTGTACGGTGGTAGGCGGACTCTGTGTTCTTCCGTCGAGGAAGGAGATGATCCATTCCAGAGCCTTGTCCTGGATTCCGACGTTGCTGAGGCGCTGTACTAGGGTGCGGTGGCAGACAGTGTCGAATGCCGCGGAGAGGTCTAGGAGGATGAGGGCCGCTGTTTCTCCGTTGTCCATCAGTGCTCGGATGTCATCGGTGGCGGCGATGAGGGCGGTCTCGGTGCTGTGGTTGGCTCGGAAGCCAGACTGTGAGGGGTCGAGGGATCCATTCGTCTCGAGGAAGGCGGCCAGCTGCTTGTTGACGGTCTTCTCGATGACTTTGGCTGGAAACGGGAGAAGCGAGATGGGGCGGTAATTCTTGAGTTCGGTGGGGTCCGCTGTGGGTTTCTTGAGTAGAGCGCTGAGTTCGGCGTGCTTCCAGCTCTCAGGGAAGGTGGCGGTGTCGAAGGATGTGTTGATGATGTCTCGCAGGTGGGGTGCGATGACAGCGTCGGCCTTGTTGAAGACGTGGTGAGGGCAAGGGTCGGTCGGCGATCCGGAGTGGATGGAGTTCATCGTGCGGATGGTGTCTTCGGTGCTGATCGGGGTCCAGGCGTGGAGGGTGGTGGTGGGGGGTGGTTGTTCGGTCGTGGTGTGCGTTGGTTGGGTGTTGAAGCTGTTGCGTATGTCCGCGATCTTGTTGTGGAAGTATGAGGCGAGGGAGTTGCAGAGGTCTTGCGATGGGGTGATGTCGTTGTTTCCTGCGCTGGGGTTGGATAGCTCTTTCACGATGTTGAAGAGTTCCTTGCAGTTGTGTGCGTTGTTGTCCAGCCGGTCTTTGAATGCAGTTTTCTTGGCGGCGCGGATCAGCTGGTGGTGCTTCCGGGTGGCAAGCTTGAAGGTGGTCCTGTTGTCCGGTGTAGGTTCCCTTCTCCAGACTTTCTCGAGGGCTCGGCAGTTCTTCTTGGAGCTCTTGAGTTCGTCGGTGAACCATGGGGCTTTCTTGCTGCCGGGTCTGCTGGGCGGGGTCCTCAGCGGGGCGAGCTCGTCCGCGCAGTTGCTGATCCACTTCGTGAGGTTGTCGGCGGCCTGGCTGGGGTTCGCTGAGCTGGCAGGAGGGTGCTGGCTCAGGGAGGTGGCGAGCTGGTCGGCTGTGATCTTGTTCCAGCTTCTGCGGGCAGCCTGTTGCTGGTGGTGGTGGGTCGTCGTTCTTTTGAAGGTGAAGTGGACGCAGCTGTGGTCCGTCCATTGAAGCTCTGTGGCGTGGCTGAAGTCGATGTCTGTGCTGGATGAGAAGACTGCGTCGAGTGTGTGTCCGGCGAGGTGGGTGGGGGTGGACACCAGCTGCTTGAGTCCAAGATTGGCGAGGTTGTCGATCAGGGTGCTGGTGTTGCGGTCGTTGATGTTCTCCAGGTGGAAGTTGAGGTCCCCCAGGAGGATGTAGTCAGCGGAGGGGAGGGCATGCGGGCTGACTAAGTCGGCAATGTCCTCGCTGAATTGGGTGCGTGGTCCCGGGGGTCGGTAGATCAGGGTGCCTCTGAGGGTGGTCTTCGGGTCGGTGTGGATCTGGAAATGCAGGTGTTCGGCGGTGGTCAGGGTGTTGTCGGTGCTGGTCGTGAGACGGATGGTGTTCCTGTGGATGATGGCGATGCCTCCTCCCATCTGGTTGGCGGTGCGATCCCTCCGGGTGATCTTGTAGCCCTCTGGGATGGCGATGGCGATGTCCGGAGCCGAAGAGGCGTTCATCCAGGTCTCCGTGAGGAAGGCGACGTCAGGGGATGTGGTGTCGAGGAGGTTCCAGAGTTCGATGGCATGTCTGTGGACGGAGCGGGTGTTGAGCAGGATGCACTTGAGGTGGGTGCTGCTGGTGTTCGACTTGGCGGGTGCTGGTGCGAGGCAGGTCCGGATGCAGGTGAACTTGCAGGCGAGGCAGCTGAAGGGTCCGTGGGTGTGTCGTGGTGTGGCTTGGTGGCAACCTGGGAATCGGCCGGAGTTGAGAGCGATGAGGGTGGCGGCGTTGTACGTCCGGCGGGTGGGCTGGGGTCCTCGAGGGCCAGGGGTCCTGGCGCTGGGCGCGGTCCAGGCGCGGACGGGCGTAGACGGGCTTACCTTTGGCGCACCTTCGGCGCTCAGTCGGCGCTCCCGCTGCGCGCGTCCGCTGCGCGGTCGCTGAGGGGGCGTCATAAGTAGGAGCCTGGCGGGAGGGTCAGCCGGGAGGCGGGAGGCGGGTGGACCAATGGGCAGCCAGGGGGGGCGGGCCTGGGGTCAGAGTTGGCGGGAAGGGGGGGCGGCTGGGGCCAGCGGCGGAAATGGCGCGGGGGAAGAGGCGGCGGTGGCGGCGGCACCAACCGGGAGTGAGGTCAGCGGAGGAGAGGCGAAGGTGAGTGCAGCGAGCGATGGGCGTCAGGAGGCAGCGGTGAGGCAGCAGAAGGTCGTGGCCAGCGGCGGCAGCGGAAGGCGTTCAGAAGTGGCAGGCAGCAGAGGACAGGTAAGGAGCGTCCGGCTGTGGGGACACAGGGGGTCGCACTGACCAGCGCGATGCGGAGCCCTTAAGTAGGAGCCTGGCGGGAGGGTCAGCCGGGAGGCGGGAGGCGGGTGGACCAATGGGCAGCCAGGGGGGCGGGCCTGGGGTCAGTGTTGGCGGGAAGGGGGGGGCGGCTGGGGCCAGCGGCGGAAATGGCGCGGGGGAAGAGGCGGCGGCGGTGGCGGCGGCGGCGGCACCAACCGGGAGTGAGGTCAGCGGAGGAGAGGCGAAGGTGAGTGCAGCGAGCGATGGGCGTCAGGAGGCAGCGGTGAGGCAGCAGAAGGTCGTGGCCAGCGGCGGCAGCGGAAGGCGTTCAGAAGTGGCAGGCAGCAGAGGACAGGTAAGGAGCGTCCGGCTGTGGGGTCACGATGATTATCACTGGGACCCATATGATGACATAGGGGATGTGCCCCAGGACCTACCCACAGGGGACCCCACCCCTACAGGATCACCAGACCCATGGGACGATTACAATATCACTGATATCCCCAACGTCCCACAAGATGATCTTTACCCCTCCAAACCATCTCCACCGGAAGACTCATTGGGGTTCCACCATCTATTGCAAAGGGCGGCACACTCTCACGGGGTAGACTTGTATGCGGACCCCTTGGATGAAGATATCCTCCTCGACACATTCGACACCACACATAGGTCTACCTCTATATTATCTATGCTCAAAGGAGTGGTAAAGCATGCGCCAGAAGTTTTTAAGGACCAAGTTAGGGCCAGGGTCATTAACCTGCGCATTGAGAAAAAAATACAAAGCTGCCCCCACAGATCCCTCCTACATCAGAGGGCCAGCGCCACTAGATTCTCTAGTGGTATCCACTGCCCGTAAAAGAGCAAATTCCCAGGCGTCGGGCAAAGCACCACCACCTGACAAAGAGTCAAAACTACTGGACGCATCAGGAAAGCGTACTGCGTCACAAGCAGCCAATATAATATGTGGCGTATCGCCAATACTCAAGCGCTATTGGCCAGATATGACGGGGCACATTATGACGAGTTAGAAAGCATAATGCACCATCTCCCTGAAAAATATAAAGCTAGGGCCAACGAACTAATTCAGGAGGGTAAGATTATTACTAACTCCTCTATACGTTGTGCCCTAAATGCAGCAGACACCGCTTCCAGGGCCATCAATACCAGCGTCGTCCTCCGTCGCCATGCTTGGCTAAGAATATCAGGGTTTAAACCGGAGGTACAGGCCTCCATCCTTAACCATCCCTTTGACCAGGAACATCTATTTGGCCCAAAAGTGGATGAGGCCCTAGAAAAAATGAAGAAGTATACGGATACGGCGAAATCCATGGGAGCCTTACAGTCACACTCTCCTAGACGCTCCTTTTGCCGCTCTTCCTTTCGAAGTACGTCTAGAGGCTACTCCTCAGACACCGCGTCCACTTCATACAAATCCCCTACTCAGTCCACCTTCACAAGGGGTTATCAAAGAGGCGGCTATAGGGGTAACAATAATAAAGGCAGAGGCAGAACAAACCACGCCCGCTCTGCCACACCGCCTACACAATAACTTCCCCCCGCTCCCCCCAGTCTGGGCTACCATCACCTCATACAAATGGGTAACACAGATAATTCGGTCCGGCTACTGCCTAGAACTAATATCTACCCCCCCAAACATTCCACCCAGCCAGAGCCCAATGTCACAAGAACATCTAATACTCCTAAAGCAGGAGGTAATCTCCCTCCTACAGAAACAGGCAATAGAACCCGTTCCTACCAACCAACAAAATATGGGAGTCTACTCCCTATATTTCCTCATACCAAAAAGGGACGAGACTCTGCCACCCATCCTAGATCTCCGGCCCCTAAACCCATACATACACTGAGACCATTTTCATATGGTGACGCTTCAGCAGGTACTTCCGCTCCTCCCCCAAAACGACTTTTTGACCACTTTAGACCTAAAGGACACTTATTTCCACATTCCAGTGCACAAAGCTCACTGGAAGTACCTCAGATTTGTAGTGGACGGACAACACTCCCAATTCAAAGTGCTCCCGTTCGGAGTCACAACAGCTCCAAGGGTATTCACCAAGTGCCTAGCAGTGGTGGCAGCACATTTGAGAAGACAACACATCCACGTCTTCCCATACTTAGACGACTGGCTGATAAAAGCCAGGTCATACAATCTGTGTGTACAACACACGTCCGCCACCATTCAACTACTCCACCAACTGGGCTTCACAGTAAACCACCAGAAGTCCCATCTACAACCATCCCACATAAAACAATACCTCGGTGCCACCATAGACACCTCAAGAGCGCTAGCATACCCCAATCCTGCCAGGATTGCAAGCATTCAAGCTCTACGCACAAAATTCATAGCACACCACTCCCTTCCAGCTCGAGTGTTTATGCAACTAATAGAGATGATGGCCTCTTGCATCTTCATAGTACCTCACGCAAGACTCCAGATGCGTCCTCTCCAAGAGTGCTTAGCGCACCAATGGAACCAGTCACAGGGTCAATTAACAGATCTGGTGTTGGTAGACGGTGGCACCCATCGCTCTCTGCAGTGGTGGAACACCACAAACCTTTCCAAAGGTCGACCGTTCCTGGACCCGGTTCCTTAAATAGTACTGACAACGGTCGCATCGCTCTCCGGCTGGGGAGCTCATCTACTACATATCACCACACAGGGCAAGTGGACACCTCAACAAAAGTTACTCCATATCAACCATCTGGAGTTACTAGCAATCTTCTTAGCCCTAAAATCTTTTCAAACCCAAATTTCAGGCAAGGCAGTCCTGATCCGCACAGACAACATGACAGCCATGTATTATATTCAAAAACAAGGCGGCACACACTCTCCACAGCTCTCTCAACTAGCACAGAGCATATGGAGATGGGCAATACCCCATAAAATCTTTCTCCTAGCTCAGCATGTCCCAGGAGCCCAAAACGCAGTGGCAGATCTGCTCAGCAGGCAAACACAACAGATCCACGAGTGGGAGCTTCACCCGCAAGTTCTTCACCCGTACTTTCAAATGTGGGGGCATCCACAGATAGACCTCTTCGCCACCCACGAAAACGCCAAATGCCCAAGCTTCGCCGCCAGATACCCACACCCATTGTCCAAAGGAAATGCGATATGGATGAACTGGTCAGGCAGATTTGCGTACGCTTTTCCGCCTCTCCCACTCATTCCACTAGTGGTGCGCAAACTACAACAACACTCCCTCACACTAATCCTAGTAGCTCCAACGTGGGCCAGACAACCGTGGTATACCACACTGCTGGAACTATCTGTGGTACCGCACCAAAAACTACACCTCTCTCCACACCTCTTAACCCAGAATCATGGAGAGATCAAACACCCGGACCCAGCGCAGCTCAACCTTGCGATCTGGCTCCTGAAATCCTTGAATTTGGGTACCTAAATCTTCCCCCTGACTGTATGAACGTCATCAGAGAAGCTAGAAGACCTACCACTAGAGCGTGCTACGCCGCCAAGTGGAAACGTCTTGTTGTTTATTGCCATAACAACACCATCAATCCACTGGACGTGTCCATTCAACACATCATAGGCTACTTACTCCACCTACAAAGGTGCAATCTAGCCTATACGTCTATTCGATTACACCTCGCAGCTATTGCAGCTTACCTACAAAACAGGCAACATCTATCACTCTTTAGAGTACCTGCCATTAAAGCCTTCATGGAAGGCCTTAAAAGAATAATTCCCCCCAGAGTGCCACCCTCACCTGTGTGGAACTTAAATATCGTTCTCACAAGGCTAATGGGGCCTCCCTTCGAACCTCTGCACAAATGCGAACTACAATTCCTAACATGGAAAACCGCTTTTCTTGTAGCCATCACTTCCCTTAGAAGGGTCAGTGAGATACAAGCACTTACCATTCAAGAACCTTTTCTCCAAATGCACCACAGCAAGGTTGTACTCCGTACCAACCCCAAATTCCTCCATAAAGTCATTTCTCCCTTTCACCTAAACCAGACAGTAGAACTACCAGTATTTTTCTCGCAACCACAGACCGTTGCACAAAGGGCTCTTCACACACTGGATGTCAAACGAGCCTTACTCTACTACATTCAAAGAACACAACCTTTCCGTAAGACCAAACAACTGTTTGTTTCTTTCTCTCCACCACACAAAGGCAACCCCATCTCAAAATCAGGGATAGCTAGGTGGATTGTAAAATTCATTCAAATCTGCTACCATAAAGCAAAGCGAACGCTATCCATTCCTCCTAAAAGCCCGTTCTACACGAAAAATAGGGGCTTCCATGGCATTCTTAGGGAACATCCCATTAGATGATATCTGCAAAGCAGCTACATGGTCAACACCGCACACTTTCACCAAACACTATTGTGTAGATGTGCAAACTAAGCAACAGTCTAGTGTGGGCCAGGCTGTACTCAAAACATTATTTCAAACCACTGCAACAGATACGGGTGGTCGCCGCTAACGGTGGGTACTGCTATATAATCTAAGCACAAGTGTGTAATCTGCAGCTCATATGCCTCGAACGGAATATGCTACTTACCAGTATGCATCTGTTCTTGGCATGTAGAGCTGCAGATCTACACACGCCCACCCACCTCCCCGGCTACCTGTATCTGTCCCAGTTTATCTTATTTAGATAGCACACACATGGGCATCTTCACTGTTATTACTACGCTCCATCATTCCCTGCTGGCGAAAAACAATCTGAGGATGGAGCCGAAGCCCATGTGCAATACGATCCAAAGGAGGAGTCACCGACCTCGTGACTTCCAAAGACTTTCCAAGAGGAAAAACAAACTGCAAACATCCGGGCCCAATACCAGATGGCGATCTATGCACAAGTGTGTAGATCGGCAGCTCTACATGCCAAGAACAGATGCATACTGGTAAGTAGCATATTCCAACTGAGGCGCTAACAGGTTTGCTCCAGTCCCCAGACCGGGCTCTTTTAATAGGTGGGGACTTTAACTTCGTTATGGATGGGGGAGTAGATCGCTCTGCACAGCGGACAGGACAGACTGGGGCATTCAAACCAGAGGGACTGGCTTGGCTGACTGGCTGTGGGTTACATGAGGACTGGCGACTCTAACACCCGGAGGAACGGGATTATACTTTCTTTTCCGCGGCGCATAGGACCTACGCATGATTAGACCATTTCCTAGCCTCCCCAGTGGCATGGGAGTTCACTACAGACTCTTCCATTGAACCCCGCTCCCTCTCTGACTACGCAGCTATCACGCTCACTTTCTCGGTCCTCACAGGCATCTCCCAATGACCTATCTGGTGCCTCCACGAAACCCTGCTGCACTCTCCTGCTTTGTTCAGTCCGAGAAGCCCTTAAATTAGTTACTAGTGGTGCCCTCATAGCGCTATTGGCTCACAAAAACAAGATCAGAAAGGACAAAAGGGAGAAATTGGGGAATACTGTGCGAGAGCTTGAGTCCATACACAAAAAAAAACAGTTGATGGACAGAATGCAGAACAATGTCATACATTCACCCCAGTACAGAGATCTGGGCCTAAATCCATCGTTTTTTTGCTCACCATGCCATTCCAGTTTGGACCCAGCCATATGCAAATCGGTCTTGACCCTGTGCTTCATGGGAACAGTCCAGCCCGAACTGCCAAGCCAGGTCCTCCCTGGACTGGAAACAAGCATCCTAGGACCGGTTCACTGTGCCACTGGAATCGAGCTACCCTGGCTGAAGAGGGGTGAAACCCCGAAACCTGTTCCCATGAGACACAGGGTCCAGACTGATTTGCATATGGCCAGGTCTAAACTGGGGTGGCATGGTGAGCAAATGAATGATGGGTTTAACCCAGATCTCTTGACTGGGGTGAATGTTTTGATTTGTTCTGTATTCCATCCATCAATTGTGTGTCTTTTGAGTCCATACACAAGCCTACTGGCGCTCCCCGTGTATGGTGCGAACTAGAGCAGGCTTGTCTCCAACTTAAACGCCTTGATCTCGATAGGGCAGAATATGCCATGCTTTGCCTCAAACGCAAATTCCACATGGGCTCTAACAAAGGAGGTTGGATGCTAGCTCACTGCCTACGTAGCACCCAGCATGCCAACACAGTCCAAGCTCTTCAGACTTGCTCGGGCCTGATAGTGCATGACGCCACAGATAGCAGCAGAGTTTCGGGCATTTTATACAAATCTATACGCGAACGATCACTTGGCGCCCCCTGATCCACTACCCTACCTCCAGGTGGCTGTGATCACCCCACAGCCCTCGCAGGAATCGGACGTGCTCAATTAACCCATTAGGATCAAGGAGGTGATTGCTGCAATTGCCAGACTAAAGCCTATGGAAGTCCCAGGCCCAGACGCTTTCAGCGCCATCTTTTACAAGACCTTCTGCACGGAACTTGCTCGCTTTTTGACCCGCCTCTTCAACTCTTTTGCCGAGACCGGATCACTAACCGATACCATACTACAGGCGTCCATCTCAGTGGTCTCGGAAACAGGGAAAGACCCTGAACTTTGCAGTTCCTAACGCCTGATTTTCTCTGCTGAACATCGACGCAAAACTGTTCACCGGCATTCTGGCCCATTGCCTTAACCCACTGATGCCTGGCTTGATCGACCCCGATCAAGCAGGAGTTATTCCCTCACGTCAATGCTGGGACAACACCAAGCGTTTGTGCCACCTCACTGACCAAGTTAATCGGTCCGGGGAAGTGGCCCTCTTGCTGGCGGTGGACGTGGAGAAGGCGTTTGACAGGGTGCACCTGCCCTATCTGTTCGCAACCCTTAAGCACTTTGGGCTGGGAGACCGGTTCATGAATTGGTTTCATAGCATATATAACGCGCCCAGAGCATCGGTTCAGGTGAGGCGTTGCAAGTGGAGCGGGGCACCCGGCAGGGCTGTCTGCTCTCCTGCTTCTGTTTACCATGTACATGGAGCTCTTTGCCCAGAGGTTACAGGATAACCCCAAGGCTGTGGGCATTAAGTTTGAGGCGGACCAACATCTCATTAGCCTTTATGCGGATGGCAATATTTTTCCCATCACCCAGCCTCTTCCCTCGCTTGCGACGATCATCTCTGAACTAGAGGCTTTTGAGGCTGTGTCAGGTTTCAAGATGAACATGTCCAGATCGCAAATACTGAATCTCACCGTCCAGCCGGAAACGGAACAAGCTCTCCCTGCACGGTAGGAGTTCCAATGGGCGGACGCAGCGCTCCAATATCTGGACATCAGGCTAGACAGGAGCCTTCCTAAAACGTCCCGGACTAATTTCTCCAACCTCGGAGCCATGATCCGTAAAGACTTCAATCGATGGCGATAGCTGCCATTGTCTTGGCTTGGCAAAATTGCCACAGTTAAAATGAATGTACTCCCGATGGCCCTATATTCTTCCAAGTGCTTCCGCTCCCCCATTTCCCCCACCTGTGCCCGGAGAACTACGGCAATTCCAGCTGAGCATAGATCGCTTCATCTGGGGTGGGGCGAAACACAGACTGCAGAAACAACTATTGCAACGCACAAAACTGGAGTGTGGTCAAGCGATCCCCAATGTCCTGCAGTATTTCCTGGCCATCCAACTTAGATTCCTGGTGGAATGGAACTGTCCCGTGACCGAAAAGCACTGGGTCTTCATGGACCAAACCGTTGCGGGCGCATACATTTGGAGGTAAGCCTGGCTTCCACGAGCCCGCAGATCCTGGGGTTCATACTCATCCCTGGTAACAAGCACTACTTTCAAGGTATGGGATAAGGTGGTGCATTATGCAGGCCTTTCATCATTCCCCTCACCATTGACCCCATTGTTTGCCAATCCGAATTTCCCACCGGGCCTGTCGTCTCAGGTAGCCAAGCGGTGGTTGGCAGGTGGGGTGTAAGAGGGTGGGCTGCCTCTTCGATAACGATGGCTTCATTTACTTTGAGGAGTTCTAATCATTGTCGGAACAAGATAGGTTCATGCACTCTCAACTCGCCCATTGGGTACTTGGCCCCAACGTACACCCCAACACAGGTAAACCCATGACTCTTTTCAAGAAATGGTTGTTTTTAAAATCTGATGACCAGAAACTCATCTCAGAACTTTACCGCTTTTTAACGAAAATGCCACATACACAAAGGACGCCGGGTCAAAAACGATGGGATGTGGAACTGGGACGTGACCTCTCCGATAAAGAGTGGGGGGACATATTCTACTGGGCTCACCACACAACATTTAACATAGGCCACACTGAAGCAGCTTACAAAATTACCTCTTATCGGTATTATACCCTAGCACACATACAAAAGTGGAATGCACTCTGTGATGGCCCATGCTAGAGGGGTTGTGGAAACCCTGGGTCACTAATATACCTACTGTGGAACTGCCCCAAGCACACGAGGTTCAGGGAGCAGGTGCTGGACGACCTGGATGAGGCCTTTCAGACAGAAATCCCACACCTCCCCACGTACACACTCTTGGGTCTCCCCAACACCCTCACCCACCCACTACAGTCCATCAGGGGCCAACAGATGGCCATGGCCCTGAACGCTGCCCACCGGATCCTCTTGGCACATTGGGGATCTTAATAAAATCCCAGATCACCGGCAATGACTAGGCCATCTATGGACCCTATTGGGCATGGAACGATTGTCTATGCCGGCCTGCGCTGACCCCTCAACCTATGCGAAAATATGTTCCCCTTTCATTACTAACCTGTCTAAGGAATTCAGAGAACTGACCTGCCCGGCATACTTGCGTATCCTCAAATTAGTGCCACCTGCTTATGGTGTAGCCAAGTCACCGTGGGGTGGTTCCCTGCAATATTTTGGCTTACCTACTTATGCTCACTTCTATATGGGCATCTTCGGAAGGAGAGGGTGGGGGGGGTGGGTGAGGGAGGGATTCTTGTTTATTTCTATAAGTTAACGTATGTTAATTTGGTTTGATGTTTGAGAGCAAGGCTGTGTTTTTACTGTGTTCAGCATAATGAAAAGATTAGAGCTGTTATTCCCCACTGGGTACATAGAATTTCTGTAAATTGGCTATCCCCTTGGAGTGCCCTCTGACGCAGCTGGCCCTTGCTGGGTTGTAGGCGAACCGCTGTGTATTTTACCTTCACCCACAGTGCTCCTAGCCAACACTACAAAGTTGCAAAATCCAGCCAAGAAGATATAGAAGCATTCAATATTTGCAACTTACGCAGTAAAGTGAACACATATAGAATGAACTTAAGGAATACAGTTGAAAAATACATTGGAAATTTGATCTAACGGAGATAGGAACCTTTGTGTTAAGTTAGATTGTGCTTTAACAATGAAGACTTGGTTAGGCTCTGGTACTAACACATCAGGCCAGAAAGGCAAGTCTCAAAATGGGAAAGGGTTGGAGAACCTAGAATTTCTGTCTTCTCATTTAGTTTTAACTGGTTTATGCTCATCCAGTGAAATGCCTTAGTGAGACACTCATGAAGTTGGGCAGCAGAATTGTGGTAATCTCCAGATACCCAAACGATTATTTGAGTGTCATCTGCATACAGCTAGGCACTAAGACCCTAGGGGTCAATGAGTTAAACTACTGGGGCAATATAAAAAAAAATAAAAAAAAGATAGGGAATAAAATGGACCTCTGCAGCACACCGTGTAAACATGGTATACATGTAGATTTAAAAGATGAAAATGAAATTTTGTACAAGCCCTGGGTCGAAATCAAACAGCCGTGCCAAATAAGGCCTTAGACTCTAAACTCCTGCTGCCTAGGATTTGACGGTGAATGGTGTTGAAGGCTGCTGATAAATGCACAAGAACGAAGGTGGCTGGAATATCGGTGTCTAAGCAGAAATGCAACTAATCCAGAGATGAAAGGCCTGCTATTTCAGTGCTTTGTCCTGTACAAAAGGCCATCTGGCAGGGTGTCGGAGGTCATTATCTTCCACAGACACAGATGGATAGTTGGTCATAAACTGCTTTTATTTTTTATTTTTATTTTTTTATCAGTTTGGCCAAATATGGCATTTCTGATATAGGAAGATAATTTGAAAGATTCTCTGGGTCCAAGGAAGGTTTTTCTTCAGTAAAGGCAATAGAACTGCCTAATTTCAAAGTTCAGGAATGCTGCAGAACTTTAGAGAAGCATTAACCACTGTGTGTGCCCTTTCAGGGTCTTCTGAAAAGAAATTGTTCTGAAGGGTTGGGGCAAACGGTCCCCTGGTGATCCATTTTCCTCACACACCAAGATAAAAATGTTGGTGTATATATCCAAAGTGGGACATTGAGAGAGCCTAGCCTTTGACTATTGATGTAAACAACTGTTATTGCATACCATATTGGAGTAATTCCTGGTGCTTGAAGAAGCTAAAATATTTTTGACTATCAAGGACGTCTGTTATCCAATTACAGCGATCAGCTGGAGTACGGCTGTGGGAGCTCTAGTAAATCGTTGATAATGGCACAAATAGCTATTGATATAGTGGAAGCTACAAAAACGTTTGAGAATAAAAATTCAGCTTGGCTTTCCTTTTTTTTTTTTTTTTTTTTTTTTTGTGTGTCAAACTTGTATTTATTGAAAATGTTTCCATTCCATACAGCTAAGATAGTTGCCATCACTTTGCTCATCGCAATGGGCTCTTGTTTCGAACGCACAATAAGGGTTTGAGCAGTGGCACATTACTCAGCCAATGTCCCAGTCAGTGTCTCATAAGGTAGTGCAACTATGGAGAGTACAGTTTCTAACGATATAAAGGCTCTGTCCATTTCTCAGTGTCCAGTAAAGAAGAAATTAACCATCTTTCTTTTGCGATGGGCTTCTGTCATACCCCTCCAACGGGAAGGAACACTGTAAGATGAGTAAAATCCCCTAAGAAACAATACCCTGAAAATAAATGACAAAAACCCAACCCTCCCCCCACAAACGATGGTGGCGGCTCGATCTTACTGGTGCGCTCGACTATGACTAGTCGTGGGTGGTTCAAAATTGAAAGAGATGCATTTCTCTGACAGAGGGAGGACAGACAGCCAGTGGTAAACCTCACGAGAGAAAGGTAACCAGCGGCCCCCATTTGTATTCAAAAGTTTTATAGCCGTCCCGGAAGATATCAGACGTTCTTTCAAGACTGAGCAGCTTACACAGACGAGAGTGCCAGAGGGAAATCACCAGGGCTTCTTTCCATTTCCAGGCGGCCGCTATGTTCACTTTGGCTGCACCCATACACTTCCACATGATTGCTTTGTCTGCTCGGGTCTGGTGTTCAAGGGCTGGGTCATGGAGACCTAAGAGGATCTCTGCCATGGAAGTCTGGATCGGGTAGCCTAACATATCTTTGATATGTATTAGAATTTCTTCCCAGAATGAGCGTATAGTAGGGCAATCCCACCATATATGTTTGAAAGCCCGCATCCCCTCCAGCATCTATCAGAGGTGTTGGGGAAGATCTGTTTGAGCTTGGAGGGGTAAAGGTACCAATCCATCATAGGTTTAAGATGGGCTTCCCGTAACTATATGGAATGATTGAATCTCGTGGTATTGGACCACAGCCGTGACCATTCCCCATCTGAGATATCCCGCTGGAGTATGCCCTCCCACTTGTTCATATAGCGTGGCCATGGGAAAAGTGTGGTGGGGAGTAGGTAGTTCTATATGAATGTGATTACCCCTCTCATGGTGGTTGCTTTGGAATTGAAAGTCTCAAATTTCGTAGTGGGGCGTGTGGCCACCTCTCGCACCTGGGGGGTGAGACCCCAGTGTATCAGTTGAGTGTAGTGATACTGTTCCGTGTTCTCCAGACCATAATCTCTTCTGCAATTGTCAAAGGTGAGGGGGTCCGCATTGTGGAAGAGGTGTCAGAGCTAAGCAATCCTCATCTCACCAGGCATCAAAAGGGCCCTCGTGCAGAGCTGGTGGGGGGAAAGCTGGGTTAAAATGGAGGGGCGTAAATGGTGAGGGGAACGAGGTCCACTGTGCATTACCTGCGAGTCCCACAATTTCAAAGTGGTGTGTGTGGGGGTGCTAATGTATGCCTTCTTGGGCCTGTCCTTCTTGGTGCGCCAAACAAGGTCCCAAATGGTTCTCCCCGTTACGGAGCTGTCCATATGGAGCCAATGCTTTTCAGACTCTCGTTTGGTCCAATTTGTCAGCATCCTTAGCTGGGCTGCCTTATAGTATAGTGCAAGGTCGGGTAGCCCCACTCTGCCCTCCGCACGGGGGCGACGTAGTATTGTGAAGGAGAAGCGAGCACGTTCCCCCTTGCCAAATGTAGTGGAGCATCATGGATTTGACCCTGCGAAGAAAGTCTCTTTCTAGTTCTATAGGTAAAGCTTGGAATAGATACAGGAGCTTAGGAAAGAGTGTCATTTTAGCAGCGTGAATACGGCCAAGCCATGATATGAAGAGGTTTCCACCTTGCAAGGATTGGATGCGGGTGAGAGTGGATGAGAAGTTAGCATGAAAGAGTCCCTCGACCCGGGGTGTTAACTCAATCCCTAAGTATTGTATTGAGGAAGCGGTCCATTGGAGAGGGGTTTGTATCTGCAGCTCACGCACTTCCGCTTTCGGGAGAGTGAGATTAAGTATATATGATTTGCCGAGGTTTATCTTGCAGCCCGCCACAGCCCCGAATCTCCCCAGCTCCACTTGCAAAGGGGGAAGGAACCTAGATGGTTCAGAGAGGGACAAGAGGACATCATCAAAGAGTGTGATTTTGTGTGAATCGCCCCGAAAGGGGATACCCTGAATCTCTGGGTTGGCCCTGAAAGTCATCGCTAAGGGTTCGATGCTAAGAGCAAATGGTAAGGGCGAGAGCGGGCACCCCTGACGAGTGCCTCTAGTGTGGAGGAAGGGGGCTGATTGCATCCCATTGACTTGCACTCTGGAGAATTGTTGAACGTAGTTAGCCCGGATCATGTTAATAAATTTAGCTGCGACCCCAAAGCTTGTGAGTGTGTTAAAAAGGAACGACCAGTCTACCCTGTCAAAGGCCTTCTCGGCGACTAATCCCACCAGTACAGCGGGAATTTGTCGTTTGGTGGCTTTCTCTATCAGATGTACTATGCGTCGGGTGTTGTCATGAGTTTGTCAGCCCTAGATAAATCTCGATTGATCAGGGTGTTTAAGGTCGGGCATAAGGTCATTAAGTCTAGTCGCTAGAATGGTGGAGTAAAGCTTCGCGTCCAGGTTTAGCAGGGCAATGGGGCGATACGAGGCGCATAGCTGAGGGTCTTTTCTCTGCTTAGGTATAACTGTGATCATGGCTTCAGCCATTGATCTGGTGGCCTCCCTCTCCTCTGCCATTTTATTGAACAAACGCGTGAAGTGTGGTATAAGATCTGGGGCAAAGGTTTTGTAGAACTGGGCAGTGTATCCGTCTGGGCCTGGGGCCTTGTGGGGTTTGAGAGCTTTTATGGCAGCGTTTATCTCTTCAGGAGTTATGGGTGCAGTGAGTGTTGTTCCAGTCTGGAAAGACCTGTGGGAAGTGTAGTGGCTGGAGATAGTTGTGTTGAGTATTCGTGTCCCGCTGATCCTCAGTGTAAAGATTCTTATAAAAGGAGCCAAAGATGTTAGCTTTTTCCTCATCCTTAGGTGTGAGCATCCCATCTTCCCCACGTATACCTCCTAAATATTCACGTTCTCGCTTCTCTTTCAGCTGTCTGGCAAGGTGTTTGCCAATCTTGTTGCCCTCGGAATAGGATAGGAGAGTGAGTTCCGCTCTATTGTTATAAAAGGCTCTAAGCTTGCCCTGCAAAGCAGTTAGTTTGCGAAGAGTCTCCCTAATGGGGTTTGTTTTGTGCGTGTTTTCAGCTGCGGCCAGCTCCACTTCAAGGGCTTCCCTCTCCTTGGTCCGCTGTTTATTCAAAGTCGAATTAAGGGCAGTGCATTTCCCCCCTGAAGACTGCTTTAAACGTGTCCCAGTTGGTATACTTCGACGTGTCCTCGGGCTTATTTAAATTAAACTCAGTGATTGATTCTCTCAGCATGGTGCTAAGCGCTTTGTCTCGCATGAGGGAAGCCGGAAAATGCCACCTGGGAGTGGCTGAGACAGTACTGCTCCAAACCAGGCAGATCGATACTAGCCCATGGTCTGACATTGAAAGAGGAAATATCTTGGCTTCCCGAAGCGCCCCCATCAGGTTCTGGCTAATGAAAATGAAGTCGAGCCTGGAATACGTGCGTTGTACATGAGAATAAAAAGTATAGTCACGGGACTGAGGGTAAAGGGTGCGCTAGGCATCTATAAGACCCAGGTCACGTAATTGTGGTTTAGTGTCTGTGGAAAATAACCCAATGTCAGAACGCTGTGAATGGGTGTTATCTAGGTCTTTCTGCCAGGTTAGGTTGAAATCCCCCATGAGCATCGTTGGTACCTCAGCAAAGTCTTGAACCTTCTCCACTAGCGTGTTTTAAAAAAAAAAAAAAAAAGCCGTCTGCCCTGTATTAGGGACGTATATTGCTGTGAATGTGCAAAGTTTACCCATCAGGAGGCCCTTGACCATGACCAGGTGGCCTTCTTTGTCAGTCTCGACATCCAGTGGTTGGAATTTCATAGAAGAATGAAAAAGGAGCACCACCCTTCTGTTTAGTGAGTGCAGAGGATCTATACATCAGTGGGTACTGCTTATGTCAGAAGCGGGTGTCCTCCGCTCTAGCAAGGTGGGTCTCCTGTATGGCCACTATGTCAAGATGGTGGTCGGTGAGATAGTTACAGATCTTTTGACTTTTTTGGGGTGAGTTAAGCCCCTTAACATTCCATGAGCCAATGGTTATAGCTATCTATCTAACATGGATATCTCTGCCTCTCTGCGAATGCTAACTGTCATGTCGTTGTGCCAGAGTCTTCTCGAGTGGAGCAAATCCCGCGTGTGAGTGTTGCCTGTAAGTAAGTTGTAACACGCTAAGCCATTAAAATGTAGCATTAAGGAATTAAGGAGCCGCCACCAACACCCTCCCCTACCCCCCCCCCCATCCCCAAATGAAATAAAAACTAACATTACCAAAAACTGCGGTTGTAGAACCGCTAACATGTTCCCAGCTGGGGAAAGAAGACCCCACGGGAACTTTGGGTGGGGGGGGGGGGGCTGAGGGGTATGACCGAAGTCCCTGTCCACACCCATCCCAAACAGAACTTGAAGTTGCGTTCATTAGCGGCCAGACTTATATCTTCATATCTGTGAGTCAACTTACGGAGGTGTGTGGTCCTCGCCACCGCCAATAGGATCGTGTCGCTGAATTATTCGCTGGCCCACGTGCGTCCAAAGTGAACTTAAGGCCCAGGCAAACAAACAGTCTCTGGTTCTGTGGGGTAATCGGGAGAGGGACCCAGACCGCAGAAGAGGGGAACTGCAGCCAAGCCGTCATCCAGGCTTTGGTAGTGCTAGTACATCCTGACTCGCCTGAGAGTGAAGTTCCCCAGTTTGTTGGTCGGCCAGCATGCTGGACTGGTGGCAGATCTCCAGGAGTAGTAACCAGTTCAGAGTAGTGGTCCCGGAAGTGTCTCGGTATGCTCCCATTGTTGCTGGGCAGATGCCCACGTGGAGGCCGGTAGTAGTAGCGGTCCGTAGGCGGGCATCTGCTGCCTTGTTTCCATGGTGAATAAGATTGTCTACTTGGCTTTGCGGCGTATTCATGGGCGAGATTAAGAAGGTAGTCTCTCGGATCTCATTTACGGTTCCTGTGCAGGCCTATGAACCAGGGAGTCACCGTGAGGCCGCGCCTCATGTTCTCTTGTGCGTTGGTTTGGGCAGAGCCCGGCTGCTCTGAGGAGAGTCCCAGGAGTTCCAACCCTTCTTTCAAGTCAGAGATGTGGCGCTGTTTGTTGTTGAACTCGAAGCTCAACCCGAACGGGTAAGTCCATCTATACCTTATTTTGTCGTCTCGCAGCTTCGAGGTGATGGGTCTGAACAGTTGTCTCCTAGCCAGGGTGGTTGGTGCTAGGTCCTGGTAGATGGAGCATGAATGATCCTGGAAAGAAATGGTCCCCTTCTTCCGGGCTGCGAGAACTTTGTAGGAGTGGAACTTAGTTAACACATCTCTCGGGTGTTTCTTTTCACCTGTCATCAGCCCGCCCACTCAGTGGACACGATCTAGTTTTATTTTGAGAGTTTGGTGGCTGAGTATCTCCGCGAAGAGTCCCTCCAGGAAGGCTTCTAGGTCAGGACCCTCTGCTCCCTCCTCCAGGTCCCGTATCGTAGGTTTTCTCTCCGAGCCCTGTTCTCGAGGTCTTCCACTTTGAGTTGCGTCTGATGTAGTTGATCCTGGAGGTTTCGGACATCTTCTCTCAATTCGGTGGTGTTTGTCGTGTTCTTGGGTTTGCGCTTCTAGGTCCAGCACCCTTGTGCCCACTGAGTCCACGTCTTCTCGTAGGGAGGACAGTCTTTCTGTAAGATCGGACCGCAGTTGTTCCTTCGATGCTTTAATGTCCTGGCTGAGATCTTTCCAGAGTTCCATTTTAAAGTCTCTAAACATACCTAGGAGGTTCTCTTTCGTTATGGCCATGTTGTCTGCGCCCTTGTTGGGACCCGCGATGGACGCTTATCCGCTGGTGCAAAAAAATGTGAGACCCTGTTTGGTGCCTTGCTCGTCGTCTTCTTTGGCTGCATAAGGGCAGGTCCAGGAGGACCCCTAATGCTGTTGCAAGAGGGGCGTGCTGGTGCAGGGTTCCGGGTGCGGAGTCCTTTGGAGGTTAATTGTGAGGCGATTATTGCCATCTGCCGTGCACCTGGCTATGAGGTGCTCGCTTAGGGCCGCAGCGCACTTAAAATTACGGGTTGCTTATCTTTCGGACAACTCCACCTTCAGTACCCGTGAACCCCGTGGGATGCGTCACGTTGGCTAGCAGAGGGAAGCCCGCAAGGTGGCTTCTAGGTGTAGCAGTGAACGGGCCGGGTACCCTGATTTTTATGCCATCTTTCTGTCCTTGTCTCGGTACGGACTGCCCGAAGCTGGGGGAGTCAGTGTTTAAGTGCTTGGAGGCCCAGCCTGTCTGCCTTCTCAGTCGAGCGTGGCGAGTGGGTCGTTCCACACTGGATTCAGTCCAGGGGCAGCGGTGCTCCAAATATCGCCCGCCTCGAACACTCTCCCGGGTGTCTCCGGCTAACCTCCAGCCAATATACCCCCCACTAGATGATTCCAGGGGTGCAGCGTGGTCCTGTGATGTTCAGCTGCGGGTGCGTTGACAGCGCATGATATCTCCTCCACAAGGGCTTTAACAGGCTGCAGAGTTCTCACCTGGTTGCAGCGGTTGGGATGGCACAGCTGAAACAGCCTGTAAATTACCGTGCCGTCGCTAAGAGAGCGCTACCCTATAGAGCTCGCTGGCCGCCATTTTGCGGAGTGAGGACGCTGTCTAGTTACTTCATTGCGTTTGTGCTAGGGACTTGACCGTGAGGCGACGCCGCTGTTGCGTTTGGGGCATGCGGATTGCTGGTATGTTACCGCCAGGTCTGTGTCACCGGGCGCTGGGCTGTGGGCCTTAAGTCGGGGGAAGTAGTGCACCTTTGCCTTCAGTCACAGCCTGACCGCCATCTTGAGGTCAGACAAGGCGCTTGGAAGTGCTCATCGAGACTGACTTTGGTCTCCCCTCTATCTATGGCAGTCCCCCCGGAGTCCAAACTCGCTCGTCCAATATGGTGCTGTGCCTTGATCTCCTCCCCCGTCACTCACGCACCTGAGGCATCCTGCGTGGCCCCGCAATGCTGTAGGGTCCGTTGTAGCGATCTCTCTGGCTTGGCGTCCCTCCTCCCTGGGGGTCCTCAGTGCTCATGACGGTAGCGGTCGTCCCTCCAGCCTCGACAAGTAGAATTATCTACGCCCCCCACTGTCTGTTGTGCACTTCACCGGGCTGAGGCTTGCTCCGACCCTCTGGGATTAGCGGGCGCCATTTTGGTGAGCTCCGCCGCGAGGCTTTGTTTCTGTCCGTTGGAGTGCGTGTGAGGCAATTTGGAGCACTCCAATTGCGCCCTGCATCTTTTGCTCCCCGTCTGTGCTTTTCTACAGACAAAGCATTGATCAGCCGCATTCAACAGTTCAGGAATAGTACACGGACCGGGAGCCGAGACGTTCTATGCCCGTTCGGCCGTCTTGCCTGGCCACACCCCAGTTCTTTTTTTGATTTTTTTAAATAAATTGATGATACAAACGGTGCCATTTCTCTTTAACAAATGTCTTACTTTCATCGCCAATGGTGCTCAGCTGTTGCTAATGATTTTCTGAAAGTTTCTATATCATGAGAAAAGCGATTTCTGGTATCACAAATATCTGTAAAAACATTTCATATATAGTCAGAATTCCAAGGCAATTATGTCCAGTTTTTAATCGGAAATAAGGTCTTTATAGCTTGGGAGTTATTAATGGTGCACAAGCATCAATTAAGAAGCCATATAAAGCCTTCCTCACATCAAAGTTCTTCTCAAAGCAGGAAAATAAATTAACAGGTTGGTCCCTAAAAATGTCAGATCAAAGCAATTTTGCTGACTGCATCTGAGTCATGAGAGGGGGAAGAGATTGAGCAGTGCAGAGCGATCTAATAAACTTGGCTTACCCCCAAACGCTGACTTGTATGGCTGGCAGGTAGGCGTGATTCGGGCTCAAATAAGCTTGCCTGCCTCGCTTGTTGCATGGACGTGGTGCAGGTTGTGTTTTATACCCTCCTCCTTCCATATGAGCAAGGAAAGAACTACAGCAGGAACTCAGAAGGCTGACACTGAAGTTTAGACTGGCCCATAGAAAAAATGGAAGCTGGTTAACCCCCCACTGAAACAGTCCTATCTCGCCCCCCAAACTACAAAATATAAGTCTCAATGCTGTAACTCCCACTTAAAGGAAAAATTCCCATTTGCAAGAACGCAGTTAAATACAGCAATGAACTAATTTTAAATACACTGACAGTAAAATCAATTTTGTAATATGGGACTGCCGTTAAAGTGACTTCTGCTGCGCAAAAAAGCAGTAGCTCATATTGCACACTTAATACCAGCCTACTTCCATATTAGTAAGGGACCCTTGAACAGAACCTCAAGTTGGCCACTGCTTTAAGAAGCATAGCTTCTTTAGAATCCTTTTGATTGGATGACTTGTATCCTTCCATTACTCACATTCAGGGAGCAGCTTTTTTCTTGCTCTTACTCTCCCTATGAGAGTTGAGATGTTTTCTTGCTCGCGCTCTCTATCTCCTGCTGCTTCTCCCCCTCAAATACCACCTCCTAACCCTTTCCAGCACATCCCATAATGCGCCCTTCTCACCCCTACCCAGCTTGTGTATTTGTTCTTCCTCCTAGGCATTGTTTCAATGATTCCTGCCCCTGTATTCAATTCAAGCTCTACCCTTGCTCCCATGTGCACTTCCTGTTGCTCCTACTCCTTCACCTTGACTTCTTCCCTATTGCTTATCGACCATTTCCCACTTCACCCTTACTGACGCAATTATTTTTGCAGTTTTTCAGGGGCTTGGTAACTGCCATTCGCTTCTAGGCTGCTGCTCACTTTTTTTTTTTTTTTTAAATAAATGAAACCCTTTTTGCTCAAGTAAAATGATTTTTTAAATTTGATTTAGATAAATCAATAAATAAACCCCGGTCATTCTGTTGGCTGATTTCTCCACCCATGCACACGAAATGACGCTGCCACTAGCAGTGTCATGGCGGTTATTCCAGCATGCACGTATTCACCTTATTTTAGATTTTTTTGTTGGTGCAGTATATCAGCTACAAAGCATTGTCAAAGCCAATAATTCAAAAAGGAGCCACCTTTTGCCCTTGCCGCTGTTTGTAATTATTTTGTTCCTTAACTGTTTTCACATGGAGGGTTTTTTTTTTTTTTTCCAAACCGAGATCTCCAGCTAATCCCATTTTTTTCTGTTGGTCAAGATGGGCTTGCACTGGTTTGTTAGGATTAGTTTTGCACATAGCACTTCTTGTATCTGACTTGTGATGTTTCTTCTTTCTCAGATATTAGTCCATGGTGAACAGAATGAAATGGCTCGATTGAAGGCAGCACTGATCCGAGAATATGAGGATAATGAGGAGGTTCACATTGAAGTTCACAATCCTCGCAATACGGAAGCAGTGACTCTGTACTTCAGGGGAGAAAAGCTAGCTAAGGTAACTACTGAATGATTGTATTGCTGTTTTTTATATTTGTTTTTATTCTAAACATCTCTATTTTTAGGTTTCACCTGAGATCACGTGTGCACTGTTCGCTTGCAAGATGATTTGTCTGCTTGCCTAGGTATTAGACCCTGCCCTTTGCTTACCATTGGTTGACTTCACCTTTACTCTCATTTCCTTGCTACCCTTCAGCCAACATGTGCCAGCTTCTCTTCTTCTTTGTGTGGTTGTCCCTTCCCTGGAGCTTTGCCCAAGAATTGCTTCCTTGTTTAACTTGTGTCCTGTACTGTTTGGAGTTTTGATGGTACTCCCCCCTCTCCAGCCCCCCCACCCCTTTGTTACCTGCCATTCTTGTTACTTGGCCAGTTATCCTTGCTTGGCCCTTTGTTCTTGCTTGACACTTGATTGTTGCTCATTTTGCCCCCGCTTGCGTTGGTGCTGTTGCCTGTCCCACCGACCTCCTTCAGCTTTGTGTTGCTTCTCCGCCCCTCCTATCCCCCTCCTACATTGTGTTGCTTTTCCCATCCATCCCGCAGTCCCTCGTGTTGCTTGCCCCTTCCCGCCTTCCTCTGGCTATCTGAGTTGGGCCGCCCTCACCCACTTAAAATAAAAAATAAAAATCTCTATGAAATGGCCAACACTGACTGCATCGTAGCTCTTTATTTGTTGCTTCTCCCTTCTAACCCTCACACTATGTCCCAAAAAAAATATATTGACAAAGCCAAATAGCTATTTGTATGTGCATGAGCTTTTTGGCTTTGAGAATTCGACAATGATTTTTTTTTGTTGTTGTTTTTAGCCATGTTGTACTGCAGAACCTGCTCTGCTGCATTGTTGAAAGTAAAAAAAAAAAAATGGCCGTGCGCAGCTGTACAACATAGCAAAATAAAAACCCTTGCCGTGTCATACAAATCAATTGATAAAGTCACTAGACCTTGCATAGGCAAGACTTATTGGTTGAAGTTGAAGGACCTAAAGTATTGCAAAGTTTATTTGAATGTAAATATGTGAAAGCTGTAAAACGATAACCTTTATAAGGATCTTGAGTGTATAAGCGAACTACTTGTTGGGAGGTCAAACCCTGAAACATGAAATCATGTAAAACACAAAAAAAATACATGATAAACTGATTATTTCTACATTTGCCCAGAGCCATTTTGGGAGAACTGTAAATTCCTGCATCCACTCCTAAAGTTTGCTTGGCCACCTTCTCCCCTTGGTTGCTGTCTGGTAGGTGTGCAGTGAGTACCCAAGCAGTTCTGAACTTCCCTTTTGGATATGGGAGAACTTGCTTCACAACCATGTGTGTTTTGTCACTTGATATGAAGGAGGCAAAGTTGCTTTGGTGCGCTTTGTGATCTACATTGTCCTCTTGTCTTCTGGCGGGGCTTCTCTACTGCCACTCTTATTCCTGTTAATGGAATCCAGATGGAGGCCAGTTTTGAGAGGACTGGGGAGAAAGTTTCTAGCTTGCAGGAGCACAAGTGGGGAAGCATCACCATCCCGTTCTCCTCCAATAAATGCATTGTCTGATTCATTGTGCCTTTATAACTGCATTAACTACAGTTTGTTATAATAAATATGCCTATGGTATGATTTCCTATTTTCTTTCTTTTGCACAAACAGGTGATGGGTGACTTAGCAGATAAAAAACCAGAGCAAGGTCAGCGAGTCTCCGGCATACTCGTTAAGAGAAACTTCAATTATCACATACTTGCTTCTTGTGACCTCTCTAGTAAGTGACAACTGAGTATATGTTCGTGTCTTTTACTGTTTTCCAGTAGTACTTGCTTCCAATCACAATCTTTGTCTAAGTCAAGTAATAAAGTACACACCTAAAACATATTCCATTTATGATTCACAAGCAACTTTGTATGCGCAAGTTGCAGTTTTCAATTTAAGGTTCTAAGACACAAGATGTATGCCTACTGCATTCTTTGTGTTGGTGACTATTTTGATAATTGACACAGAATTCATACTCTTTGTATCCAGTCTTGATCTCCAGGTTTTGAAAGCTAATCCAGTCCGATTTAGTTAGTTAACTAAGAGAAGCCTTCAACCACTTTGTTGAGGAGATGAGTTTCGCACAACCTCATGCAATATGTATGCGAAGCACCTGCTAAATGTTTATATTTTGGTGTGTTTATGCTACATTCATTTTGAAGATTATAAAATCTATTCAGATTTGTTTTGGTAGTTTATATCATAAACTTTGACTAGTTGACAATTTATTTAACTTTTCCTATTACCCCTTTCAGATTACACAGATTTAGCCATGAGTACGGTCACAGAGACACAGGCCATTCCATACACTGGTCCATTTAACCTGCTCCATTACCATCTTCAGAAATTAACAGGTGAGTTTATTTGTAAACTACTGCTTGCTTTTTTCATACATCCTGAAGATGCTGTTTCAAACTATTCATACTTCATTTTGGCATACTGGAGACTAGCTTACCATAAACTAAAGGAACGCTTTTTGCCTGGTCTTGCCAGTATGTGCACGATATTTGGCTTAATTCTACAGGGCTGCTTCTAGCTAAAGTCGCTCTATAGGCTGAGTCACATCATTAATATGCCATTTGATAGCAAACCATTAGACCAGGTATTGGACCACACAACTGAGCACATGAAAAAGGACACTTCAATGCTTTGGAAGAATTGCAACAAACTGTGGGTTTTCAGAAGAGTGTCTGAAAACCTGCATGGACTAGGGCAGTGCCCCACTAAACTTTGAGGTAGTCTACATTCCTTTGATCATTGTCCTTTTCAAGGGAAAGCTGAGGTTATCCCTACAGTGGCAAAAGATAACACTAGAAGAGTGAGTTCTGCAAACAGTGTCATGGTATTGCATAAAGTTCATTATGACACTGTGCCAACCTTACATAAAGTCATACCATCTTCTGCTGGAATATGAAGAGACATTGCTCATAAGCAGTGCCTTAGAGGGGTGCACAGAGAGGTTCAGGAGGGAGTATTCACTGCACTTCCTGCTCCTAGAGGTACTGTACTATGTAACCCATTTCGGAACTCGCAAGCAATGGTGGATATTGATCAAGCTCCTAATATGCTCAGGAATCTTGGCATTGGACAATCAAGAAAAAGATTACCTAGTTTTAATTGAATTTATTTCATTGCATCTGCTCATGAAGACCATTTTAATGAAGATGCTTGTTTCCAGCACTGTATGTACACAGCCAATAAGTATGTGATCTATGTACAGCATGTGAACCCTAAAATAAGGTAATACCACTTGAATCTATTCTATCCACTGCTAAGTTTGTCTGTTTTTTGGGGGGGTTTTAGGTCTTGGCTAGCGTAGGCTGCGCAGACATGCGCAGTCTCACTGGCGAGATTTTATGTTTTTGGGTAGCTTTCACTACCGGGGGTTTAAGCCCCGCCCCTCTTTTCCATTGGCTGGCCCCACCGTTTATGCTAAACGGTGGCCAGCCATTGGAAAAGAGCTTCCAGTGACGTACACTTTTCTCTTTTAGAGCCGTTCCAGTTGGACTGGCTCGTCTGACTTCCTGCTGGCGTAAAAGGTTTCTTACCTTCTTTATGGGGCCAAACACATGGCCCCATAAAGACAAGAAACCTTTTAGCAGGCGAGGCCGTCCAAGTGGGACGGCAGAAAAAGGTGACGAAAACTTCATGGCGAGCGCTTGTTATTTTCTTACTGTCTCTCGCTATGTCACTGTAATCCGTGATTTATCTGCAGGGAGTCCTTCTATGCCACAAACAAGCACCTTCATGGCTTTTTGTGCCACAGCAGTCGTTCCTAAACATCTCTAGCTTCCTTGCGTGGAGACAGTGCAAGCAATTTCCGGGTGTGTAAGATCTGCAGAGCCGTGTTTTTTGTTACTGAGGGTGTCACTCCTGAGTGTGTCACTGGTGCGTGGGGAGAGCAAACAACCCCGTACTGGTCACCATGTTCTATTTGTATGCCGATGCTTGTTTAAACCCGAGAGGCATGTTAAATGGTAGCGGCAGTTTCAGTCGGTATCCTTTCAAGTATTTGCCCGGCGGTAATCGCCTCTCATACCACTCGATAATTTACCAATAAAAGAGGCAGGCGCTGGAGACTGGAAGGCAGGAAACCAGGTTTTATTCCGTCGGAGCAGAACACATCAGATCAGACAGCAAGGTATCGTCACGAGGTGCTCTAATTGCATCTCTGAGACCTGGTCTCTTATACACTGGTTTATTGCTTTATTATACATAGTACATTCTTGAGATTCCCTTGATGTGCGGGGAAATATCCCCTGAAGCCCCGGCTCAGATCCGATCCCACACATGGTTACAATAGAGGTTCCCACACTACCCGCAGTGGGAGATGGCTATCGCGCAGCAGGGAATTCCGCTAATTCCCGGGGGTGTGTGCAACCGGCCGGGTCTCAGGGGGTAGGGGCTTTGATTCTACTGTAATCCCTTTGATGTGGGGTGTTTCCCTTACAGTAGGGGCAATAAACTGCATCCGCAGGGCTAGGTGATGGCCTGGGACCAGTTCAGACAATGGGGCGCAGGGGAAGGGGGGTTATCAAAGGAGAGGCATGACCATGTATGGGTTGTCGGTCGGAAGTGGTTCTGTAGCAGGGTCGCGCAGAAGGAGAGGGTTTATGGCCTGTATGAGAGAGCGGGGGTGGCCGGCGCGCGGGGGGGGGATGCTCGCAGCGCCAGGGGGAAAGCGCTGGCGGTCGAGAGTGAGCGGGGAGAGAGTGGGGTGCCTAAAATGGCGGCCGTGCATTCGCTGTGCGGGGCGCTGGGGAGGGGCAAGATGGCGCAGATAATGTTCAGTTTGCGAGCTAAATTTCCACAGTCCTCCCTTTTAACATATCTCGCCAGCTTGTCCGGCCAATATTCACCTTCGTTAGCCTTTCAGTTACAGTATCGTCAATGTTCGTCATACATTTAAAGATACAGAGTCTTAAGGGTAGGCAGGAGTAATCTGACACATTTGTACATTGTCTCATACAGTTTGATAAAGTAGGCGAGGAGGAAGTACATTCAAAGTTGCAGTATAGTCGTGTACATGGCTGGTGTTGTATGAATGTTACTATACAAAGTTACAGTTTCTTAACTTCTCAGTGTACAGTCGGAAGTGATTGATGCAACATCATGAAGAAGATAGTTAATATAATAAGGTGGTTGGGAGAGGATTTTCAACTTTGACATGGGTCCTTCTTTCCAGTGTCCTTGTTTTATAAAGAGCTATCACTGGTAAGCTCTCATTGTTGTCCTTCTTTCGTTGGCACTGTTGAGCACCGGCGGTGGAGCTAAGGTCCAGCTCAAATCCGATTTCTCACGTGGCAGGGTGTGACCACTCACTGTTCTTTGATCACAGTCCTGTTCCTTAACACAGTTCACCACAGGCACTTTGAGACAGGGTGCCGGCCTTTTGTTCCTCGGTAGTAGGTCAAAGTCATAGTCCAAATGAAAGAGGAAGAGAGAATGGGGTGGCATGGGATCGGATCGAAAATGCGGACCAAGGAGAGCAGAATCTTTTCAGCACTGGGCCCATCAATCGGGCCCGACGGGTTGAGACTTCAGGCACGCTGGTCAGTGAGCAGGGGCCTCGATGTAGCCCTTCGCGCTCATCGTTCTGATAATGGTGCCTCGTCTCACACTCTTGTTGCTTCGTCGCTTCCCCCTTGGTCGATGTCATTGATGTTTTATGATCCGCAGCCAGACTGTGCGTCACATCCGACCCCTCTCTTCCGATGGCTGCAGGTTATCCTTGAATAGGTTATAAGAAACGAAAGTCTTAGAGATCTTGGCAGGGAAGACATTTACATACTTCATTCTCTCTCCCAACCACTGAGTAGTTGCGGAAATGCTCTTATCTGTTACTACATGATTGGTGCCTATTAACTCTGATGTTAATGTGCGTGTTACTAATCTATTAATTACTGCTGTGGTGCAGGGTTCTGTTGGTGTCCCTGTCCATCGTCTGGCCTTCTAGGTGTCGGTTTCTGCGCCTTATAATACAAGGTTTGGTAGTACCCGTAAGTGCGAGGTGCTACTGTCATGCGTTCATGAGTATCCTTTTCATACAGTAGGTGACCCTTTATCAGCTTAAAACAGGGCCATTAGTTGTTTCGTTCGGGATACTCTGAGACGGCTTAGTATAGGGCTGGAGTTATTTCTGGGAGAACAGGGTGCTTTAGACATTCTATTTCGGGCTAATTGGTCAGGAGTGATTCTGGGTGGTGGAGATGGTGTCCTTTAAGAACAAAAACCACTGACATATAGTCCCCGTGTTGAGGGTCAAATTGGGAGACATCAGTCGTCTTACCTGTCCTTTCCTTCTCAGCCGATTAGGCTTAACGTTTGCAGAAAGGAGAGGTAGTAATCGTGGTAAAGTATGGTCGTTTTTGTTTCTGTCAATTTTGTTCGAACACCACCGTGTTCGGGCCAATTATACACTTACCAAAGAGGTGTATGTCGTTAATTTATTCAAGAAGAAAGAGGACAAGAAAGAGCCTTTTGCGAGGGAGGGGGAGTGAGAGAGAGAGAGAGAGACGTGTGCAGAGAGAGAGAGAGAGAGAGAGAGAGAGAGAGAGAGAGAGAGACGTGTGCATCAAGTAGGCTACTTTGGCGTACATACGACACAAAACAAGAGAGAGAGAGATGGGTAAGATAATAGGCCACTTGGTGCACACACAACATGGAGTAGCATGGGTCTGTTCCATATAAGAAAACACAAGCGGGGAAAAGACATAAATTCGGTGACCACGTACACACAAATGCCGGATAGGGTGTGACAGTACATGCATCAAGACGGAGACTCAGGGCTGCGTCGAGCACGGGGACCTCTCCTTTCCTGTCCTCTATTCCTATGTATGCTGCGTACCTTTAGCATTTTGTAGTTTATCTTATGGGTTGTCTGACCCTTTATTCTTCCTCCCTTTGATCGGTGGACGAGCACCTCAATCATACGATGACGCTCTCTTCAAGTGACCCGAACATGAAATGCATACACATTCATATCGTATAATCGTAGTACACACGCACAATCATATCATACAGTTTTTCACGTTCCCAATGGTGGTCTGTAATTTTACGCACTATCTCACAACGTTTGTCTATGTTTTCCCTGATATTGAACTTGGTTCGGTCCATGTCCACTCCACTCTTCAGTCGGAACTTCGTCGTGACCTATAGAGGGGAAAATAAGAGGGGAGGGGAGGGGAGGTGCAGTATTCAAAATACCCCAGCGCGCGCAGACACGAAAGGTTCTACCTACCATGTACCAGGCTAGCCGCAGGGGTGGGTAATACCACGGACCTATTATTCTTTAGTTCGAGGCAAAGATGCTCTAGTTCATTCATTTCCTAAATTCGGGTTCCCTGGTCGTGCATGTATTTCTCAATTGGTCGTGTATTATGGTGCAGGATACCATACCTTGCGTGTGACATATACCTTAAGTCATAGTTCATTATTGATTCGACAATTCTTGGAAAAAGGGCAGGCATGATGGGTACAAATTTCGTTAAACAAAAAGATTTTTAGGCAAATTGGGTCTGTATTATCTGTATGCTTTCGCTTAGGAGTAACAATCATTTATTTAAGAGAAAAACCTTCAACAACCCAGATGATTAGTCATGACACTGATTCCGTAATTCCTTTTTAAGAAGCCCTTTATTTAAAACAATGTCAGTGTAGAAATACGGGCCTACAGCCGCTATAGGCCGGCCACGGTGCAAGAGGCGTCGAGCAACATGAGCAACACTAGATTAACATAAAAGTCCGTTCCCCCCTCTCCCCCATTGTCATGTGTGAAAGTATCGCATACATGTATATATATCTCTTTTTAACACGAATGTCATGTGACTGGAACGCCACAAGGAGTTGTAGGCCACTCCTACATCAGCGCCATCTTAGGTTCGGGGTCGGGCCAGTGCACAGTCTAAGTTTTTCCATGAATTAGCAGTTGAACCAGAATTCCTTTCGGTGGTTCGAGAACTTTCGTTAGCGTCAACTTTGCGTCAGCATGGCGTCACTGTAACCTTGTAGCAATGCACGGTTTGTTCTTAGGGCGGGGCAGCAGGTGGGTTCTTCCGCCGACGCTTTACTGTCTCACTGTATCAAGCGGAGGCAAGGTGGCTGCCGCCCGGGGGCAAAAAGAGCAATGGTGGTGGTTTTGTCCTTACCGGAAGTCCGCAGGAGTCGAACGTCAAATGACTCCAACCAATTCTGCAAGGCTGAGGGGAGCGTTCTGTCAAGGGTGGGGCCCATGCCCTAGCAAACAAGCTTTCGAGTCCAGAATTGTCTCACGGTGGGCCAGGCCTGGAACCGGAGGGGTCAACCGCCGGAGTTCAAGGCAGCAGTAGCAGCAGCTCCTCGGTACAGTCACCGGAGAGGAGCCAGCAGCAGTAACAGCAGCAGTTCGGGTGGTGCTGCCACCGGGGTGATTCCAGTAGCAGTGACGACAGCAGTTTGGATGGTATCACCACCGGGGTGGGTCCCCGATTACCTTGCTGCAGGGGCCCACTCCTCACGTCGGGCGCTAGCGGCAGTCCTGGTGAACCCGGTGCTCGGGTGGTTGCCTGGCGGCCGCGTGCAGGGGTGCCGGCTCAGCCGAACGGCGAATGAAGTGGCAGGGCGCAACTCAGCTGGCCGACGTGTGAAAGGTGTGGTTTGGGGTGCCCTCATCTGCTGGCGAGCCTCCACCTGGGGAGGTGGGGGAGGTCCGTCCGCGTCGCCTCCCCCCGCCAGGGCACCCTCCGTTATTGAAGGAAGAAGTGACTGGGAAGATCCGCACAGCGTGCCAGGGTGAAATTCAGCAGGCCGATGAAAAAGATGGCTGGGTGCAGCTTAGCTGGCCGGCGAGTAAAAGACGGTCGGGGTGCCTGGCAAGCCTCCACCTGGGGAGGTGGGGGAGGTCCGTCCGCGTCGCCTCCCCCCGCCAGGGCATCAGCCCTCATTAAAGAAAGAAGAGAAAGCGGAAAGGCCCGCACAGCGTGGCGGGCTCCGCCTTGGTGTTGCCGGAACTTCGGCGCTTTGTATAGCCTCCGGCCTATTCGCACAATCGCCCGCCACTGATATCAAGGGATTTTTGCATGGCTTTTATAGCCCAAAGTCAACTAAGAGGGACCGCCCAAAACAGGCCAATGTTGCGATTTCGAGGAAGGAGAGGCGAGGACGGTGTCACGTGGACGTTAAGGCTTTGGGATGGAGGTTGCAGCAGACTGTCATGTAAATAGTTGTTTTAAAACGTGTTTTAACCTGTTTACCCTGTTGGTGTGTTTGTTATATCCTATAAGTTATTAAAATGTTGTAACCACATTACTTCGTTGGAGTGTTTGTACATATTTGTAGTTTGATGACGAGCACAAGGAGGTTACTGTGCAATCGGAAAAATAACATAGCCCAATTGTGCGCGATCTGGCCCTAGTTTGGTGACGTCGATGGTGGGTGTCAGCAGGCTTCCGTTTGTGCGGGATTTTGTCATGCTTATTGGGCGGGGTGGGCAGTAGGGCAGACATGTTTAGGTAGCGAGAGTAATGGAGTCGGGCTACCTCGCGGTCGTCTCGACCGTGAGCTTGACTCGTTCCCTTGGTTTCATATGTCCCACAAAGGGCTAACTCCTAGCGTTATTTTAGTTTTTGTAAGGTCAAAAAGGATCCTACCAGTGCCTTTACTATCTTGTCGATTCCTGTTCGTTCATCCTTAGTTAATCGATTCATTCTGGTGGACTCTTTCTTTCCTATCTCATGGTCGTCTAGCGTTGTAGTCGACGTTGGGTTCGGCACAAGAGGCTCAGCCGGCGCGGAGGCCGTGAGGGCCGAGGCCCTTGTACTGCTTTCGCTCGTGTTCGGGGGTTGTGGGTGTTGTACTATTGATTGGGAGGGTGCATACGGAGGGGGCATGTAAATGATCGGAGGACCTAACAGTAACTCGTCATTCGTTCGCTGCTTGGAGGACAACTCAGGGTAGAGCAAAGAAGGGGTCCTAAC
Organism: Triturus cristatus; assembly: GCF_964204655.1. Taxonomy (NCBI): domain Eukaryota; kingdom Metazoa; phylum Chordata; class Amphibia; order Caudata; family Salamandridae; genus Triturus; species Triturus cristatus. Next base: position 344,064,933 of record NC_140589.1, on the reverse strand, counting down.
AGCGTACTGGCCTGAGGTTTCGGGTTCCTGTCTTAGTTTAGTTTCCCTTCTCTCTTTTATGTCTTCTTCTAACTTTCTAGCGGCAAGGTGAGCTGCCTTTCGTAATTCCTTTTCTGCTTTTACTTCTTCCCTCTTTTTCCGTTGCGTTGCTTCTTTGCGCCACATGCCGATACTGTCAAGCATAGTAGGCGTCGTCTTATTGCTACGCAGAGCTATTTCTAGCGCTTCTATCTTATGGTCGTCGAAGGATCCCATCAGTGGCCACTGACTTTCGGGGTCCTTCTTGGTATATTTATGCCACAGCTTGCTATAGGCTACGGCGACTAGTCCATATTTAGTGAACATGTCCTTATTAGGGGTGCCTTCCAGTGGAGCCGGATGGTTCACCTCTAATAAGCGGTCCGGGCAGAACCAACTACCAATCAGTGGGGAGAAGATAGGCATGACGGGTTTCAACGGGGACAAAAGTCAGCACTACCTATCTTTTCACTGCTTGCAAAGACTAGACAGAATATCTCTATTCTTCGTTATTTGTAAGCAGAGAATACCTCCAAAGAACCAATATCGAACAACTAGTGTTCAGTCAATCAATCAATCAATGGGGAGATAAAGATAGGCACGACGGGTTTCAACGGGGACAAAAGTCTGCGTTACCTACCCTTCACTATTTGCAAAGACTAGACAGAATATTCCTATTCTACGTTATTTGCAAACAGAGAATATCTCGAAAAGCACTATTCTTCAAAACAATCAATGTTCGGACAATCAATCAATGGGGAGATAAAGATAGGCACGACGGGTTTCAACGGGGACAAAAGTCTGCGTTACCTACCCTTCACTATCTGCAAAGGGAGAGAGAGAGTATTTCTACTCCTCCCCGTTTGTAGACAGCGAATATCTCAAAGAGAACAATCAATGAGCACAATCAATGAGCAATACTAGTATTTCCAGAGCATTAAACAATCAATCAATTATTTCTCCATTTGTCGTGTATCACGACCTTACCCGGACCGCGTGGACAGTTTCTCGTCTTCCGCCTCCAGCGCCCGATCGTCCTCTACTCTCCGTATTTGCCGCGGCACTCCTGATGGTTCCCAGTCAGGACCGTAGATCACTCGAGAGAGGTCTGCTCGGAACCAGTGAAGTTCGGATGATCGGCTGCCAGACGAGGGTCTATTGGGCAGGAGCTCTCCCGATCGTTGCAGTCGTTCACTCTGTCGTCGGGACCTCTCCCACTGGATCCACGTGTCGCTGATGGGCCCCACGTTTGGGACGCCAATTGTTAAATGGTAGCGGCAGTTTCAGTCGGTATCCTTTCAAGTATTTGCCCTGCGGTAATCGCCTCTCATACCACTCGATAATTTACCAATAAAAGAGGCAGGCGCTGGAGACTGGAAGGCAGGAAACAAGGTTTTATTCCGTCGGAGCAGAACACATCAGATCAGACAGCAAGGTATCGTCACGAGGTGCTCTAACTGCATCTCTGAGACCTGGTCTCTTATACACTGGTTTATTGCTTTATTATACATAGTACATTCTTGAGATTCCCTTGATGTGCGGGGAAATATCCCCTGAAGCCCCGGCTCAGATCCGATCCCACACATGGTTACAGTAGAGGTTCCCACCCTACCCGCAGTGGGAGATGGCTATCGCGCAGCAGGGAATTCCGCTAATTCCCGGGGGTGTGTGCAACCGGCCGGGTCTCAGGGGGTAGGGGCTTTGATTCTACTGTAATCCCTTTGATGTGGGGTGTTTCCCTTACAGTAGGGGCAATAAACTGCATCCGCAGGGCTAGGTGATGGCCTGGGACCAGTTCAGACAATGGGGCGCAGGGGAAGGGGGGGTTATCAAAGGAGAGGCATGACCATGTATGGGTTGTCGGTCGGAAGTGGTTCTGTAGCAGGGTCGCGCAGAAGGAGAGGGTTTATGGCCTGTATGAGAGAGCGGGGGTGGCCGGCGCGCGGGGGGGGGGGGGGGATGCTCGCAGCGCCAGGGGGAAAGCGCTGGCGGTCGAGAGTGAGCGGGGAGAGAGTGGGGTGCCTAAAATGGCGGCCGTGCATTCGCTGTGCGGGGCGCTGGGGAGGGGCAAGATGGCGCAGATAATGTTCAGTTTGCGAGCTAAATTTCCACAGGCACACTTCACACGTAATGTACAAACTACGCACAATCCGTCATGCTCAGTATTCTGAATGAAAGGCAGCTACCGTTGAATAAATAAACACTGATCGTGTCTCCCAGCTGTTTCACATGCAGACCCCACAGAGGGCAGTGCTTCGACGTGCACCCTCCAAGCTTTGTAACACTCACTTGCAGCCTCCGACTCTGTACACCTCCAGAGCCACACACCTATTCCTATGTGTACCTCTCCTCTGTCCCCGACCACACGCTTTCTCAGCGTACTGAAACTCCCCTGGATGTCTAGCTCTTCTTTACTCCTCTTGGCGCTATGTCGTATGCTAAAGGAGCAGACGCAGTGCTGTGAGGTGAACAAGGGAGGGCGCCTCATTTCCTCACAGCTGTGATCGGTAGCAATCTGAGTATGTCAGGCATGTGAGGAGGGGCACTGACCACCAAATAATACAATACAAGCCTGCAGCTGTTCCACAACTACAACGTGTCAACAACATCGATAGTCATAGGCGCACTGTTGACATATTCTGTAGTGTGCACACCACGCACACACTTGACACGTAGTGTACACACCAGACACACACACACACACACACACACACACACACACACACACACACACACTTGACACGTACTGTAATGTACAAACTATGCACAATCCGTCACGATCAGTCTTTTGTAAGAAAGGCAGCTACCGTTGAATAAATAAACACTGATCGTGTCTCCGACGTCCGCGCTCGGCATTACTCACAGTGAAGACTCTAGAATCTTCCTTTCAGAAACTGTTGCGAAGCTCGAAACTGCATTAAAGGTTTGCAAGATTTGTCTCCCTCTAACCCACTGCTCTTACCTTCATTAGGTACGCCTTCTGTGTTGTGTACCGTTCCCATTGTACCCTTCACACTTTGTAGCTCACAGTGTAGACAAGGGTATTCATAGACCAGTGTAGACACTTTCTAAACAAAAGGGGTCATATGTGGTTCGGCGAAGTGGCAAACCCTCTGCAAGGGTTAACTGGTCAGCTTTCAGTTGACGATTGCTGCATTCAGGTGTTAAACTAGTACTAATGAGGTGCGGCTTTGCTCATACACTATTAGTAGTTGTTAAACTGTCAAAAAAATGAAATATTTCTGCTACATATTGTGCCACATTATGTTACATATTCGACTTTCCTTGCTGCATAATTATGTCAACCCTATTCTTCACTGCCACTTAATTCTAGTGGCCGTGCTATAGTACTTTATAGTGTTTAATTAGCTGATGTAAGAAATATCTCCTGGGCAGATATTTCTATTGTTCTGGTGTCAATCTGGCACTGACCAGATGTGGCAACAACACCTTGTCACAGCCTGGAGTGCTGGTCCATTGGCAGAACCCTCAATCTGAAGCGAGAATAAACAGTATACATGGGTGGCGGGTCATTATATCCAAATAAGTTTTTCTGCCCCTATAGATTTTGTTTCCAACTATCGCTATCATGTACTGCTAGTAACTGCGGCCTCCGTGGTGGTTCTTTCTGGCTTATCTGTACGTCATAGAAATTTTCACCATTCAGAAATAAATAAATCTAAAGGGAAAGTTGAAAGAAATGAAGGGCAACAGCAGCTCAAGTATTTAGGATTAACAAGTCAGGATTCGCGGTGTTGCAGTTCGCATGAAGCGCACAACAGAAAGCTGCTACGGATAGGTCACATTCTAGTACTTGGTGTCATGTGACACAGAGCGCCACCCTCTGACGCAAATGTCACCTGATAAGTAATGTAAACCCTTCTCCCCACCATAATAACAAAAAGATGCAACCAGGTCTGGGCTGGCCCAAAAGCAGCAGCAAATGCTGCTCAGTGTGCACATTCACCCTGCCAATAACAAGGATTACTGCCTTCTCTATTGAAAAACATAGCCAATAGGTCTCGCCTTTGGGCCCTTATAAATATTTAGGTTCGAGGCATATGAGCTGCAGATTACAAACTTTTGCATAGATCGCCATCTGTTGTTGGGCCCGGATGTTTGCTGTTTGTTTTTCCTCTTGGAAAGTCTTTGGAAGTCACAATGTCGGTGACTCCTCCCTTGGATCGTATTGCGCATAGGCTTCGGCTCCATCCTCAGATTGTTTTTTTCCGCCATCGGGCTCGGATGTAATCTTCGCGCTCCAGTTCCGAACAGCTTCCAGTTCGACGATCCACGCGCAATCCTCACCCCAATCGCTGTATTGTTTCGATCACGATCTCTTCAATCAACGCGCCTTCTCATCGACACAAACCTTCGGTTCCAGTCGTCGACGGCAGCCTTCGGGCCTACCCATACTCCGGTCCCGGCTCATGGAAAGAACTCCATTTAAAAAGTGCCCTTGATGTGGGTTCAAATTTCCCCACACCGTTCTTCATGAGGTATGCAACCTTTGCCTCTCCCCTGAACACGAGGCTCAAGACTGTCCGGCCTGTAAGTCTTTCCGATCTAAAAAGACTATTCGGGACCGGAGAGCCAGAAGGAACATGGCACACTCCTCGACGTCCATTCCAGTCGACATCTTCGGAGACGACATCGACGATCCGGAACATCATCGCACCGAAGAGGACCTCGTCAGCGCTTCCGAGGCCGACGAGTCAGAGTGGGTCGTGAGTACCAATCGACCCCCGCCGACACCCAAAAAGGCTTCGGTCACGCCTTCGCCTCCGGGCCTAGGCAAGACCAAAGACACTGCTTCACACACCCCACCTTCGGGCCCGGTGAAGAAGCCAAATAAGCCTTCCGGCGGCTCGGGCTCGAGCCATTCTACAGCGGTACCGAGAAACACACTTTGGCACCGAAAATGAAACCGGCCTCCACCTCGACACCGACAAGAGACTGGAGGGTCCCAAGCCGGGTTCTAAACATCAAATCGGCACGGAAAAATCTAAAAAATCATCAGCCCGTCGCCTTCAGCGCCGACGGACCAAATTACCTCACCAGAGCTATTTACACCGGATCCCTTGCAAAAAAACTCTTACCAAGGATCCAAAAACTGGACATTTGATACACTCTACTAAAAAGAGACATTTGGAGAAGCATGCTCCGCCTCCACCTCCAAAGAGGAAGGACTCTGCCACCTCTCCGTTCAGAATACCTTCCCCTCCTCCTCCTCCTTCCCCACCTCCACCCCCTCCGCCCTCTCCACCCCCACCTCATCGTTCTCCTACTCCGTCTCCAGACGATCAGGGGGACCCATATGATGATACAGGGGATGTGCCACAAGACCCCACCCCTACAGGATCTCCATATCCATGGGACGATTACAACATACCAGATATCCCCAACGTCCCACAAGACGATATTTACCCTTCTAGACCATCTCCACCAGAAGATTCATTAGGGTTTAACCATCTTCTGCAAAGGGCAGCACATTATCACGTGGTGGACATGCATAATGATCCTGTGGAGGAAGATTTCCTCCTAGACACATTCGATACTTCACATAGGTCCACCTCCATACTGCCCATGCTCAAAGGGGTGGTAAAGCATGCGGCAGAAGTATTTAAGGACCCAGTTAGAGCCAGGGTCCTTAACCCACGAATCGAAAAGAAATACAAACCTGCTCCCTCAGATCCCTCTTGCATCAGAGGACCAGCGCCCCTAGATTCCTTAGTGGTATCTACGGCACGTAAAAGGGCAAACTCACAAGCGTCAGGTGATGCACCACCACCTGACAAGGAGTCAAAACTGCTAGATGCATCAGGCAAATGCACAGCATCCCAGGCCGCCAACATATGGCGTATAGCAAACACTCAGGCACTGCTGGCCAGATATGACAGGGCTCATTATGACGAATTAGAAAGCATAATGCACCATCTCCCTGAAAAATATAAAAGTAGAGCCAACGAGTTAATTCAAGAGGGTAAAACAATCACAAACACCTCTATACGTTGTGCCCTAGATGCAGCAGACACAGCCTCCAGGGCCATTAACACCAGCGTCCTTCTCCGTCGTCATGCTTGGTTAAGGGTTTCTGGGTTTGTACAAGCCTCCATCCTTACCCATCCCTTTGACCAGGAACATCTATTCGGGCCAAAGGTGGATGAGGCCTTAGAAAAGATGAAAAAGGACACGGATACCGCAAAATCCATGGGGGCCTTACAGTCTCACCCGCCCAGACGCTTCTTTCGCCGCTCCTCCTTTCGGAGTGCATGCAGAGGCTACTCCTCAGACACAGCGTCCACATCGTACAAATCCCCTACTCAGACCACCTTTACAAAAGGTTACCAAAGAGGCGGCTACAGGGGTAACAACAACAAGGGCAGAGGCAAAACAAACAACGCCCGTTCTGCCACACCTACTATCCAATGACTTCTCCCCCCAGACCATTCCACTCCGGTCGGGGCAGACTGCAAAATTTCCTTCATGTCTGGGAGACCATCACCTCAGACAAATGGGTGACCCAAATAATTCGGTCTGGCTACTGCCTGGAACTAACATCTACCCCCCCAAACATTCCACCCAGGCAACGCCCAATGTCAAAAGAACATTCAACATTACTAAAGCAGGATGTAATCTCCCTCCTACAAAAACAGGCAATAGAACACGTTCCTGTCAATCAACAAAATATAGGGGTTTACTACCTATATTTTCTAATACCAAAAAGGGACGAGACTCTACGACCTATTCTAGATCTCCGGCCCCTAAACACATACATACACTCAGACCATTTTCACATGGTAACGCTTCAGCAGGTACTTCCGCTCCTCTCCCAGAATGACTTTCTCACCACACTGGACTTGAAAGACGCATACTTCCACATTCCAGTACACCATGCTCACAGAAAGTACCTCAGATTTGTAGTGGACGGACAACACTACCAATTCAAAGTGCTCCCGTTCGGAGTCACAACAGCACCACGGGTATTCAACAAGTGCCTAGCGGTGGTGGCGGCACACCTGAGAAGACCGCACATTCACGTCTTCCCATACTTGGACGATTGGCTGATAAAAGCCACTTCATACAATCAATGTGTATACCACACCGCCACCACAATCCAACTACTTCACCAACTAGGCTTCACGGTGAACCACCAAAAGTCCCAGCTAATACCATCCCACATAAAACAATACCTCGGTGCCACCATAGACACCTCAAAAGCAATAGCCTACCCCAATCCGGCCAGGATTGCAAGCATTCAGGCTTTGCGACAAAAATTCATACCTCAACACTCCCTCCCAGCACGAGTGTTCATGCAATTAATAGGGATGATGGCCTCTTGCATTTTTATAGTGCCCCACGCAAGACTCCAGATGCGTCCACTCCAAGAGTGCTTAGCGCGCCAATGGAACCAGGCCCAGGGTCAACTGACAGATCTGGTGTTGGTAGACGGTCGCACTCATCGCTCTCTGCAGTGGTGGAACACCACAAACCTTTCCAAAGGTCGACCGTTCCTGGACCCGGTTCCCCAGATAATACTAACAACGGACGCATCGCTCTCCGGCTGGGGAGCTCACCTATTACACCTCACAGTGCAGGGCACATGGACGCCTCAACAAAAGTTACTCCATATCAACCATCTGGAGTTACTAGCAATCTTTCTAGCCCTGAAATCTTTTCAAACACAGATTTCAGGCAAGGCAGTCCTCATTCGCACAGACAACATGACCGCCATGTATTATATACAAATACAAGGCGGCACACACTCTCCACAGCTCTCTCAATTAGCACAGAGCATATGGAGATGGGCAATTCCCCACAAAATCTTTCTCCTAGCTCAACATGTCCCAGGAGTCCAAAACACCATGGCATGCTCAGCAGACAGACACAACAAATCCACGAGTGGGAACTTCACCCACAGGTTCTTCATCCGTTCTTTCAAATGTAGGGGCATCTGCAGATAGACCTTTTCACCACCCACGAAAACACAAAATGCCCAAGCTTCGCGGCCAGATACCCACACCCATTGTCCAAAGGAAATGCGATATTGATGAACTGGTCAGCAATTGCAGCTTACTTACAAAACAGGCAACATCTATCACTCCTCAGAGTACCTGTCATTTTCAGGCCTGAAAATAATAATTCCCCCCAGAGTACCGCCCTCACCTGTGTGGAACTTAAATATCGTTCTCACAAGGCTGATGGGGCCTCCCTTCGAACCTTTGCATAAATGCAAACTGCAATTCCTGACATGGAAGACAGCTTTCCTTGTAGCCATCACTTCCCTTAGAAGGGTCAGTGAGATACAAGCACTTATCATACAAGAACCTTTTCTTCAAATGCACCATAACAAGGTTGTTCTCCGTTTAAAAAAAACCCGGTGCAGATCCTAAAACGCTTGCCAACTTCCGGCCCATCTCTTTGCTGCCCATGTTCTCAAAGATCTTGGAGCGGCATATCAACTTACATCTTACTTCTCATGTGGAGACCACTGGTTTTCTACATCCATCCCAATCAGGTTTCCGCTCCCATTTTTCCACTGAAACAACCCTTTTGGGGGTTACGGAGAACCTACGTATCCATCTCGATCATGGCGAGACTGCGGAGCTTATTCTTTTAGATTTAAGCGCCGCATTCTACACGGTCTCACATTCTATCATTCTGAGAGCCCTGCGGGTGTGACTGGCTCTGCTCTCGACTGGCTGGCCTCTTTTCTAGATCATCGCACCTTCCAGGTTGTCTCATCCGGTTCTTCCTCCTCTGTTCGCTCATCTGCGTATGGTGTTCCGCAGGGGTCTTCACTTAGCCCTCTGCTCTTTAATATCTACGTGAGACCCCTAGCTACCATCGTGGAAGACTCTGGTCTTTCCCTTTACTCATACGCCAATGACACTCAGATTCTCTTTTCCCTTTTATCGGCCGCTGCTAACTCCCCATCTGCTCTTAAACTAGGACTTAGTCGAGTTGCAGAGTGGATGCAGGCGAATCTCCTGAAATTGAATGGAGATAAAACAGAGGTGCTCATCCTGGGCAAGCAAAAGCACCTCTGGGGGTCCTTCACATTGGCCGGCAGAAATGGGCCCATTGCCTCTTCCAGCGACTCAGGTTCGCAATCTTGGATTTGTTATGGACGAATCACTCTCCATGCGACACCAGGTGGCTAAGGTAGCGGCCACCTGCTTCTCCATTCTGGGGTGGCTGCGCAAAATCTTATGGATGCTCCCAGTAGGGTCAAGACGCCAGGTGGTCCAGGCTTTAGTCACCTCTCGCCTGGACTACAGTAATGTGCTCTACCTTGGCATTACCCAGGAGCTCCAGCGGAGACTTCAGCTGGTACAGAATTCAGCGGCTCGCCTCCTTTGTAAGGTCCCGTGGAGATCTTCAATCTCTCCTTTTCTTAGAGACCTTCACTGGCTCTGTATTACAAACCGGATTAAATTCAAGGCCCTTTGTTTTTTGCATAAAATCAAGCAAGGGTGGGCCCCAGGCTATCTTAAGGCCCTGGTTTCCATACTTTCCATCCCGCACCCTTAGATCTTCAGCTCAGGGCAACTTTGTGATTCCACGTTTCAAACTTTCGAGAATAGGCGGCTGCTCCTTTTCTTGCGTCCCCCCCAGACTGTGGAACTCTCTTCCGGTCACATTGAAACTTGAACCATCTCTACTGAAATTCCGCAAAGACCTCAAAACCTGGCTCTTCTCTCTTTAACAACTGCGATGGGTAATCATTGAATCTATTGGCGCCGGGAGACCCCTTGTGGGTAGCTGCGCGCCCTACAAATTCAACTACAAATACAAATACCAACCCAAAGTTCCTACCTAAAGTCATTTCCCCTTTTCACCTAAACCAATCTGTAGAACTACCAGTATTTTTCTCGCAACCTCAGACTGTTTCAGAAAGGGCTCTGCACACACTAGATGTCAAACGAGCCTTACTTTACTACATCGAAAGAACACAACCTTTCCGAAAGACCAAACAACTGTTTGTCTCTTTCTCTCCACCACAAAAGGGCAACCCCATCTCAAAATCAAGGCTAGCTTGGTGGATTGTAAAATGCATCCAGATTTGCTACCACAAAGCAAAACGAACGCTTTCCGTTCCCCCTAAAGCCCATTCTACACGATAGATAGGGGCTTGTATGGCATTTCAAGGGAACATCCCATTAGACGATATCTGCAAAGCAGCTACATGGTCAACACTGCACACTTTCACCAAACACTACTGTGTAGATGTGCAAACTAAGCAACAAGCTAGTGTGGGCCAGGCTGTACTCAAAACACTATTTCAAACCACTGCAACAGATACCGGTGGTCGCCGCTAAGGTTGGGAACTGCTATATAGTGTATGCGAAAGTGTGTAATCTGCAGCTCGTATGCCTCGAACGGAATATGCTACTTACCAGTATGCATCTGTTCTTGGCATGGAGAGCTGCAGATCTACACACGCCCACCCACCTCCCCGGCTACCTGTATCTGTTCCAGTTTATCTTATTTAGATACAACACACATGGGTTTCTTCACTGTTATTACTACGCTCCATCTTTCCCTGCTGGCGAAAAGCAATCTGAGGATGGAGCCGAAGCCCATGCGCAATACGATCCAAAGGAGGAGTCACCGACCTCGTGACTTCCAAAGTCTTTCCAAGAGGAAAAACAAACTGCAAACATCCGGCCCCAACACCAGATGACGATCTGTGCAAAAGTGTGTAGATCTGCAGCTCTACATGCCAAGAACAGATGCATACTGGTAAGTAGCATATTCCTTATGCAGCACAATATCCTTGGTTCTACAACATCAACCGTTGCATGGCTAAACACTTATAAGGTCCCGAAGGTGAGACCTATTGGCTATGCCAATTCTTGGTTTTTTCGGTATCCGCAATGAAATGACATTGTATTTGCAAGCCTGGTGAGAGCAGTCTCAGTACAATACATAAAAAATAGTAGTAACCGAAACGGTCATCAAGAAGGTTGTAAAATACCACTTATATACTTAACCTAGTGCATACTGGGACAACCCCTCAATATAGTTATGCGTCACTATCAGTACATTCATCAGGCATTTTCCCCCTCATTCCCCAAATATTTGTTGCAGAGTGCCCCCCCACCCCCCGGTACCTCAAGATTTGTTGCTATTTAACATCTGTTCAAGTACGTCAGTATGCATTTCCTCAGCCAATGGCCACTCTGAAACGTCTCGGAGCCTTAGGGTCGCCAAGCAAGTCTTCACTCTCCATTGGTAATGGCAACCCACCTGCTAGCTAATACCAGAGCCAACTGCAAGAAACAATATCACATCTTGTGCTTTTTGGGACGAACAACATTCCACAGCAGACAAAGCTGAGCGGTAAGTGTACACGCCAAGGCAGTCATCTGCTGCAACCTATCCACCATGACTAGCCAGAAAGCTTTTACCAATGAGCATTCCCATGATAAGTGTATAAAGTCAGCGATCCGCTGCTAAGTTAATAAGCTTGATACTGGCAAACATGCATATCTTCACACATAATATGATGACCAGAGAATTGCAATGTGAAAAAAATATTTACAGTGTCTGACATTTGTGGGCTTTGTGATGACATCAAGAGGAGTCATTACGACATCCCCAAAATATTAGTCAAGTGAACAAAATTATTTTCTGGTCCCATACCACTAGATAGGAAGAATGAGGAACTGCATTTCAATACTGCTGTATGTAACTTTAGTCATTGTTGAGTAGACCGGTATTCAGAAAAGTGGTTTCATTTCAGATGACTTTTTAAAACTGCTGACTACTTTGATACTGTGATACCCGTGGCAAACCCCAATCCTTTGTATGGAGGATTGATTAGTGAAATCCAAAATGTATTTGAGCTTTTAACTATAGTATCAGTCATGTCCCCTTGTGACAATTTGAGAGCATTATGCTGTGCTAACTTATGTCCATGGTGATTGTGACATTTCTGGGCAATAGAAAACATGAAATTAGTTCAGCTTTGGGAACATGATAGTGACTTATCTCTGGCTGATCAGGATGTTGTTTCAATTGGGGTTCCTAGGTGGGGAGTGAATGGGAGCTGGTTTTTTAATATAATTGAGGCCCTGACGCTGGAACTGCTTCTACATGTTGCTCAAGACTTTATTTATTTTTTATTTTATTTATGATATTTGTAAAGCGCAACACTCATCCCAAGGGATATCACGGCGCTGAGACCAGGTGAGAACAGCGGACGGCTAGAAAGGAATTTTTAGTGATGAAAGGGAAAAAGGTAAGTCTTAAGCTTTTTTCGAAACAGCAGATAGTTGGTTGTGTGTCTGAGATCGTTGGGAAGCTCGTTCCATCTCTTGGCCGCTAGATAAGAAAAAGAGCGGCCGCCAGTTCTCGCTTTATATATGCGTTTAGTCCTTGCCAATGCTGAGTGAGTGGAGCGTAGGTTCTTGGTGGGAACATAGAATTCCATTCTGTCCTGGAGCATGGTAGGACCCGTCCTATGCAGGGCTCTATGGGCGTGGCAGAGAAGCTTGAAGGCAGCCCTCTGACGCACAGGGAGCCAGTGAAGGGTCCTCAGGCATTTCGATGCCGAGTCTAGCTTGCCCTTATTGCAGATCAATTTGGCGGCTGCATTTTGGAGTACTTGTAGGCGAGAAAAAAGGTGTTCGTTCATCCCCACGAATAATGCATTCCCGTAGTCGAGACGGCTGACCAATAGGGCTTGGGTAACTGAACGTCTACAGTTCAACAGTATCCATGGGAATAGTCTCGCTAGGAGCTTCAAGATGGCGAAGCCCTTGCCACAGAGAGATTGTACATGGTCTTTCATGGATAGCTCATCATCCATAGTAATTCCCAGATTCCTGGCATGTTGTTTGGGGGTGGGAGCCTGACCCAAAGCTGGAGGCCACCATGAGGCATCCCAGATTCGTTTGGCTCCCCCAAATAGGAGGATCTCCGATTTCCCAGCATTTAGTTTCAGGCAGTGGGCGTTGAGCCATTTCAGCCAAACAACCTTGTAATTTGGTTTTGGTGATTGCAGGTTTTTCATTTAAGGCCACCACTAGCTGTGTGTCATCCGCATATGAGCACATGCCGATGCCCCATTTCCTTCCAATGTCGGCCAGAGAAGACATATAAACATTGAAAAGGGTAGGGCTCAGCGATGCGCCCTGGGGGACCCCGCAGTCAATGGAGGTGGTGTTAGACTGAAATTGTCCCATGTGTACAGTCTGGGAGCGAGCACTCAGAAAGGAGTGTAACCAGTTCAAGGCATTGGACTGTACTCCTGTAACGCCCTGAACGTCTCAGGATCGTTTAACAGACACTATAATGAGAACGCAACCACTTGTGAAGGTTTAGTTATTTTAATGAAGGCAAAAATAATACAAGGAATAAACAAAGGTTATAGTCACTGGAATCCTCCAGGCTAAGTACGTTACCAGCCCACTGCACGGATGGTCTTAACCGTCCTCTGCATATACGCCGATCCCGGCGTATGCCAACAGAGGGCAGAAATGAAATGGCCGACAATGCCAATCAGTAGGCTGTGAGGGGCACGAAGAGTGTTGGGGAGAATCGAGGAGTCAGGGAAACACCCAGCCGGGGTCTCTACCTGAAGGGAGCAGCCGCTCAACCTCTTCCTCAGACTAAACCGGGACGCGGAGTCACCTCCTGGTGATGCGTCACCGATACCCCAATCACAAGCAAAGAAGACTGAACCGAGAGCAGCCGCTCGATCGATCCTGGGGACTTCAGAGTCTGTAACGCGGCAAACACCTCCTGGTGTGCGTTACAGCTGGCAGTCCCTGTATCTCGGGTCGGGCTGGGAGTTACGACTCCAACCAGCAAAAGCGCCACTGCGCTTTGACTCAGCCGAGTCAAAAAGCGAAGCTCAATGGTTATCTGGTAGAGCTTCCGGGTCCTTCACAGGTGACGATGGGGCAAGACACGGCCCAGGGAGTAACGACTCAACCTACCTCCGTTCTTGCCTTACTGGAGCACCACTCCGAAACACTGCTCTTCACTAAGCAGGTACGTCGGTGTAAACACAATATCCGACAGCGTTGTACCTCCCGGTTCCTCCCTTTATAGGGTGTGTTTTCCTTGAGTTATGTAACAGCTCTCCTGTTTACCTAAGGGCGTGTTTTCCTTGAGTTATGTAACAGCTCTCCTGTTTACACAAGGGCGTGTTTTCCTTGAGTCATGTAACAGCTCTCCTGTTTACATAACCTCTCAACCGCTAAGCATCCTGGGAGATGTAGTCCGTTTTTGCTGGTTACCGTTTTCCTCCCCTCGCATGACAGGAATTCTTGACAACTCCTTTATGTTGAAGTATATTCAACAAACATTGATGGGAGACCGTATCAAATGCCGCTGACAGGTCGAGCAGTATTAGTGCCACCGATCCTCCTTGGTCAGTGTGGGACCTAATACTGTCCGAGACTGCCAGCAGCGTGGCCTCAGTGCTGTTATTGGCTCTGAAGCCTGTCTGGGTGGGGTCCAAAAGGGAGTTGGTTTCCAGATATTTGGTCAGTTGGACATTGACCAATTTCTCCAGGACTTTGGAGAGATATGGAAGTTGAGAAATAGGTCTGTAATTCTCCGGATTGGCGATATCGGAGCCTGCCTTCTTCAGAAGAGGAATGACGGCTGCGTGTTTCCAGGCATTGGGGAATATGGCAGTTTTTAGAGATTTATTAAAAATGTGAGTTACTAAAGGGCAGAGTGTAGGTGCAATCTTGGAAAATACAAAGTGGGGACAGGGGTCCAAAGAGGAGCCTGATTTAACTGATTGCATTGCTGTTAGGACATCAGCTGCTAATAGGGGTTCAAAGTCCATTAGACAAGGGATGTCTGAGGTAAGTAGATCTGGTTTAATGGATTTTTTAGCATTTGTATCATCAGTTTGGGGAGAGAAATCAGAGTAGATTTTCTTGATTTTTTCTGAAAAAAAGTTGCTGATGCGGTTACAGGCCTCAGTCGAGGGTTTAAGTGTTTGGGAGATAGTGGCCGGTTTACTCAGTTCTTTCACTATTTTGTATAGCTCTTTCGTGGAGTTACTATTCTCCTCTATACGCTGAGTGAGGTAGTCTTTCTTAGCCTGCTTGATGGCTAGGGTGTACTTTTTACGATTGTGGATGTAATTAAGTTTGAGTTTGGGTTTAGCTATTTTATCCTCGGATTGCCTCCATAGATGTTCGAGCTTTTGGCATTCTCTTTTTAGATTTTTGAGGTAGAATGTGATCTTGGCTAAAGAGCATTGTCCAACGTTCTTGACAGTTGGGCACATACACTTTTACTTCAACACAAACTACACTGCACCATTTTGGCTCCAATTTTCATGTCCTCATCTACCCTTTGTTAGTGAGTGGGAGTATTCAGTAATGTATGTTCGTGGTATGGACAAATTTAGGAAATTCTATGTGACTTTTGTCCTCTTTTTAGGTTCTAGGACATTTTGTCTAACATATCAGGAATGGCTCTTCTTAGACTAAACCATGAGGGTTGTCATTCCAGGAGCTGCTGATCACTATATTACTACAACTGTATTAAGGAGATATTCAGGCATTTTCCAGTAACAGTATACTTTTCGTTCTCTTTGATTATTTTTTCTTCCTTAAATGACTGACTAATTAGACTAGGAATTCAGGTTGAGGTTTTTGAAGCATACCTTAAAGTTCCAGGTAGTAAGATATGCTCTAGCAGGAAGGTTAGATATTGCAGTTTTTTTGTTTGTCTTAATTTTGTTGTAATATTGCACCAATGTGTACTAATATTGGGTTTTATGCTCCACTCAAGTCTGTATTGGTATATTTTCTTTATATATTTTGATTTAAATCCTATTTACTTTTTGTTTCTTAATAGGTGAGGTAGAGGAAGTTGAGCACCAGGAAAGAACAACATTGAGGATTTTCAAGGCAGTAACTTTGGTATACGAGCCTGGCATGATTGTTCTGGAGGTAAGTGAGAGAGAGCGTGTGAGAGTGAGATAGATATATATATATATGTTCGAGGCATATGAGCTGCAGATTGTACACTTAGCATAGATCGCCATCTGGTGTTGGGCCCGGATGTTTGCAGTTTGTTTTTGTTCTTTGGACAGTCTTTGGAAGTCACGAGTTCGGTGACTCCTCCTTCGGTCCGTACTGCGCATGGGCTTCGGCTCCATCCTCAGATTGTTTTTTTCCACCATCGGGCTCGGATGTGATACTTCGTGCTCCGGCTTCGAACTTCTACGGTTCCAGCCTCGACGGAAAATCCTCGTTCTTAGAGTTTCTTCATCATATCTTCATCTCTCGAAGCGGCACTTTTCTCCATTCCGTACATCGGCACCGGCCTTCGGGCCCTCCTCGACTCCGGTCCCGGCCGATGGAAAGGACTCCGTTCAAAAAGTGCCCAAAAGGTGGGTCTAAATTTCCCCACACCGACCTCCATCAGGTGTGTAACCTTTGCCTCTCTCCAGAACACGAGGCCAGAGACTGCCCCGCCTGCAAGTCTTTTCGATCTAAAAAGACCATCCGGGATCGAAGAGCTCGACGCACCATGGCGCACTCCTCGACCGCGGCTCCACCGGACATCTTCGGAGAAGACGCCGAAGCTTCGGGGCAACTACACACCCAGCAGGAGGACGACGTCGTCAGCGCTTCCGAGGCCGACGACTCCGACGTGGAGGACATCACACCGGCGCAGCGGGTCGTGAGTACTGTACCCCCTCCCACCACCGCGCCCAAAACCAAAGAGACTCAGGTTACACCCTCGCCTGCAGGCCTGGGCAAAACCAAGCACATAGCTTCGATCACCTCACCTTCGGGCCCGGTGTCGAAGCCTCAGAAGTCTCACGGCAGCTCGGGCTCGAGCCAGCCGACGCCTGGTGCCGAAAAACACCATTTGGCACCGAAGAAAGTGATACCCAGCTCGACTCCGAAGCCATCGGTGCCGAAGCCTGGACTCTCGGTGCCGACCAAACACAAACACAAATCTGTCGGCACCGACGCTCCGGCGCCGGAAACTCCTTCGACGCCGAAAAAACCAGAGGCTCCAAAAAAGCATGGCGCACAGAAACCATCGAAGCCCTCGGCTCCGAAACCATCGGCGCCAGCGGACGATTCGGCGCCACTGGCTCTGTTTACACCAGACCCTTTGCAAAAGACTCTATCTAAAGATCCAAAGACTGGGCTATTGACGTTAATTATCAAGAAAAGACGCCTTGAAACTCCGGCTCCTCCTCCGCCACCCAAACGGAAGGACTCTGCTACTTCTCCCCTCAGAGTGCCCTCCCCACTACCTCCTCCACCCCCTCCCCCTCCCAGGTCTCCGCCACCTTTACCTCATCACTCCCCGACCCCATCCCCAGATCCGGATGACGGGGATCCGGATTATGACCCCGCGGACGCCCCAATGGACCCCACTCCACCGGGGACCCCAGACCCATGGGAAGACTACCACAACCCTGACATACCTGATATGCCTCAGGACGACCTATACCCATCCAGGCCGTCTCCTCCAGAGGACTCCTTAGGGTTTCATCACTTAGTGCAGAGAGCAGCACACTACCATGGGGTGGACATGCACAGCGAACCAGTGGAAGACGACTTCCTACTGGACACATTTGACATTCAGGACAAATCCACGTCTATTTTGCCCATGCTTAAAGGGGTCACCAAGCATGCTGCAGAGGTGTTCAGAGACCCTGTCAGGGCCAGGGTACTGAACCCTAGAATAGAAAAAAAGTACAAGGCGGCACCCACAGACCCTGCATACATTAAGGGCCCTGCTCCCTTAGATTCCCTAGTTGTCTCCACAGCTAGAAAGCGGGCTAACTCCCAGTCCTCAGGAGCAGCCCCACCGCCAGACAAGGAATCGAAACTTTTAGACGCGTCTGGCAAACGCACCGCCTCCCAAGCTGCAAACATGTGGCGCATTGCGAATACACAGGCGCTACTTGCGCGCTATGACAGAGCACACTACGACGAACTTGAGGCTCTTATGCAGCACCTCCCTGAAAAACACAAGCGCAAGGCTCATGACCTGATACAGGAGGGTAAACTAATCACAAACACCTCCATTAAGTGTGCCCTCGATGCAGCCGACACTGCTTCTAGAGCCATAAATACCAGTGTCCTGCTTCGTCGTCATGCCTGGCTCAGGATCTCAGGGTTCAAGCCTGAAGTCCAGGCGTCCATACTAAATCACCCTTTTGACCAACAAACTCTCTTTGGGCCAAAGGTGGACGAAGCGTTGGAAAAGATGAAAAAGGACACAGACACAGCAAGGTCTATGGGGGCACTCCAAACACAGGCCCCTAAACGCTCCTTTCGACGCTCATCCTTTCGTGGCACAGGTAGAGGCTTCTCCACCGATAGCGCCTCTACCTCCTACAAGTCCCCTCCTCAAAATACCTTTTCAAGTGGCAACCAAAGGGGTGGTTACAGAGGCAACAACAATAAGGGCAGGGGCAAAACTAACACCACCCGTCCTGCCACCCCGCCCACACAATGACTTCCCTCCGCTCCCCCCAGACCATCCCACTCCGGTCGGGGGCAGACTACAAAACTTTATCCACGCATGGGAATCCATAACATCGGACAAATGGGTGACCCAAATTATTCGGTCAGGGTACTGTCTCGAGTTAACATCTACCCCACCAAGGCACCGTCCAATGTCTCAAGAACATTCCACACTACTCAAACAGGAGGTGCTCTCCCTCCTCCAAAAACATGCTATAGAGCAGGTCCCCGTCAATCAGCAAAATCTAGGGGTCTACTCTCTGTATTTCCTAATACCAAAGAAAGACGGGACCCTGAGGCCCATTCTGGACCTCCGGCCTCTAAATGCATACATACATTCAGACCATTTCCACATGGTCACCCTACAACAAGTCCTCCCGCTCCTCTGTCAGGGAGACTTTCTCACTACCTTGGATCTGAAAGACGCATACTTTCACATTCCAATACACCCTTCTCACAGGAAGTACCTCAGGTTCGTGGTGGACGGTCAGCATTACCAATTCACGGTTCTCCCTTTCGGGGTCACCACCGCACCACGAGTGTTTACCAAATGCCTCGCGGTAGTAGCAGCACACCTCAGGCGTCAACATGTTCACGTCTTCCCTTACTTAGACGACTGGCTGATAAAAGCCGCGTCCTACCACCAATGTGTGCAACATACAAACAGCACCATCCAGCTGCTCCACCAACTAGGCTTCACGGTGAACTACCAAAAGTCCCACCTTCTACCATCTCACACAAAGCAATATCTCGGGGCCACTATAGACACCTCCAAAGGTATTGCCTATCCAAACTCAGCCAGGATCGCAAGCATACAAGCCTTGCGCAAAACATTCCTTCCTCAACACTCTCTTCCAGCAAGAGTGTTTATGAAGCTCATAGGAATGATGGCGTCTTGCATTTTCATAGTGCCCCATGCAAGACTCCACATGCGTCCACTTCAAGAGTGCCTAGCACGACAGTGGAACCAGGCCCAGGGACAGCTAACGGATCTGGTGTTGGTGGACGGCCACACCCATCACTCTCTGCAGTGGTGGAACACCACAAACCTTTCCAAAGGGCGGCCGTTCCTGGACCCGGTTCCTCAGGTGATTCTAACAGCGGACGCATCGCTCTCCGGCTGGGGAGAGCACCTCCTACACCTCACAATGCAAGGTCTATGGACGCCACAGCAAAAATCGCTCCACATCAACCATCTGGAGCTCTTGGCGATCTTTCTAGCCCTAAAATCTTTCCCAAAACAGATTTCGGGCAAAGCAGTCCTCATTCGCACAGACAACATGACTGCAATGTATTATATCCAAAAACAGGGGGGGACACACTCTCCCCAGCTCTCCCGCTTAGCCCAGAGCATATGGAGATGGGCAATTCCCCAAAACATCTTTCTCCTGGCACAGCACGTTCCAGGCGTACAAAACACCATGGCAGATCTGCTCAGCAGACAAACGCAACAACTACACGAATGGGAACTGCATCCACAAGTTCTTCACCCATTCTTCCAACAGTGGGGGCATCCTCAGATAGACCTCTTCGCCACCCACGAAAACAAAAAATGCCCAAGCTTCGCCGCCAGATACCCACACCCATTGTCCAAGGGCAATGCGATATGGATGAACTGGTCAGGCAGATTTGCATACGCCTTTCCACCTCTCCCACTAATTCCATTAGTGGTAAGGAAGCTACAACAGCACTCCCTCACACTCATTCTAGTAGCTCCAACGTGGGCCAGACAGCCGTGGTACACCACACTACTACAACTATCAGTGGTACCACATCAAAAACTGCACCTGTCCCCATGCCTCCTAACCCAGAACCATGGAGAAATCAGGCACCCGGACCCAGCTCAGCTCAACCTTGCGATCTGGCTCCTGAAATCTTATAATTTGGATACCTTAACCTTCCCCCTGATTGCATGAACATCATCATGGAAGCCAGACGTCCTACCACTAGAGCATGCTATGCCGCAAAGTGGAAAAGATTTGTAATTTACTGCCGTAACAATACAATCAACCCTTTAGATGCATCCATACAGCACATTATATGCTATCTGCTCCATCTTCACAGGTGTAACCTGGCATATTCATCCATACGCCTACACCTAGCAGCGATCGCTGCTTATCTACAAAACAGACAGCATTTATCACTGTTCAGAGTGCCCGCTATTAAAGCCTTTATGGAAGGCCTTAAACGAGTAATTCCTCCCAGGGCACCACCTTCCCCTGTATGGAATCTAAATGTAGTTCTTACACGGCTAATGGGTCCACCCTTCGAACCAATGCATAAATGTGAGCTACAGTTTCTCACCTGGAAAACAGCTTTTCTCGTAGCTATCACTTCCCTTAGAAGGGTTGGTGAAATACAAGCGTTCACTATACAGGAACCCTTCCTACAAATACATCACAGCAAGGTCATACTTCGTACAAATCCGAAGTTTCTGCCCAAGGTCATTTCCCCCTTCCATCTCAATCAATCGGTGGAATTACCTGTCTTCTTCTCGCAACCTCAATCTGTTGCAGAAAGGGCTTTACACACACTTGATGTTAAGAGGGCTTTGCTGTACTACATACAGAGAACGCAACCTTTCAGGAAGACTAAACAATTGTTCGTCTCCTTCTCTCCACCACATAAAGGCAACCCCATCTCTAAATCAGGGATAGCTAGGTGGATTGTAAAGTGCATACAAATTTGCTATCAGAAGGCAAAAAGAACATTATCTGTTCCACCTAAAGCCCACTCTACTAGAAAGTTAGGGGCTTCTATGGCTTTTCTAGGGAACATACCCTTAGATGACATCTGCAAAGCAGCCACATGGTCAACACCGCACACCTTCACAAAACATTACTGTGTAGATGTGCATTCCAAGCAGCAAGCTAGTGTGGGCCAGGCTGTACTAAAGACACTTTTTCAAACCACTGCAACGGATACCGGTGGTCGCCGCTAAGGTTGGGTACTGCTATATAATCTATGCTAAGTGTACAATCTGCAGCTCATATGCCTCGAACGGAATATGCTACTTACCAGTATGCATCTGTTCTTGGCATGTAGAGCTGCAGAGTTGTACACGCCCACCCGCCTCCCCGGCTACCTGTATCCGTTCCAGTCCATCTTATTTAGATACAACACACATGGGTTTCTCACTGTTATTACTACGCTCCATCATTTCCCTGTTGGCGAAAAACAATCTGAGGATGGAGCCGAAGCCCATGCGCAGTACGGACCGAAGGAGGAGTCACCGAACTCGTGACTTCCAAAGAACAAAAACAAACTGCAAACATCCGGGCCCAACACCAGATGGCGATCTATGCTAAGTGTACAACTCTGCAGATCTACATGCCAAGGACAGATGCATACTGGTAAGTAGCATATTCCATATCTAATGTAGGGTTGTCACCTTGATGCATACTTCTCTTGCAATGTGGGTATTATCATTGATGTGCAAAAATAACACAAGGCAGTGAAAACAGTTCTATTCCCCATGACTTTAGTTATTAATTTGTAGGAAATATTGGGTTGCTTGTCTGTAGTTTGGTTTAAGGCACAGGGTTTTTCACCTCCAAGTCACTCATTTTGAGTTCTTGTTCCAGCTAAGCCACTTGTGTGTTATTGAAGACACCATCTTGTACTCCTCCAATTAGTATACGAAAGTAAAATAATTTTTTTTTAGGTTTTAAGAGCAACATTCTTTTTCTCTTTCAGTCATGTAGCTTCATTGGTCTTTTCGGGCTATTAGCTTTATGGAAAATGTAGACTCTATTGAGCAAGCAAGGACATCCACCTCCACCAGTTCACAGCTGGCTCCAAGTGTTAGCTAAAAGTGTCATATAGCCATAAATAAATAATAACTTATTCTCCTGATTGGCTGAATGCCTTGCCATCATCCAGGCATGTCAGTCCAAGGTCTGTCTCAAGCTGAATACCACCAAGAAGAAATATGTGCTCATTGACATTCATAAGTCCAGTTCCCTGAACTTTCCACATTGGCACCAATCTCAGCTTGAGGATGCACATCTCATATTTAAAGACTGCCTGGCACCTGCTGTCTTTGGTTCACCAGAAGCAGACTTTGATTTCAGTGCTGGTAATTCCGTCTTAGTGGAGGCAACACTCTTCTAGTCGCTGTCTCCAAAACTCGCACACACCACAAAAGAGCATTTTTCACAGCAGACATTCTCAAAAGGGCTTTCCCAATAATGCCAGAAACTGTTGGCACCCTCTGCTTTTGGGGCTTTCTGGTCCAGCAGAAAGATCAGTCAGTACACTTTATACAAGCACCATTTTTTTTTTTTTTAAGTGATTCTAAATTCGAAGACGTTTATTGTAGAACCAGGCGCCTCTAAAAAAGCAGTTGGAGCAGTATAATTACAAGAGCATGATGGATCAGAACACCCTGGCTTCCCTGTCCGACTCAACCTAATTACTCAGTGCTTGAAAAAGGTTGACCTGTACTGAATGGAAATATTTTTTATTGGCACTAGAGAGCAGTAGGAAGCTGCCTCTCTATATAATCTTCCAAAATATGAGGTGCACTGTGCAGAGTCCAGGTATACCGTATCAGTGTACAGGGGCTTGCTTTAACAATCCAAAGGTGCTCTATTTGTGGCAGAGTAGTCGTTTAGCCTTTTGCTTGCTAGAGGGAAGTGTTAGGCATTTGTTGCACAAACAGAGTCAATAAATGAGACAAACACTTAAAGAAATCCAACACCAAATTTGAAAAATAACAGATTTTTGGATTCATTTAGACACCAAGATCTACGTGACTAGGTAAGTACTCTACAAGTTAGCGGTTTTTAGAAGCACAGAAAATACAGCTGCCAGATTTGAGGCATGAGACTCGAATGTGATTGTTCTACTATGAGGGAAACCTTTTCGGAAGCTGGCTCTGTATATGGTATACCACTAGGTGGTATATACCATGCACACAGTCCAGCGATTTCCCCTAGAAGTGTACAGGGCTCTATGTAAGCCCAAAGTGCTCCATTAGAGTTGGTGTGAGTGAGCAGCCTTAGGCCTAACACAGGGGTGTAAGACATTTATTGCACATACATAGACCAAAAAGGTACAACTACACAAAAAGGAGATCCATGCCAATTTTAGAAATATAAGCCTTGTTTAAGTTTTATGACCAAGATCTTCGCAATAAGGTAAGTACATTTTTCGAGAAAAATACTTCAGTCTTTTAAAAGTCGAAACTTAGTGCAATTTTCATTGAATTATTTTCAAACAGTTCAAAGTTCTCCTATTAAGGAAAACAACAATGCGGGTTTACGGGTAAGTACCCAACTTACAGTTCCGGGCTTAAGGTCAGCAGCGAGCAAGGTTCAGGTAAGCACAAAGTCTGCATCACCAGCAGCACAAGGGAGGCCGGGTGCCGAGGTCAAATTTGGAGGTAAGCCCAATGCGTTTCAGTGGAGACTGAGGGTGCTCGGAGCCACACTGCCTGCAGGTAGGTAAATCAATTGCAGGGGCCAAGCTTTGGGGGAGTTAGAGCAAGCACACGGGGAGGCCACAAACAAGCACCAAACATATACCACCAGCGGCACAGTGTGCATGGGTGTCCTTTGAAGTTGGATTCTTCTTACTACCGCAGCCGGTCGCAGGATCGCTGGGGAACCTTTTCTGGATCAAGGGGAATAAGTGTGTGAAACATATAAAGGGGGCAGAGTGGAAATACTCTGACCCTGTAGAGGTGCTTAGGGGGTCCCATAAGGACCCCCTGGGGCCCCCTTTAAAAAAAAAAAAAAAACGGCGAAATGCGCGCACGGTGCGCGAATCCTATTGCGTTTGGTGCATGGATCCTCTCGTGTTGGGTGCGTGGACCCAAGGAAAAAAAAATTGAAAAAAGACCAGAAATCATTGGTTGTATGACACCTTTCTACACTGAAAGGTAGGGTGTATATTTCTGTTTTTTTAAGGCATGATTCTTATTGTTTACCAAAAACTGATTGTAAGGAACATTATATATGATAAGCTGATATGTTGAAAAGTCAAGCACACTTGCTGTCATGTTTTGCAACATTGTGTGCTGAACTTGTGACCTGTGTGCTCAGTGCAGTGTTCCATGACCTGTTTCTATGGTAACTGGCAGAAGGCAGATTGGGGATAGAGTTGAAATGTATTTCATTTGGAAAGGGTTGAAATGTTTAACCAATAGAAATGTGTGTTTGCTTTTGAATTTGTGTGAAGGATTGTGATTTGATGTTTACATGTATATGTGTGGAAAATGAAAGGGAAACTTTTCCATTCTTTGTTTTTGCTGAGAGGTGCACCGTGCAGAGATTCTGTAAAAGAAAATCTGGTGTGACTGATATACTTTTTAATCTACAAAACAACTTGAAAGGTGAGTTATTTATTTGTGATGGGATGTATGTATACTATTTTGATTTTAATCAGACTAATGTATTTCTCCTGCTAAAGTGTAGGGAGTACTTTTTATTTCCTCTACAATCTTATTGACCGTGTGTGTGCATGTAGAAACCATTCTGTGATAAGCATTTGTGTTTTTCATGTGTTTGCAGACTGATAACTGTGCTGTTTTTATATTTTGGTAGAATTAGAAACCGGTCATTGTTTATGAATTTGTGAAATGAGTTATGTTTCTATATTAAAATGTAGTACTCCTTCTAGATGAAGAAATGTGTTTTGGTTTCGTGCAAGGCATAGTCTTGTTTGTCTAGAATCACAGAGTGAGAATGTGTGCATTTGGGAACCACTGTGAGAGAAGCATTTGGTAACATCGTGTATTTGCTGACAGATAACTTTTTTAAAACCTTTCTTGTTGTCATGTTTTAGCAGCATTAGAAGCCAGTCTTTGCTTATGCATTGATAAAATGATTCATGCTTTGACACTAATGTGCTGTACTTTAATATGTAGATTGTGTGTAGTCTCCTTACCCCTTGCAAAGTAGTGAATGAGTTTTGGTAAGCTGCTAGGGATAGTGTTGCTTGTCTAGAATCACACTGAGTTAGGGTGCATTTGGGGACCACTGTGAGAAGCATTTGGTAACATCATGTATTTTCTGACAGATAACTTTTTTAAAACCGGTCATGTTGTCAAGTTTTAGTAGCATTAGAAGCCAGTCTTTGCTTATGCATTGATTAAATGAGTTAGGCTTTAACACAAAAGTGAAGTCCTGAAATATGTAGATTGTGTGCTGTTCCCTTACCACTTCCACAGTAGTGAATGATTTTTGGTAAACTTCTACGTATAGTGGTTGTTGTCTAGAATCACACTGAGTCTGTGTGGATTTGGGAACCACTGTGAGAGAAGCATTTGGTAACATCGTGTATTTTCTGACAGATAACTTTTTTAAAACCTGTCTTTTTGTCAAGTTTTAGTAGCATTAGAAGCCAGTTTTTGCTTATGCTTTGATTAAATGAGTTAGGCTTTAACACAAAAGTGAAGTCCTGAAATATGTAGATTGTGTGCAGTACCCTTACCTCTTCTAGACTAGTGAATGAGTTTTGGTAAACTGCTAGGGATAGTGTTGCTTGTCAAAAATCACACTGTGAGCCTGTGTACATTTGGGTAAGGATTGTGATAGAAGCATTTGGTAACATGGTGTATTTGCTGACCGATGACTGTTTTAAAATCGGTCATGTCAAGTTTTAGTAGCTTTAGAAGCTATTCTTTGCTTATGCATTGATAAAATGAGTCAGGGTTTGACACTAAAGTGCAGTACCATGTACTATTCTCTTCACTGTGCCAGAACTGAAAATTTAAAAGTTATACCCAGGCACTGTCGTAGCAGTAGTCTGATGATTTAGTCAGTTTCCAAGTACTCATGTTGTGAACCATACATTACCACATAGACTGCTTCAAATGTCTATGCAGTATGCATGCAGTCTTCTAACATACTATACACTGGTCTTTCACTTCTTCAATTCCATAGTCAGTATCCATACAGTCCAGCAAACATCCTGTCACTCCCTTTGCACTCCTCTAGTGACCCATTCAGTACCAAGTACTAATCCATTCACTGTGTCAAAAGCCAACCACTTATAAATTCACCCAGGCTCTTTGCTGTACTCTAATCATTCCGTCAGTTCCCAAGTACTCATGCAGTGAGCCAGGCCTTAGCACATAGACTGCTTCAAATGCCTATTCACTATGCATGCAGGCCTCTAACCACCTACACAGTTGTCTTTCACACCTTCAATTCCCCAGTCAGTATTCATACACTTTTAGCAAACACCCTGTCACTCACCCAGTGTGTCTCCTTATAGTACTGTAATCATTCAGTCAGTTAGCATGTAGTCTTTAATTAGTGAGGTAGGCTTTAGGGCATGAATTGCTTCAAAGTAGTATGCACTATGCATGTAGTGTTTTAACGATCGTCACACTTGTGGTTCAGGGCTATAGTTTCTTAGTCAGTTTTTATATAAAATGTGTTTGTACAGTAATGGAATAGTATAAATTTGAAAGTTATTAATATACATTTATTTGTGATTCTTTTTTACAGATACAGAACAGGAGTGTTTCTCATCCATTTGCACTCTTCTCGTGCAAGATTGTTTGGATGAAGGGTCCTTCGGTGTTTCATCATAATTGCTGTGCCGTACAAGTATTTCTTGTTAGGATCCCCTTGCAACAGAACTCTTTTGCAAATCTTGCACGTGACCAAGGTGGCATTGATCTTTGTTTGCCCCTCAGGAAAAGTAAAAAATGTCCACACCACTGAAGGAAAACGTTGTGGGCATGGTGCGTCCTCCAAAAATTCATCCTTCGATTGGGTGAATATTTTAAAGCGACAACATTTCCAGTTTTTGTAAGTTAAACTTATAAAATCTTGTTAGCTGTAAGCATTTTATACATCTGTGATTTGTATCTTGTGGTATTTTGTTGAGAATAGCATGTTGTTTTTTAACAATCTTTTTGATTGTTTTTTTTTTTTGCCTGCTGTTAAGTGATGAGTACGATTTGAAATCACTATTTTTAGTGAAATTTAATATATTCTGAGAACAGCAAAAAAGGCAAACAAATTACTTTGTGGAATTTATGCTGTGTTGTAAAAAATGTATTCTGACATGTTATAATTTTTTTTTCCTTTTCTTTCACAGATTCAAATTTAAAAATAAGCAATTTATATGAATTTAGATTGCAAATAAAATCTGAAATAAATGTATACCATTTTTTTATTGCTGTTACTGTGAAGGTAAGTTTAACTAAGTCTCAATATGCAGAATGAGGAGGTCTGCAAGAAGCTACAAAGTTGAAACACGTTTCTAAAAACACTCTGTTTATACCTATGTAGTTTTGAAATCTGACCATAATCCGATATCATGTGACCTGCAAAAAAAGAGATTTGAGGGGTTCATAATATTTCCCATTGTAGCTATTGAAGGACCGCAATTATTTCAATCATTCTTCTTTGAACATCTTTGCAGACAAAACGCTGTGCTTACCTTCTATCATTCGCAAGGAATTTTTAAACTGGAAATATGTAACTTTTTGAAACATAGTTATTGCGCAAGACACACTTTCATATTTACCAAGAGAGGAAAAGGCACTCTATGCACTTTTTATACTCCATATAAATACAACCTCATTATGCACACCAGTTTGCGTTGAAAGGGTGTTCTATGAGTGTTGTTGTGCATGATTGCACTGAATACTCCTAGAACAAGACACATGTCTAGATTTGTCAGAAATCATAAATCTCGATTTGTGTGTGAATGCTGCACCATTCTAAAATTGGTGTAGGAAAGCACAACAAGGAGAATTGTTTTCATTTCTCCACATTTTTATATCTTCAATGCATGCTACAATGCTCAGCATACATTGAAGGAGAAAAATGCCTTTACTGATTGTTTTTGTGCAGGGAGGTGTGTCTTCCTTTACAAAAACAAACAGCTCATGACACAGATATCCTTGCACTATGGTGCAAGGGTGCCTGTGTCACCACATGGCTGCAGTTTAAGCAGTCGTGCAGAGAGAAGCATAGATTTGCAACATATTTATGTACATATGTTGCATCCCTGTGCTTCGGAAGTACTACAGCACACTGTAGTTAAAGAGGTTACTGTGTGATGCTGCAGCACTTGCTCATAGTTCTGCACTTATACATTCACCATACGCTACTAATGCATTCATTCACTCAATTACGTACTACACATACATTCATCTAAACTTTCACACACTAACAAAGAAATTTAGCTCTTTTTTTAAACCAGGAATGTTTGTTCTTACAAGAACTTTTTTCTTTTTCTTCTTTTATATTTTTTGGGGGGTTTTCTGAACAATTTTTAAATTTTTCTGGTTTTTCTGCAAAAACAAAACAGGAGGAACCAAACAATGAACTTCAGGGAACAATTAAAAAAAAAATAGCAAATGTGACTTTCTTGCCGGCGGCAGATCAGATCGATCGACTGCTCACCGTAACACAAAGTCACATTGCACTTAGTGCAGAGCACTTTTAAATATTGAAATTGAGGACGGATGTCCAAGTTTTTGGCTGATGGATGCACTCTTGAAGTGCTCGGCTGCGATGAGGTGGAAGGCGCAGGAGTGTTTCTCATCCGTTTGCACTCTTCTTGTGCAAGATTGTTCGGATGAAGGGTCCTTAGGTGCTTCATCATACTCGCCGTGCCGCACGAGTATTTCTTGTTAGGATCCCCTCGCGACAGCACTCTTTTGCAAATCTTGCACGTGACCAAGGTGGCATTGGTCTTTGTTTGCCCCTCGGGAAAAGTAAAAAATGTCCACACCACTGAAGAAAAACGTGGTGTGCGTGGTGTCTCCTCCAAAAATTCATCCTCAGATGTATGAGGAAATGCAGGTGATGCCTGCTGCCCTGAAGACATTTTGGGTAGAAAAAAGTTAGAGCTAAGTGTAAACTTAGTGTAAAAAAATCTTCTTCTCTGCAAAGAGATGCTCCTCCAAAGAAGGTAAAAGAAGAATGAATGAAATGGGTGGGGTCTTTCAATAGTTAGAAGAGGAAGTGTAATGAACCAATCACATCTCTTTTTTTGCTGGTCACATGGGATCCGCGCACCCTGCGCATACGCAGCACGCACCCAGCGAGCATCCGCGAAATTGAATTAAAAAGAAATATAGGATTAGATGTACAAATATATTACTTTTAAGACTAGTTCAGAGTTTGTCTTCAATTAATATTCACATGAAATACATATATATGTTTTTTTAAATGTTAAATATTTTGCGGGATCCGCGCACCTACCGCGTCATAGATGCAGATGACGCATCGCGGAAGCGCGTAAACGTCCCGTTACGTACATCAAACGTGTTGCGTATAGGCTGGGAGTTGCGTAACGGTCACATTGCGATTCCGCACAAAACACGTACCCAACGCATACCATGCGCGGATGCTATCGCGTAGGGATCGAGAACGGTGCGCATAGGGTGCGCGGATCCAAAAACATGGGAAAAAAATATATAAAATAAAGTTTTGAACATATAGTTAAAAAATATTTTGAAAAATATAAAAAAATGTTTGAAAAACCCATTAAATTCAAATAATATTTTTTAATTTTTAAAAGAATTAATTGAAAAAATAAGTTTTAAAAATGGTGATAAAGTATTTTAAAAAAAACATAATTATTGAAATTGACACACTGAATTTGAAAAATATAGAAATCCAATCAAAATCATTAAACATGATATCTTTAGAGATAAGTTATAGATAGGAATTAGCATTTAAAAAACCTTTGAAATTCACTGAAAAAAACCATAGGTTTCATGGGCGTTATAGTTAGCTGGACATTTCCCTCGTACAAAACCCTAGAAATTCCCCTGTTATAGTTAGCTGAACTAACTATAACTCGCGCCCCCGCAATGCACTGCTGATGACGTCACATATTACATCACTCATGACATGGTCAGTGACATCACTGATGACATCGCTGATTACATCATCCATGTGATAAATTAGTGCATCTTCTCACACCCTAATATAACCTTTGATACACCGACTCAAAATTTCAGACGGCCATTTTGAAAACCATAGATACTCCAATACCAATAACTACATACCCACTCATTGACTCTTAGGTCTACATACACCTCCACTCACTCACCTGTACAGTCACTCATACTTACAGTCACTCCGTACAAGACTATCATATGCATTTATACACCTATATGTTATGTTATGTTATGTTACGACTATTTATTGTGCGCACAGATACTCCAGCCAAGGAGCGTCCTGGCGCAGAGACAAGGTAGCACGTAACACAACCACAGGCTAAAAACAGATACTAAAAGACAGCTAAAACAAGAAGGTTTTTATAGCCCTCCGAAAGGTCAGAAGGTCCTCCAGCACGCGGATTTCAACAGGCAAGGAGTTCCATGCTGACGCAGCCATTACCCTAAACGAGCGGCCTCCCATGCGGCTAAGCCTAAATCTGGGAACCACCGCGAGGGCCAGACCCTGAGAGCGAAGGCTACGGGCAGGGACATAGAAAGACAGACAACTCGACAGGATTTCCGGGCCTGTACCACGCAAGATTTTAAAAGCAAGGCACAATACCTTGAAGAGGATGCGCTTCCTAACCGGAAGCCAGTGTAGGGAGCGAAGGACACCTGTAACTGAGCAGAATCTGGGCAAGCCAACGATCGCCCTCGCCGCAGCATTCTGAACCCGTTGTAAGCGGGTTAGTTCAGCCTGGTTAGCCCCGGCCAGGAGAGAGCTGGCGTAATCCAGGCGGGAGATGATGGTAGCCTGGATCACCAGCTGCCTGGTCGGGGCGTCAAAGAACTTGAGAACAGGTCTCAAGCCCCTCAGGAGACCAAAACAACAGGCCGCGGTTCTTTTAGTATGGCCTACAAAGGAGAGGCCCGCATCCAGCCATACCCCCAGATTTTTCACTTCCGATACCGGGATCGGAGTAGGTCCCAACTCTGAGGGCCACCAGTGGTCACCCCACAGCTCCACTCCCTTCCCGACGACCATCACCTCTGTTTTAGTGGCGTTTAGCTGAAGGCAGTTGCCTGTCAGCCAACTAGCCACCGCCTTCAGTCCGGACTGAAACCTGGGGGCCTCAATCTCCGCATCCCCACTGAGAGTAACCGCCAGCTGAGTGTCGTCAGCATATGAGACCAAAGTAAGGCCCCACTGCCTAGCGACATCCGCCAGCGGTCTCACGTAAAGATTAAACAACGTGGGACTCAGCGAGGACCCTTGCGGAACCCCCATGGCCAGTGGTTGGTAGTTGGACTTGAAGGGAGGGATGGCAACACAGAAGGAGCGGTCATCTAAAAAGGAGCGGAACCATTGCAACACCTGACCGCCAATGCCAGTCTCCTCGAGCCGACGCAGGAGGATGCTGTGGTCTACCGTATCAAAGGCGGCGCTAAGATCTAACAAAATAAGCGCCGCCGTTTGACCAGCATCCAACCTTGCCCGGAGATGTTCCACCATCACAAGTAACGCAGTTTCCGTACTGTGCCCAGCACGGAATCCGTTTTGTGTGGGGTCGAGGGCATTGGTCCGAGTCAGATGTTCAGACAGGGCCAGGTTGACGTGGGCCTCCGTGATCTTGGCTGGCCAGGGTAACAACGAGATGGGGCGATAGCTCTCAGGCTTGGAAGGGTCCAGGGTGGGCTTTTTAATGATCGGGGACACCACAGCTTGTTTCCACTTAGAAGGAACAGTTCCCGTTTCCAAGGAGAGGTTGACAAGGGAGCATACGGCTGTACGCCCCATAAAAGCTTGATCTCGGAAGAGAGCAGGCCTTACTGGATCGGATGGGGACCCAGATTTGACTTGCAACGCAAGTTTGCCAAAACCATCCAAGGTAAGGGGGGGGAAAACAAGCAGTGTAGTCTGATGATGGACCCCATTTATACTTTCCTCAGTGAACCCTATGCTAGGGAATGTCCTATATATAGCTTGGACCTTCCCCAAGAAGTAAGATGCAAGGGATTCACAATGGGAAAGGGAGCTCACGGTCGTAGAGGTAGTCCGCTTCACTGTAAGATCTTTTACGGCCTTAAAAATAGCTTTTGACGGATTCGGACTGTTCCGGAATTCAATGGCATAAAAAGCCGCACGGGCTCGGCAGATAGCTCGATGGTAGAGCTTAACGGACTTGGCGTATGCAGCTTTTAGATCAGCCCCATAGGTTTTCCTCCAAGCCCTCTCTGCTCGTCTACAGGCACCCTTTAGGGCCCGGAGAGTGCCATCGTACCAGGGACTCGACTCTCTGGAATTGATTTTAGTTGAGACGATGGGTATCAGAGAGTCCAAGGCCCTAGTTATCCATGAACAGAAGAGGTCATACCCCCTTTCCACATCCGTCAAAGGGCCCAGCGGCTCCTCTAATAGAAGACGATGAAAGTCCTCTAGCCGAAGCTTTTTCCAAGCCCTCTTCTGAACCCTTCTAGCCGAGGAGATGGAGGGAGTGGCCGAGACCGGGCAGAGGATGGACACCAAAAAGTGGTCTGTCCATTCCACCGGAGAGACAGAGGTAATTTGAATCCCCAACAGATTGGTAAACAGGGGATCCAAAATATGCCCCCCCAGATGGGTAGGCTGGGAAACCATCTGGGGAAGTTGAAAGGCCTCCAGGTCAGAAGAGATGGAACGCACTGTCAGGCCAGAGAGGGTGTCGAAATGTAGGTTTAGGTCACCCATGATAGAGAAGTTGGCACAGTCGGCGACCAAAGGGCCAACAGTGTCAGGGAAAGCATTTCTAAACGCCACATCACTGCCGGGTGGGCGATAGACGACCATCCCGGACAGGGTAAACTCAGGGCTGACAGAGACCTTGAACATGGCACTTTCACACCCGGAGATGTTTAGGGCACCCCAGACGCAAGGGTAGATAGATTTTACCACTAACGCGATACCTCCACCCCTAGACAGCCTATTCAGAGTGTACATAGAATAACCGGGTGGGCAGGCTAGATTAGTAATAGCGGTATC
The DNA here is from genome assembly GCF_964204655.1 of Triturus cristatus. NCBI lineage: Eukaryota > Metazoa > Chordata > Amphibia > Caudata > Salamandridae > Triturus > Triturus cristatus. The sequence goes on along the minus strand of NC_140589.1, from coordinate 344,031,554 downwards.
AGCGTCCTGTAGCCATGTTTCCGTCATGGCAAATACGTCTGGAGCTTCCTCCTTAATGAGGTCATAGATGTGCTGATAGTGTTTCAGCGCAGACCTGACGTTTAAATTCAAAATCTTCAGAGTAGTGCGAGTGTCTGTAATACGGCGGGTCTCCGAGGAAATAGACCTTGGGAGAGGATGCGGAGAATCGAGAGCCCACCCATTACAAGGGCAATGATATGGGCCACGCAATGGGTGTACCGGTGGAAGGGTGCAACAGCGGCTTACCTGGCCGATGGCAAACAGGCAATCCCGCGAGTACGTCAGCATGGTGGACCCAGAATGGAATGATGGTCCTTACACAGAGTACCGCGACGTCCAGCGCGTCCTTAGCGCGGACGGGCGCAGACGGGCAGGACTCTGGCACGACTCCGGCCACGCGAGGACACGCCCGCTGCGCGATCCCGCTGCGCTAGGGGAGGAGCTTTAAGTAGGTGTTCCCAGGCTGCTCCTGCGCACTGAAGCGCTGGAGGGTAGAGACACCTCTATCCACACACCCCACTCCAAAATGGCTGCCAAAACGAACACCCACCCCACTCCAAAATGGCTGCCAAAACGAACACCCACCCCAGAGCCATATAGACACTCAGACACCGCCAATCATCCATTGAGGTACTGACACACCTAGTCAGTTGTGCAAATACTTAAACACAGTCCAATTTACTCACCTATACAGTTAAACACACTCAAGTTCACTTACTCATAAAAATACTAACAAATTCTGACACTCTTATACAATTACTAATACAAGCACACACTCCTCCATACAGCCACTCCCGCAATCATACACTCAGATATAGATAGTTATATACTCTTACACACATATACACTGCGTTTCACATATGTAGTTACGGACACATGTACAACTGAGATATACATTCAATCACTAACACACTCATACATACACTCACCCAACCATACAGTCCATCACAGTTGCACTCTTAAAACCATGCACCATAGAATCACCCACTCACACATCTATGCACAGTCACACACACCCTACCCACACAAACACTCAGGCACCCATACAGATACTCAGACAACCAATCAATAACCCATATAGACACTCATATAGCTATTCACAAAACCATGCAGCCACTTATACACCAACACACAGACACATACAGACATTCACACAGTTTAGTCACTAGTCTGCAGTAAGATACATTTAATGACTCACTTATAGAGTCAGTTACGCACCTAGAAAATCACCCATTCACACACTTATACACCCACTCATTCTTCCATAGGCCTTTCACTATAAATATATAAAACATACATCATTTGAGATGTCATCAGTGATGTCACTGACCATGTCATGAGTGATTTAATATGTCACTACATCAGCAGTGCATTGCGGGGGCGCAAGTTATAGTTAGCTGAACTAACTATAACCGGGGAATTTCTAGGGTTTTGTACGAGAGAAATGTCCAGCTAGCTATAACACCCCTGAAACCTATGTTTTTTTCAGTGAATATATATATATTTTCGAGGCATATGAGCTGCAGATTACACACTGTGCATAGATCGCCATCTGGTGTTGGTCCCGGATGTTTGCAGTTTGTTTTCCTCCTGGAAAGTCTTTGGAAGTCACGAGGTATGTGACTCCTCCTTTGGATCATATTGCGCCTGGGCTTCGGCTCCATCCTCAGATTGTTTTTTTCTGCCATCGGGCTCGGATGTGTTCTTCGCGCTCTGGTTCTGAACCGTTTCAGTTCTTCTGATCGGTGCGCAATCCTTTCCCTTTCCGCAGTATTGTTTAGATCGCGATCTCCACACTCGACGCGACTCATTATTCGAAGTTTTCGATTCCGGTCGTTGACGAAGGCCTTCGGGCCTACCTGGCCTCCTGTCCTGGCTGATGGAAAGGACGCCATTCAAAAAATTTCCTCCATGTGGGTCAAAGTTTCCCCACACCGATCTACATGAGGTGTGCAACCTCTGCCTCTCCCCAGAACACGAGGCAAGAGACTGTCCGGCTTGCAAATCCTTCAGTTCGAAGAAGACTATTCAGGACCGACAAGCGAGGAGAACAATGGCTCACTCGTCAACTTCGATCCCCGACGACCTCTTCGGAGAAGGCGTTTGTTCAGGAAGAGCAGCACACCGAAGAGGGCGTCGTCAGCACCTCCAAAGCTGACGACTCCGATGTCGAGGACATCACTCCGGCACAGAGGGGCGTGAGTACTAACATCGACCCCCCCCCCACCCCCTCACCCTCGACGACATCGAAAAAGGCTTTGGTCACGCCTTCGCCCTCGGGCCTAGGCACTACCAAAGACACTGCTTCCCATACCTCGCCTTCAGGCCCGGTTAGGAAGCCCATCGAGCCTTCTGGCGGCTCGGGCTGGAGTCACCCTGCTGTCGGTGCCGAGAAACACTCCTCGGCACCAGCACCAAAAAAGAAGACTGCCTCCTCCGCGCCGAGCTCCACACCGAAGCACTCTGGCCCAAAGACTGGCACTAGCTTCTCGGTACCGACACCATCCCCGGAGCCGAGCAAAAAACCAAAGGCCCTCGAAGCCCACACCTCGAAGCCGAAAGTCATCTCGGAACCGAGGAAACAAACAGACATTTAGAAGCCCCACGGTTCAAAACAACGAACCGATGCAGAGCCGAAGCCTAAGAAACTTACGGCTCCGACACCTTCGGCACCGAAGGATCGGCCCCCCACAGATGAACTATTTCGGCCAGTTCCACTACAAAAAACACTCATGAAGGATCCTAAAACTGGACATTTGATGCTCGGCATCAAAGAGACCGCCGGACAAGCCTGCCCCAGTTCCACCTCCAAAGAGAAGAGACTTTGCTACCTCCCCTTTGAGACTGCCTTCACCCCCTCCTCCACCTCCTCCTCCTCCCCCACCCCCACCTCATCATTCTCCCACACCCTCTCCTGAGGAGGATGATGACTAAGTCTACAACGACACAGAGGACAGGCCGGATAACCAGCCCACAGGGGACCCCACTCCTACAGGCTCCCCAGACCCATGGGACGACTACAAAATCCCAGACGTCCCTAACGTCCCTGAGGATGACCTTTACCCTTCAAGACAGTCCCCCCCCCCCCGAAGACACAATGGGGTTTAACCAACTGCTCCATAGGGCTGCACACTACCACGGAGTTGATCTCCATACAGACCCCGTGGAGGAGGACTTCCTCCTAGATACTTTTGACACTACACAGAGGGCCTCTTCCATTCTGCCCATGCTTAAAGGGGTTATCGAGCACGCACCGGAGGTCTTTGAAGACCCGGTCAGGGCCAGGGTCATCAACCCTCGCATTGAGAAAAAATATAAGGCCGCCCCTGCAGACCCCACCTACATCAGAGGCCCTGCACCACTAGACTCCCTAGTAGTCTCCAGTGCGAGGAAGCGTGCAAACTCCCAGGCATCAGGCGAGGCTCCACCACCCGAGAAGGAGTCCAAACTCCTGCACGCCTCTGGCAAGCGAACTGCATCACAGGTTGCCAACATATGGCGCATTGCAAACACCCAAGCGCTTGTAGCAAGATATGACTGGGCGCATTATGATAAACTGGAAGCCATAATGCAACACCTCCCTGACAAACACAAGAATAGGGCCAACGAGCTAATCCAGGGGGGCAGAATCATCACCAACACCTCCATTCGTTGCGTCCTCGATGTAGCTGACCCCGCCTCTAGGGCAATTAACACCAGCGTCCTCCTGCGTAGGCATGCCTGGCTACTAATTTCAGGTTTCAAACCCGAGGTGCAGAGTTCCATCCTCAACCACCCCTTTGACGAGCAATATCTGTTTGGCCCCAACGTCGACGTTGCCCTTGAAAAAATGAAAGGACACCGACACAGCAAAATCTATGAGAGCCTTGCAGTCGCAAGCTCCCAGGCACTCCTTTCGCCGCTCTTCCTTTAGAAGCAACTCCAGAGGCTACTCCTCCGACAGCGCCTCCACTTCCTATAAGGCCCTTACCCAATCCACCTTCACTAGGGGTTACCAGAGAGGCGGCTACAGGGGTAACAACAATAAAGGCAGAGGCAAAACTAACACCTCCCGCTCTGCCTCCACCCCCGCCCAATGACTTCCCTCCACTCCCCCCAGACCTTCCCACACCGGTCGGGGGCAGACTCCACAATTTCCTTCCTGTCTGGACTACCATCACCTCAGACAGATGGGTGACACAGATAATTCGGCCAGGCTACTGCCTCGAACTAACATCTACCCCCCCAAACATACCACCCAAACAGCGCCCAATGTCACAGGAACATTTGTCACTTCTAAAGCAGGAGGTCATCTCCCTCCTACAAAAGAGTGCAATAGAACCAGTTCCTGCCCACCAACAAAACATGGGAGTTTACTCCCTATATTTTCTCATACCGAAAAGGGACGACACTCTAAGGCCCATCCTAGACCTCTGACCCCTAAACCACTACATACACTCAGACCATTTCCACATGGTCACACTCCAGCAGGTACTTCCTCTACTCTCCCAGAACGACTTCCTTGCCACCCTAGACCTCAAGGACGCCTATTTCCACATTCCCGTTCACCACGCTCCCAGGAAGTTTCTCAGATTTGTAGTGGACGTTAACACTATCAATTCAAAGTACTCCCATTCGGAGTCACCACAGCAACACAGGTGTTTACCAAGTGCCTAGCGGTAGTGGCAGCACACCTGCGAAGACCACACATCCACGTCTTCCCATACCTAGACGACTGGCTCATAAAAGCCAGCTCATACAACCAGTGTGTACAACACACTCACGCCACTATCCAACTACTTCACGAACTGGGCTTCACAGTAAACCACGCAAAGCCCCATCTGCAACCATCCCACGTAAAACAATACCTCGGTGCCACCATAGACCCCCTCAAAAGCGCTAGCCTATCCCAGTCCTGCAAGGATAGCAAGCATTCAGGCTCTACGCGCCAAATTTCAACCGGAGCACTCTCTTCCAGCTCAAGTGTTCATGCAACTTATAGGAATGATGGCCTCTTGCATATTCATAGTACCTCACGCAAGACTCCAGATGCGTCCTCTCCATGAGTGCTTAGCACGCCAATGGAACCAGGCCCAGGGTCAATTGACAGATCTGGTGTTGGTAGACGGTCGTGACCATCGCTCTCTGCAGTGGTGAACCACCAAAAACCTTTCCAAAGGGCAACCGTTCCTGGAGCCGATTCCTCAGATAGTACTGACAGCGGACGCATCGCTCTCCGGCTGGGGAGCTCACCTACTACATCACACCATGCAGGGCAGGTGGACACCTCAACAAAAGTTACTCCACAACCACCATCTGGAGTTACTAGCCATATTCTTAGCCCTAAAGGCCTTTCAAACACATGTCTCAGGCAAGGCCGTCCTAGTCCGCACGGACAACATGACCGCCATGTACTATATACTATATACAGAAACAAGGCGGCACACACTCTCCGCAGCTCTCAGCTAGCACAGAGCATATGGAGATGGGCCATACCCCAAAACCTTTCTCCTAGCCCAACATGTCCCAGGAGTCCAAAACACTATGGATGATCTGCTGAGCAGACCACACAACAGATCCACGAGTGGGAACTCCATCCACAAGTTCTTCACCCCTACTTTCAAATGTGGGGGCATCCACAGCTAGACCTCTTCGCCACCCACGAAAACTCCAAATGCCCAAGCTTCGCCGCCAGGTATCCACACCCATTATCCAAAGGCAATGCAATATGGATGAACTGGTCAGGCACTCTACACGTAAGATAGGGGCTTCCATAGCATTTTTAGGGAACAGTCCCTTAGATGATATCTGCAGAGCAGCTACATGGTCTACACCGCACACTTTCACCAAACACTATTGTGTAGATGTGCAAACTAAGCAACAAGCTAGTTTGGGCCAGGATGTACTCAAAACATTGTTTCAAACGACTGCAACAGATACTGGTGGTCGTCGCTAGGAGCGAGTACTGCTATATAATCTATGCACAGTGTGTAATCTGCAGCTCATATGCCTCGAACGGGAAATGCTACTTACAAGTAATTCTGTTCAGCCGTTCGGGCTGTACCTTCGACTAAAGGTCCTATGGGAAAATGCATGGGGAAAACGCGTTTTGGGACCCCCCCTTTTTTCTCAGCCCCCGCTTGCCAAATCACCCCGAGACTTTCAGGGTAGGAGCTGAGCGGAGCGCCCCATAATTAATAAATAAATAAATATTATTATCTACTGGCGGTCGCCAGTAGATAGTTATAGTTGGGACCGAGTTCCCATAGGAAATCTGAAAATTCTATTTTGAATAACTTTGGCGCCGGTTGACTTATCTTCGTGAAATTTTCAAAACTAATGGGGCGCTCCGCTCAGCTCCTACCCTGAAAGTCACGTCGGCGAAGCACGCCGGAAAGTATCCTTGTTCAATAAATGTCCATTGACGTGCGCTCTCAGTACCAAAAGATTCCACAGTACAGATGATGCAGCAAAGGGGTGTTTATTCACAACGCGTTTCAACTACAAGAGTCTTGATCACGTGAATACTTGTGCTCATACTGCTATCTTGCTAAGTACTGATGGGCTGTGAAAATGAGCAAAGGACAACCTGAAATTGTGCCGTGCAAATGCGGCAGACATCTTGGACCGGTCTAGACCTGTATTGTGGCTGGTATAATACACAATGAATATCACCAATGCATAACATGGTAGAGATTGTGGCAAATGCCAACCTTGTCTCATATTGTCACTGAAAATTCACAAACAGAGATTACCTGGGTAGTAGTGTGAATGTCACCAATGCATAACATCAGGTATGGCAGAAATTGCGCCAAATGCCAATATTATCACATATTATCTCTGAAAATACACAAGAAATACACAAACCGAGATTATCTGGGTAGTATGTTGTGTTGGACAGGTGTCCAGGTATATGTGAATTTGAAACAAATATATCGTATCAAACGCCAGAAAAAATATACTGAACCAGTGACCCGGCTGGAACAATCTGGACATTAATTCAGATCGACATTACAGTATCAGTTCTTGTGTGCACGGAACCATACAGGATGACTGGGCAAGTGCCCCTAAATTGCATCACACCCTTTAGTCTCAATTCAAGAGGTTTGTAATTCGTGACTCTTTTAAGTGAACACTACTAAAATACAAATTGCTGAAAAGATGATGAAAGAATATATTGACCAGATGTACAGGCTGACCGTGTTGGAAGAAAAGTGGTGGTCCAAAGATCTCATGTGCCCAATCTCACAGTACTAGCGGTGATGGAAGTGATGATGAGGGGAAAAGGGTAGGATGCCCGTGAAGAGTGAGTGCTGGTGTTCGGGCCCCTTCCTTTCCTCCTGAAACAAAAATTAAGAGATTAAAAAATCACAATCCAATTCCTTGATTATTGCAATAGTTAACACTTCGTACATGAAAATACATGTTATTGCAGATAATAATTCTAGTACAGGGGTCTCCAACCTTTTCTATGTTGAGAGCTACTTCTGCTCAAGGAAAGTTCTGCTGAGCTACTAGAAGAGGGGTCTCCAACCTTTTCTATGTTGAGAACTACTTCTGCTCAAGGAAAGTTCTGCTGAGCTATTAGAATATGTTATCACTGTAAAATAGTGGCAAAATGTGTTAACATTACACTATGACCACTCTTAGCAGGATTATCAGTAGTGATCACCAAGCATTCCAGACAAGGTTACCAGCAGAAATGACAGTAAAACATATATCACTATTAAATGCCACCACCTTACTAATGAAGTTACATTCAAATTATCAAATGCTCTGTGGCACAGAGGACAAAACTAGAGCAATAATTCCCCCCCCCCCCCCCCCCCCCCCCCCCCAACTCAGCTTGAATTATCATTCGGCTATCAACTTTAAATGTGTTTTAGAACTAAAATAATTTGTCTTCGCCAGCATATTAGTTTTTGAAAATACACATATTTTTTTCTATCAAATACCACTTTCCATTTTGGACAACCAAACTCAGTTTCCGGAATAAAAACCTTTTCTAAAATAACATATTTGCCATTAAAATATCAGTTTTCATCTTTAGAAAATACAATCCATAAATATCAGTACTATCATGTAAAATGCCTCACATAGACAGATTCTGCTTAAAGTGCCCAGATATTGCAATCATAGGTAATGGATGCTCACCGTAGCACCGTGTTGTGCGAATAATGGCCACCATTTTACCAGCGCCAACGTACCAAAGCTGAAAGCCATAACATCCAGGATGCCCAACGCATATTAGTTATGGCCATTATTATGCGAGAAACATACACCATTCTGCAAGGGGTGGCTAAAAGTAGGCCAGTCATGCTCTTAATATGTCAATGATGGCAGCCGGTATGGGAAAACTGCACTAACTAATACCAGTAATAGTCAAGGATGACCATTATTACACCATGGGCACTATTATGCCGTGAACTGACACAATTGCGCCAAAGAAGAAACCCTTTGAATGCGGATCAGCATAAATGTTTGACGTTCCTTGAATCTAGGCGTAGCTTACAGTAAGCAACACTGTTTATTATGGAGGGATACCATGTCAGACACACAGACACATAAATGAATGCGGATGAGGCTCTTATTTTTTCTTTGCTCTGGATCCATACACTGCTCCTCTCAGCTCTTGGGTTGATCATGCTCCTAACAAATGTTTCTCTGGCTCCTACAGTTCCACACTTTGGTTGGTCAGCACTAATTGCTACTGTCATTCTATGATAGTACATTGTTCACATATGTGCTGCGACTGATAGAGCAGGGCGTATAACATGGCCAATCTTCTTGTGATTTAGATTTAAAGTGGATACAGACAGTCATGTGGCAGACCCCATAACCAAACTCTGTTTGTGTTTGAGTGTTATTGTGAGGCTCCGCTATTGGTATGCTTTCACTCCAAGTGTTTTGAGATGAGCAGTGCAGCCCTCTTTAATATGCATAGACTCTCTGAGATTGTCTTGACTTATCTTCAACTCTGAGAGCTACTTTTAGGGTGCTGGTGAGCTACTAGTAGCTCCCGAGGTACTCGTTGGAGACCCCTGTTCTAGTACATACTGTTAATGGGAGAAGAGAGGGAAGAAAGCGATAAAAAGGGGGGGAAGAAGGAAGAACTGAACAGAACAAACTACGGTGGAAGAAGGTTGAACATCGGCTGGGAAAGACGTATGAAATCCATCTGAGAATGTGGCTATCTCACTCCCTCAAATGTATGGCCAATTCTTCATCTTGGTTAAGACCCCCAGGATCCTTGGTCTGGAAATCCACAATATATTTGGATTCCCTTTGTCTCAACCTCAGCACCCTGTGGCCTCCCCTGGGGTTACTCATGATTTGTTCCAAAATGAAAAATCTAAGTAAAGTGGGGTCCGAAAAGTGATGATCTCTGTAATGTCGTGCAACAGGATACTTCTCATCTACATGCGTGATAGCCCTGCTGTGTTCTAATGTTCTAATACCCGCTTTTTGGCCTGAAGAGTGGTACTACCTATGTACCAAAGTTTACATGGGCATTCGATAACCTAGATTGCAAACGTGGTACTGCATGTGAGGAATTGCTCGATTGTCTTCTCCACCCCGTTGTAAGAGGTCTTTTTAAGAAAAGTACTTTTTCTGCACGCCTTACAGTGGCCACAGGGAAAAAATCCCTGGAGGCCGTGTTCATGTCTCTGGGGATATGTGGTCACATCGCTGTGTACCAACATATCTCTGATGTTTCTCCCTTTCCTGTACGTGATGTTGGGCCGGTTGGGAATGCTGGTGCCGATTATGTTGTCATTTTTTAGAATATCCCAGTTCTTGACTAGGATGTTCTTAATGCTGTCTGAGTTGGTGTTGAATGTCATGATGATGCGTGTGATCTCGTCATCCTCCGCCATAGCCTGTGTAGGTTTGTCCAACAAGGTCAATGCTCTAGAGATCCTGTTGGCTCTGTCTCTTGCTCTGAGGAGTACCCATTTGGGGTATCCTCTGATTTTGAATCGTTCTAGCATCTCTTGACTGACTTGCTGGTATGCTTCGTCTGCGTTGCAGTTCCTCCTCGCCCTCAACAGCTCACCGAAGGGTATGCTCCATTTGAGCGTTTCGGGATGGCTGCTGAGTGCGTGGAGGATGCTGTTACCCGCCGTTGCCTTTCTAAAAAGAGTGGTCCGTATTTGGTTGTTTATGATGTCAATCTTGACATCCAAATATTCAGCCCCTATACCGCTGACGTGACCAGTGAGGACAATGTTAGGGTTGATATTGAGACATTTGATGAATTTATGTGCTTCTCCCTCACTCCCTTTCCAAATGATGAACAAATCATCTATGTACCGCATCCACGCGGTTACATGTTTAAGGTAATGTGTGTGCTCAGGATTAGCAAATACCGTCTCCTCCCAGCACCCTATGAAAAGATTAGCGAAACTGGGGGCGAAGCATGAACCCATCGCTGTACCCGTCGTTTGTCTGTAGAGGACCCCATCGAACAGAAAGATGATGTTGGAAAGACAGTCGATCATCTCCAACAGCATCTTGCTGTGCTCTCTGAGTCTGAGAGGTCTATTCCTCAGGAAATGGTCACAGGCATTCAACCCCTGTTTGTGGTCAATGATGGTGTACAGTGATTGTACATCGAGTGTAATGAGGAAAGAGTCCTCACTCCACTGGATGTCCTGAATTTTCTTGAGAAAATCCTTAGTATCCTTGACATAGCTTGGTAGGGTCATGACATAATCTCTCAGAAAGTAGTCCATATATTTGGAAACATGCTCTGCCACGCTGCCTCTGGATGACACTAGAAGCCCCGGAGGATCTGTGGGATTTTTGTGTAATTTGGGTAGGAGGTAAAGTACTGGAAGTACCGGATGGTCGTTTTTTAAATATCTATACTCCTCCCATTCCAAAATCCCTTTATCTTTCCACACTATGAGCTTATCCCATAGATCAATAACACTCTGGTTGTACACTTCTGTGGAAACAGAAATGTAACTTTTGGAATCCCCCAGTTGTTTGAGAGCCTCTGCTATGTATTTGTCTTTGTTCAGAATGACTACATTGCCACCTTTGTCTGCGGGACGTATCACCACACTCGTGTCCTCGGAGAGATCCTGGAGAGCCTCTCTGGTCATGAGAAAGATTATTTTGATTGTGCTTGAAATTGTTCCTCTTGTGTCTGAAAGTACCCAGGGGCTTTAGTAACACAATCGTGAAAAGTATCAATATTGTCATGTGGCAGGGAGGGAAGGAAAGTAGATTTGGGTTTAAAGCCTGAAAGTGCACCATCATCAGTTATTACCTCAAAACTGTTCAAAATCTTGGTGTTGCTTATATGCCCATTGTCACCAACAGGCAGGTCGGCGGGATTGTTTGCAACCCCACTTGCCTCCCCTGAACCCTCTTGTTCCAATTCTATCAAGTTAATCAAAGTGTCCATGTCACCTGTGGTGATCTCGTCCTGGTGTCTGGAAATGGGGAATCTCAACCTGTTGCTGTTTACTAGTCTTTTCAAAGTGTGCCATTTTTTTAATTTCAACTTTCTAATAAACTTAAACAAGTCTATTCTGGCCTCTGTATAGTTAAAAGGTCTTGATGGACAAAATGACAGACCCAGACATAAGGTCCTTTTTTCCATATCAGTCATTATTCTGTTGGACAAGTTAATGATAGTTCTGTTTACCATTTCTAAATCCATCAGCGCATTCTTCTGGAGCGGGTTCTGTGATTTCCCATGCCGCCCCTTGCTCTGCCTCTTCTCCCATCGTTGTTGAAGTCTTTTCCTTCTATTTCTGCGCTTCCTCGTCTGCTGCCTCGTCCTCGTCCCCCTCCATCCTGATGTGTTCTTCGCTGGAGCCTCCTTCAATGTCCGCCTGCTCCGGCGCAGGTTGCGGTACTCCTCTAAAAAATTCACTTGGCGAGTTGTTGGATCGAGACTGATTGTGTCTTCAACTGAGATGTCCGACTGTCTCACTTGCTGTGGAGATTGGCGTCGTCTGATCTACTTCTTTTTCCTCCCTCGTTGTCGTTGGTCTCTCCTTGTTCTCGTAGAGATGATCGTACTTGCGACTGAAGGTGAGAATTCTCCCGCTCTCGTAGTCATTGTAATCTCTGTTCATTTTTCTTTCTTTTTTCGGCCTTTAATTTCCTCTTCATGTTTCTTTAGGCGCTCCTTCATGCTATGTAAAGTTTTCTCAACAGTCTCTTTATCTGCCAATGTTTTAAGTTCTTCCGTTATTACTTGTATTTGCTTGAGAATGACCTCCCTATCAACCCAGGCATATTTGATTAAAATCTCCAGCATTCTTCTGGAGCTTACGGCTGAGTTTTCCGACCATTCAGTTAACATGGCTGGGTTTGGTGTCTCGTATGTAGGTGTAATAAAGATCCTCAGACCCCTGGGCACCATTTCTTGGTCAATATAATTTTGTAGGGAAATGGCCTACCACCACTTGGGAGATTTCCGTTTTCTTAAGCTTCTCAAGCTTCACCATCTTGTCATCTGTAGATGGCGTAGATATTGTTCCTGATGTTGTTCCTGTCAGAATTTTGGGTTTTCTGGTGAAGATGGCCTGGGCAGCTGCCCTACGTTCCTCCTCCTCTTCCATGTTGCACTACACCCTCGTAATGTCTCCGCTCGTTTGTGGAGTCTGATGTACCCCTGTTGCAATACAAGTTTCTCCTGCCGGTATGCTGTCACTGCTGCCTACTATATCCAGTAATTGTATTCGGTGGTAGTGTTGTTATTAACATGAGTTGGCCTGGCTGTCCCAAAGCATCTACCCATGTGACACAGAGAAAGATTTTTCTAAGCTCCGTTGTGCCGCCAACTCCCAACAGAACAGAATCTTATGTTTATTATGGTGATCAATGTTCCCAGGCAATGTTAGCCGCAAACAAGTGACCATGTACGTTTGACACTAAGGAAACGCGGTGTCACACTAGTGCGAAATGCATCATTGTGGTTGTCAATGTTCTTAGACAAAATATCGGGCAACCGCCGGTATATATATATATTCGCAAATACATGTAGCCTAAACCACCTAATAGGCTAAATTGCATTGTATTTTTCATTTAAAATACATATCTAGTTAACATTTCTGTGAAATTGAAACATGCACGGTAATGGGACGTTACCCCACACACTGTATAGAAAAAAACACAACAGACTAAAACTGGCGCTGTGCCTTTTTATGATCTCCAAACTCTCATCATGCCCTACAGATGACAGGTCAGTCCTTTCTTTCCAGATCCTTCTGTAAGAATCCTGGAGCATTGAACGTGTCAGTTTTTGACTGTCATTAATTTTTTTTTTTTTTTTTTTAACTTCATGCGATGTCTTTGAGTACAAGTTTTTTTTGTAACAGATTTTTATTGACATTTTCAGGTTTATTATGCTGTACAGTATACAGATCGTTCAAGCAATTGTGCCGTATAGTACAGTATTCGGTATCGCATATAATTTTCGAAGACTGGAGGATAATTGGTAAGATAAGGGGGGAAAAAAAACCGATGTGTGAACCCTATGGACCCTGATAGTGAATATGTCATTTGAACTGGGGTATAACACAGGAAAAACTAGGGGATGAGCATGGAATTTCACGTCCGGACCTCTCAGACTAATGCTCGGACCGTCGTGTGGGTGTGGCGCCCCGATGAATTGCGATTGAACCGACTCTTAGGCCCGACCGGCAAGTGTGACAGTATGCGCTATAGCGTTGCTTTGTATGTGATCATGTCCCCAGCATATGAAGGGGTTGGGCGGTTAGGATTTAAGACTGCGTTTGCAGGGCTGGTAGTGTAGGTGTATCTTCGTTAGGGTCTTCACCGGGGGTTAGTTGCTTAAAGCGATATAACATGGCCCAATCCATTGATATGGGGTGCTTGCGGATCCCTCTCGCCTCCTCCTCCCGCAGCGTTTCCTCCTCCGCTGCCGCCCATTTGTGTGTAGCTCCCACCCAAGCCGCAAGTGGGGGTCCGGTGGGGGAGCGCCAGTGCATGGCGATGCTTCGTTTGGCTAACAACACCGCCAGGGAGTGGAAGCGAGTCTGCACCTTGTGGTGTTTGTGTGTACGGAAGATACCTAGGGCGCTGGCTTCCCACGTGTCCATGCATGTGATCCCTGTGAGGTCCCCTAGAGCAGTATGGATGTGCTGCCAAAAAGTTCGGATTATGGAGCAACTCCAGAACATGTGTTGGAAATCTGCATCCTGTGCACGGCATCTGGGGCAAAGGAACTGCGTGTCGGGGTAGAATCGTTGAAGGCGTGCCGGTGTCAAATAAGTTCTATGGAGTATGTAAAATTGAATGTTTTTAAAGCGTGCATTTCTGGATACCTTCTGGGGGTACTCCAGGGCCCTCTCCCATTCCTTCTCGTGAAGCACGTGCCCAATTTCAGCCTCCCATATGGCCCGTAGGGTCACTAGCGGTTTATTGGCCAGCTCTCGTATGGCCTTATAGAGCCATGTAGTTAGATGTCGACCCGCCCCCATGTGCAAAATCGCGTGAATAACTGGGTGTGTGTGTGGTTCCCCCCTTGAGTGGTCCTGTTATGGCCGGTAACTATCTAGTAGTTGGCGGTGAAGCAGAAATTGCCCTGGGGGAAGATTATAGTTGTCCATAAGACTTCGGAATGGTCTAAGCTGTCCGTCCTCAAACAGGGACTCCATCTCAGTGATGCCACAGGATGTCCATGTGGTGAGCATATTGTTTGTGTAAAAGTGTTCCCGCTTGGGCCTCCCAATCAAAGGGAGTAGAGGGGAATACAGGGGTGTCTCCGAGGACATGCGGTGTATTCTTTGCATGCACCGTTGTGCCACTGCCACCTGTAGGGGATATGTATGTTTCGGTTTGGTGCCAGGGAACAGTAGACGACGGATCTCCGGAATGGATACCCGCCCCGTTATGGTGTGCGTTCCCTCCGTGTACCTGTCTGCCGTCCAGTGGGAGAGCCACTGTAGTTGTGCCGCCAAGAAGTAGGCCTCGACTGAGGGAGCGCCCAGGCCACCCTGTGTCGTGGGTAATTGTAGTTTTTTCAGTGCTATTCTATGTCTGGTAGAGCCCCAAATTAACGCGCGAGTCCTAGTCCCGAAAAAAGGTTCTAGGTGGGATCACTGGTAAATTGGTAAAGTAGTATAATAATCGTGGGACCATTATCATTTTGGCTAAAGCCACCCGGCCTATTGGGGCTAGCGGAAGGCTTTTCCAAAATCCGACTGCGGCTCTAATGCCCGCCAATGCCCTGCTGTGGTTACCCTCAAAAATATCGGTTGCGGAATGATATAGGTGGATCCCGAGGTACCGAGGGGCATCCGCGCTCCAAGGCACTCGTTGACTACCCAGTCTAACCTCCTGAGGGGGTAGGCCCGGGTGCAGCGGGTATATCGTGGATTTATCCCAATTCACCCTCAGTCCAGAGGCTGCTGCGAATTCTGTCAGTGTCACCCAAAGGGGAGTCAAGTCTTCTGTGATGTCTCGCACGTAGATTAACAGGTCGTCAGCGTACATAGAGACACTGTGCACGGTGCCTGCTATGGGAATGCTCCAGCGCGCTCCCTCCTGGCGAAGCCGTATGACCAGGGGCTCGACTGCCAGGGCAAAAAGTAAGGGGGACAGCGGACATCCCTGCCGCGTGCCCCTCCGAACCGCAAACTCCGCTGAGATATAACGCCCCAGGCGCACCCGTGAGGTGAGTTTAGTGTATAAAAGTTGTGTATATGCGAGGAGGGTGGGGCCAATGTCCACTCGCTGTAGGACCGTGAAAAGGTACTCCCATGTGAGGGAATCAAATGCCTTCTCGAGATCCAGGATGAGACAGGCCGACCGGGGATATATCCCTTTCACCTGGTCTTGGACGTGGAAAATGCGGCGTATGTTCTGGGATGTGTGTCTACCGGGGATAAATCCACACTGATCCGGATGGATCAGGGGACGTATAATTTGTGCGTATCTATCTGCTAGTATCTTCCCGAGGAGTTTGCAGTCGGCGACGAATAGCGATATGGGGCGATAGGCCATTTGCTGCGGATCCCGATACGGTTTTAAGAAAGTCACGAGTACTGACTCTCTCATAGATCTCGGTAGTTCTCCCTTCTCAAGCGCAGTCGCGAGCATCTCTACCAATCGAGGGACCAGCTGTACAGAAAAAGTCGTGTAATATTCTAGCGGGAACCCAGCTAATCCCGGCGCCTTATTACAGGCTAGGGCATGTAAGGCGCGGGTCACATCCGCCGCTATTATCGTCGTTTCCAGGGCCTCCTTATCTGCCCCTGTGATTTTTGGTATAGTCAGGGGGTCGAGAAAACGATCCACTACGGCTTGTGGGGTTGAGGCTGGGTCATTATATATCCCCGCATAGTAGCCGTAAAAAGCCCCAAGAATCTCGGCTTGGGAGCGCACCAGTATACCCTGGGAGTCTAGTATTTTGGTGATGGGTTTGATATCCGCGTCTTGCTTGGCCAGCCACGCCAATAATGTGCCTGTTTTGTCCCTTTCTTTATGCATCCGAGAAGCGTACGATCTAAAATTGTACCGGCGGAGATCCACGCAGGCGGCTTGATAATCTGTTTTTGCTTTGGCTAAGAGCTGGGTCTCTTCCTCGGAGGTGGTGTCCCGCTTAGTGATAGCGGCGAGGTGTTGCTCAGCCTTGGTAAGCGCTTGTTCCAACACACGCTTGACTCCTGTTATTTGTTTCATGCACTCTCCCCGGGCCACCACTTTAAATGTGTCCCATTCCACTAAAGTTGAGGAAGCTGTACCTGCATTGTGCGTAATATAGTCTTGGATACTACGCTCCTGCTCACGCCTAAAGACTTGGTCCGAGAGACAATCCCGTGGCAAGCGCCAGGTAGGGACGGGGGGGTTTGTGGGGGCATCGTGATCAGAAATGACCCTGCCCATGTAGTCTGTGTGGGTAATTTTGGGCAGTATTGCTGCTGAACATAAGAATCGGTCGAGACGGACACGTAGATTATGCGGGATGGAGTGGAAGGAGTACAACCGGGTCTGCAGGTGGCGCATCCGCCACGCGTCGGTAAGTGTCCAGTGTGCGAGCCAGGCCCGAAATCTGTCGGTTTGCCTGTGGGCCGGAGAGTGCACCGGAGGGGGGTGAGAGCGGTCTAGGTTTAGGTCGAGCGTGCAATTATAGTCTCCACCCAGAATCCAGGGAATTGAGGCAAAAGGGGCTAGGACCCCGGTGAGGTGATCCCAAATTTTGTCTTGTTCTACATTGGGGGCATATATGCTACCAAGCAGTACTGCCTGCCCGTCTAAGAGGCCCTCCAGTAACGTATATCTGCCGTCTTTATCTACCACCCTCCGGAGTTCCTAGAAGGGGGTTCCCGGTCGAACCCAGATCAGTGCCCCGCGTGCATACGCGCATATGGTACCCCGCCATTTTGCCTGTAGTTTCCCCACCTCCTTCGCAATGAGATGCGTCTCCTGTAGGAAAGTTATCTGAGCCTTGTGGCGCTTTGCATATGAGTATACTGCATATCGCTTGCTTGGAGTGTGGAGCCCCCTAACGTTAAGGGTGAGGATGGTAACATCAGTATGTGGTGTATTTATTGCCATGTCTCAGTATCTGTGCGCGATGAGCGGGGACTGTGTCTGTCGGGGTGTATTGAGCACGGCCGACCCAACTGAGTGAGGGTGCCTGTACCCCACGACACTGTTTGACCACGTGTTGTGAGCGTCCGGGTCTGTGTCATTCCATGAGGGGGGGTTGGGATATTGCTGAACTGGAAAAACCAACTGTATAACAGGGGTCAGGAAACATTCCCAATGCCAAGGACCCATCACCAGAAGCGATGCGTCCAAACCTGCGTTCCCTATTAAGGGGGGTGCAACAATGTATGATGGGGCGGCGGTGTGGGTGTGCAGGGCTAAACGCAAATCGGGCCTTAGGATCAATGGGCGTTGCTCATAACGTGTCGGATGTTGGCAAAGGTGTCTATAGTCGGTGTGCGAAGTGGGAGTGTAGTTATCCCCATTCTGTACCTGGCAGTCCCATCTTACGTCACGAGAGTTCTTGATTGTTCATCTAAGATGAGGTCCCCTGTCTGAGGAGTGACTAGAGGGGGCGTCACAGAGTCTCCGCCCGACATTGTTCCATCACTTTCATGCTCTCCCTCAGATGAAAAAATATGTGGAGGTCGGTCTATGTCGTCCAGCTGGGGGGACGCCTGCAGATCGATCACTGCTTGCAGGGCCTCCCTCCGTTCTTTCACAATCTGTTCCAGATCGGGAGAGTCCTGGGTACGTGGTCTGGTCCCACCACCTGTACCCACACGTGAGTGCCTCTGGGAACGTCTCCTGGGTCGCGACAGTTTAGGGCTCGGATCTCTTGTGGTTTCTGCTCTGGACTGCCGTGTGCAGTGCTGATCCGCCCAATCCTGCGCTTCCGTGGCGGTAGTGAAAAAGGCAGTGGAGCCGTTATGGATTACCCTTAAAAAGCAGGGGAAGTAAATACGTACGAAAGAATCAGGCAGAGGGCTGTGTGTTCAACAAAGTAGCATTCCAAGGGGAGCCAATGGTAGAATAATGTGGTTGTCTTTAAATTTAGAACTAAAAGGATTAGTCTGAATGTTGCCAGAGGCTTCGTACTACAAGTCGGGGAACGGAAGTTTCAGTGCATGGACAGAGTTAGCACAGCAAGCAGGGAGTTTTCAACTTGGGCAATGCAATTTGCTTTCAGTTTAATAATAGAAGTATGATTTTGCGTATTAGAAAATGATTGTGTAATTAATATGTGTGTTTATTATCACTTGTAGTGACCCCTGACGAAGGGCCCCAGTAGCCCGAAATGCATTGGGTATTTTAATAAAAGCTGCCTTTGGATGAATAAGATGCGTCAGTACGTGTTGTTGTAAAGAGGTCCGGACGGGCACATCAATGACATTAGAAATCTGGAAAATTGGCATGATACTGCACCTGTGGATCAAACGGGAGTTAAGAAAACAAAATTGTGCAAGCGAGTGATTACATGTCTTAAAATATGATCAATTGGTTTCAACATTAACTGAGGATTCAAGGATTAGAGTGCTGTGCCTTTGGATTGGGGCGTATGTCGCCCCAAATTGTTATTCATGTTATTCCAAGTGCCAATGGGCAAGGCACTTTTTTCCGAAGAGCACGCATCAATGCATCATGAGGATTAATTTAAGGATTACTTTGTGAATAGGTGTGCATTCCCTTTTCTGAAACAAGTATAAACTACAATTATTGCCCTACCTGGGTTTGCACCCGCCCGAATCGCGATAAAAGGAATGAAGAAGGAACATTGCGGAGGTCGTTTTTTCCACAAGTTCGGCGGAAGATCACATCCAGACCGTATGTTACAAGAAACGGGACAAATAAGTGATATTAGATTAACGTGCACTCCATTGCGCAATTTGAATAGTGAACTCTAAAGAGCATTTGACATTTTTTTGCGAGCCCTTGCATTATCAGAACTAAATGTTTTGTGTTGATTTAACATCAGTATAGCATTGTTTTTTTCGTTCCAATTGCTGAATTGTGGGAGCAGTAGTTTTAAGATCAGGAGGGCGGGGTGTTCTGAAAAGAGCAATCTGCTTCAGGTGGCATCATTTAATTGGCGGTGAACATGGGAGGGATTACAACATCACAGCTAGTTTAAATACGAAGGGTGAACATGATCGTCAACACTTCTTTTGAAAAAAAGATGAAGAGGGTTGATTTACGGCAGGTACGTGTTGCAGAGTGGTTTAAATGTGGGAGGCTTTTTTAACATTTAGTTCACGTATTATAATTGAGGTTTTGAAAATTGGCAATCCGTTCATGTTTAGAACAAAGTGGGAGGTCAAAAGTGCGTACCTCAGGGCGAACTTTAAATGTTTAAAGAAGGTGTATACTTATGTGTAAGGAGCGTGAGTTAGCAGAAAGAGAGAGAACATTAGAGCAGTATTAGCAGTAAATTTTAAAAAGCAGGGGAAGTAAATACGTACGAAAGAATCAGGCAGAGGGCTGTGTGTTCAACAAAGTAGCATTCCAAGGGGAGCCAATGGTAGAATAATGTGGTTGTCTTTAAATTTAGAACTAAAAGGATTAGTCTGAATGTTGCCAGAGGCTTCGTACTACAAGTCGGGGAACGGAAGTTTCAGTGCATGGACAGAGTTAGCACAGCAAGCAGGGAGTTTTCAACTTGGGCAATGCAATTTGCTTTCAGTTTAATAATAGAAGTATAATTTTGCGTATTAGAAAATGATTGTGTAATTAATATGTGTGTTTATTATCACTTGTAGTGACCCCTGACGAAGGGCCCCAGTAGCCCGAAATGCATTGGGTATTTTAATAAAAGCTGCCTTTGGATGAATAAGATGCGTCAGTACGTGTTGTTGTAAAGAGGTCCGGACGGGCACATCAATGACATTAGAAATCTGGAAAATTGGCATGATACTGCACCTGTGGATCAAACGGGAGTTAAGAAAACAAAATTGTGCAAGCGAGTGATTACATGTCTTAAAATATGATCAATTGGTTTCAACATTAACTGAGGATTCAAGGATTAGAGTGCTGTGCCTTTGGATTGGGGCGTATGTCGCCCCAAATTGTTATTCATGTTACCCTGAGGGGAGCCAGAAAGAGCAAGGAGTATTGGATATTGTTCTCACGGAGTCTGCGTTTCACGCTCAGAAATTAAGACCGTTGTTGCTGCACTGCTCTCGCATAATCCGGGAACACCATGATCCGCTGATTGTCAACCGGCAGGGCGCCCGCCACACGTGCCGCTCGCAGCACTGCGTCCCTGTCCCGAAAGTGCAGGAACTTTGCCAACATCGACCTTCGGGTCTCCCCTGGTGGCGGTCTGCGGGCCGGGACCCTGTGGGCATGTTCCATAGAAAAGAATGCAAATCGGTCCTTCTCTGGAGTGAAGGATTTCACCCACGTTTCCATGTAGTGCAGAGGGTTCCTGCCTTCAATTCCTTCGGGCAAACCCAACACGCGGATGTTACAGCGTCTCAAGCGTCCTTCCAAGTCGTCTGTACGTTCCTCCATGATGGTGAGGCGGTGTAGGACCTCTTGCAGCGTCTTCTGGTGCGTCTCAATCGTGGGTTGCAGATCAGCCATCGTCTTCTCCCCGTCTTTCACTCTGTCCGCCAATTTGCTGTGATCGTCGCGGATAAGGCTGATGTCCGTTGCCAATGTCCCGAGCCTCTCCTCCATGGAGACTCTGGAGAGCTCGATGGCCGCAAGAACCTGATCCAGTTTGGCTGAGATCGACGGATCGGCCTGTGGTGCTTTTGCGTTCACCCACGTCCGGGTCTTTGGCATAGTCTCTGGAGCCGTCTCGGGCACCACCGTATGTTGGGTCGCCCTTGATTTCCCCATTGCGGCAACCGCGGTAATGTAGTGTGTCAAGATCGTCCACCGGTAATGTGGGACAATTCACCCCAGAGGGAAAGGGGGGGCCACTCCTTCGATGGTCTCGTTGTCACCGGAGTCAGGCACCCTCCCTAGGCACCTCAGTGCCCCTCTGTAGAGTGTCCCAGGGCTGAGGGGTTCCCCGCTGTGCTCCCCTCCACTTCAAACAGGGGGGGAGCTGCCTCTCACGTCGGCATGGGTCATGCCACCATGTTAACGTCAGGCATCCGCCCAAACCTGCGCTGCTTATGCGTTGGGCCGCTCAGCTGGAGGGTTCTTTGCGGGTATGAGGATATGGGGGTGCAGCTCACCTGACCGTCGCCAGCATCGTTCTCCCCAAGTCGCCTGCTCCATGCCCCGTCAGTTCTGCTGCAAGTCGGGCGCCATCTTGAGGTCAGGCGCTCCGACCATGGAGAGGGGCGCACCAGGGTCCACCACCAAGCTGCACACGCACCGCTGCCTCCGTAACCTCAGGGCTTCGCGTGGAAGAGGTGCCACCCACCGGTCAGCACCGCAGCGCGACGTTTATTCTGGAGCCCGGTAGAGGATCCGCGCTAGTCCCAAGATGGCCGCCTTCTGCCTTCGCGCCGACCCAAGTCTGGCAATGGGCGCGCGCTCGGGGATCTTGGGGGGCTCCGTCACTGCAGGCCCACGGGCTGATGCTTCCGTTCCTCCGAGGCTGCTCTGTGAGGGGCCGCGGGCGACTTCGGCATCAGGGTCCTCGCGTGCACCGTCTAGGTCGGACCTCCGTGTCGAGGTTCCGAGGACGGCAGGAGACTACTTCCGCCTTAAATGGACCCAAGGACCTAACCGGGCAAAGACATTTTTGGTCAAGATCTTTTTCAAATTCAAATATCCTTACTGTTAAGGACCAAGCTACAACTATCTCTTCATTATCTACGCTATTTTGGACTTCACCTGGGATATCCTGATTTTTAAGGACCAAGCTACAACTATCTTCATAATTTACGCTATTTTGGACCTCCCTCGAGAACATGGCAATTTTCCAGTTCAATTAGATTGTCCGTATATGAAGTGCCTATATTAAACAATCGTATCACTTGAAGTACTTCATTCGAAAAGAAGAGACGACCATTTAAACACAGTTAATCACTGTATATGCACAGTTTGTGACAGAGCCGACGTGAAGTACCATCGATGCGTTCACGTTTTCTTTTCCCCTTCAAACCATATTTGCACTTGTGAACATTCTGTATGGCCCCCTGACATCCTAAGGCCATTGACACATTGAATTTATTGTGCAACAGATTGCAACTATTGTGACTTTGATTGTAATTTTTCTGTATATTAGTTCATGTTCATTTTATAGAGACCATTCTTGTCATCTATGTTGCATCAATTTTGTGTATATATATTACAATTAAATAACTGATTATCCCTATGTATGTTGAATTTAAAAATGATCTCTATTTCTTTATCTAAAATCATTAAATATTTGCTAGAAAAACAGTTTTTCTATTTAGTTTTGCTTACAAGAGTTATGCTGTTTCTGTCTGTCTAAATTAAGATATTTATCCTGTTTCCTAAATCTTTGCTTCTTCACACTCAATCTTCTATACCCTGATTTAGGACAAATAATTAGGGGTATCCCTCCGTTTTTTCCACACACGGACCTCCGAGGCTGCCAGCCGCCATCTTGTGGCCACAAGCCCCGGTCCGGCACTTTCACCGCCGCCGCCGCTTGTCTCCGCTGGTGTACGCCTGAGCACCGCTCCGATGGACTCCAGACCCGTTCCGGTGTCTGAAGCCGCGTTCGTGGACACGAGCAACGCCTGGAAGTGGGCAGTCTGCGGGCCCGATCGCTGAGCCTCAGCAAGACACAACCGCCATGGTAGCCTGCTTGGCCACGCCCCCGTCTTTGAGTACAAGTTATACTACTATCATCTTTTTTCCGACTTTTGTGTTACCTTTTTAGTCAAAAGTGCCATCCCTGTTTAACAAGTGTCCTTCGTGTGGGAAGAAAAAGGCTAAATCCGCCCCACATTCTGTCTGCGTTGTGTGCTTGCCATTCTCACACCAGCCAGACCAGTGTTATTACTGCCAGCAACTTCTCAGAAGGACTCTTTGGGACAGGGAAAGGATCAAATTGCATGCTATGCAGAAGAGAGGAAAAGGATCTGCTAGTGGCATGGGAGGTAGCAAGCAACCTTTTTAAAGAGCCTCTCGAGTGCGGTTTAAGAATAGAAAGTCACCGATCTGCCTCACTGTTGACGGAGAGAAGATCAGCGCCAAACATACCTCTATGCTCCCCTTTGTCAAATTGATGACTGGAAGGCCTCTGCCGTGGTCGATGTCGGAAGAACAGGCGCCAACGACAGGGTCGACCCCAGACTCTTCTGCAAAAGCAAAAGTCGACGTCAAGAAGATCGTTTTCACAACTGGCAGAAAGTAAGTCTAAGGCTAGACTTGAATCAAAAGTCTGACTACAGCAGTAGCATTCGAGGCTACCCTTGCAACTAGCACCTGGGCACCCGGACACACCAGGGCAGGTAAACAAACTGTATATCTGGGTTTTTTTTAACTTTTTTTATTTTATATGGCGTCTTGTTTCTTTCTTAATTGTCTCACTTAGTGTGTCTGTCTGCCATGCCTAACTCTCCCCTCTGATAAGCCTAAGGCTCCTCGACCACACTACCTAAAATTATAGAACACCTTGGGATTGTTGAAGCAAGCCCCTGTACACTAATAAGGGATGCCAGGACTCTACACAGAGCACCTAATTTTGGTACACTATGTAGATAGGGAGCCAGCTTCCTATACTGATGTTTTTAAGATCAAATTCTAATTTCCTTTTGCATTAAGTGATTTTTTTTTTCTTCTGTCAGTGCTTCTGACAGTTACATTTTGACCACCATTGTTGGATCCATTTTTAAGAACTCTGATCAGTCAGTTTTCTTTTATCTTTCTGGTTGAAGTTGCCTTTTACCAGCAATATTCATTTGGTTTTTCATTCATTTCTATTGATGCCATAAGTTTCCTATCCTGATCATAGACACCCATTAGAGCTTCTTCCAGCTATGTTATTTTCATGAAATTTGTGGTACTCTGAAGATTTGAGGTCATCTTTCAGTTTTGATCCGGTAAAAAGAATTATTCCATTTAGTCAGAGGTTTTGGGAAATCAGAGCTTCAAGGGGAGTGGCACACTGAAACCGAGATCTGTGCTGATGGCAGTACCAAAAGATTACCACAGGCCACCCGGCTTGTTCCATGTCTTCCGCATTCTCCCTGGCCTGCAGGATGTCAAACCTGGACTATTACTGCTTTGTCAAACAAGATGAGTTCCTGGAAAGGAATGGTAACTAACTTAATAAACAACCTTTTACAAGATGGTGGTCAGTCCTTTGGAGGATGTCCAAGATTTCCTATTCAGGGTGAAGCATCGCCTTTTTCTATGAGGTCCAGTTTGAAGCATGTATAAAGGAGGCATCAAGGCAGGAAGGTATATTTCGGCACATCTCGTTCCCTAAATTTGTTGTAATATTCCCTACTATTTTTGTCCTAGAATTTTTTTGCTTCCGGCAGTTTGGATGTTTTTCTTGAAGATTTCACACCTAATTGTGCTTGTTGTTTCCTTCCACATATCAGGAAGAGTGTTCCTTACTTGATTACTTCAGTGTTATCATCACCTTCAACAACTACAAAATTGCCAAAGGAGTGTTTTATGACCCTTCATTGGTGTTTTTTTCCCTCCTAACTGGGACTCTCTTAACCCCTTAACTGCTGGGGCTTGTCCCCCCTCCATTGCTGAGCCCTTATTGGCTGTTTATGGTGGTTCACACTTAGGGTTCCATAACCTCTTTTCCACATAAGGTATCTATACCAAATTTGCGTCCTTTTTTTATTTCTAATATCCTGAGGATTCTAAAGGTACCCAGGGTTTGTTTATTTCCTGTAAGGGGAACGAGAAAATAGTCAAATATAGCAAAATTGTGAGTTTGTGGGGGGGAAAGTGCTCTAGATAAGTGTTTTATCTTTTCTTTTTTCCATAAAAAAAGGCATCAACAAACTGTTTGCTGTACTAAAGTCACCATCTTCCCACCTTTCAGGAGCATGCATAGCTTAATCAAAAAACGTAACTTTGTACCACAGTTTTGGCATAGAGGTAGCCTATTTTTAGGTCTAGCTTAGCACAGCGTGCATGCGTTGCTCTAGGAGAGGGTCTCTTGGAAGCACTCCAGCTTTTCTGAAAACTTGTGCCTGTGTGTTTCGATTTTCCACACATTGTATTTGCCTTTGCGTGTGGCTTTCAAAAATGAAAGCACGCAATTGGCCAAAGGCGGGTGCATGTCCCACCTTTTCCTGGAAATGTTTCCTGCCACGGCATCCAGCTTGCGGGAGCGAGTAGGGGCGCGCAGGGTGCCATCTGTTTTGTATCATGTTACAGTCTCTTTCACTTTCGTGGCCACGCTTGTCTCAAATGCTTTTGTTCCCACCTTGCTGCAGTGTTTTTGGTGTTTGGACAGTGTACGCTACCCTAATCCGCATGCCATTGAAATGACTTTGGCAGTTCTTACTTGATGATTATCAGTCACTTTCCCCCTATCGGTGTTTTTCGCAGTCTGGTGCTCAGTCTGTTTTTTGTGCACTCTGGAGTAGTGATCTGTCACTCCCGCTGCTTGCGCCGCGTGCATGAATGATGTGACCCTCTCTTACTCCTCCTTCATGCAATCAATCTGTAGTGCTCACCAGTCACTTGTGCTTAGTTTCCTTTGTTCAGTCTGCAGTAATAAGCGGTCAGTCTCACTCCTTCCATTTGCGGTCAATCTTACTCCGTCCTTAATCACTCCGCAGTAATAACCACCCAGTGTTCCCTGTTCCCTGTTCTTCATCTGGTTTGCGGCCATGATAGGTCAGTCACGCTCTCCTCTGTCCAGGCTCGGTAATGATGCTGTAGCTTCTCCTATCCTTGCCTATATTACGACTCAGCTTATGTTACTCCTTTCCCTTCCGCATAAAATCTCGAGTCTTCATCCTCTGAAATCACCTTTCCTCCTCCTTCGCTCTCCCTGTAACTCATATTTTCTATTTCTTAATAAGCCCAATGGTTCCCTGCTGTATCTTAAAACCACAGTGAAAGTTGTCGTGGATACGGGGGGTCTAGGCAAATCAGGACAGGACATTGCTTCTGAGACGCCAACGGGGCTGAGGCAGAGCAAGTCAGAGATTGGGGTTTTGAGAAACGTATTTTTAGATCTTGATATTCTTATTGGTGTTTAATATGGTGCTTTGATTTTGTAACCGCCAGTGCTTTTTTTGAGCCGGTGGATTCGAGGACTCACCACAGCATATAAATAACACTGGCACTTATACAGCAAACTGGACCTAAAAATATTAGAATTCTTTTTATGAACATAACTTAAGGGCATATTATTTTCTGGTACAAAAGTGGAGACTAAGTGATTTGCCCAGGATCACAGGATGTTGGTCCAATGCTAAGACAAACATGGAAATTAAGTGATTGGCCCGGGATCACAGGATGTTGATCCGACGCCAAGACTCGAACTTTGTTCCCCAGGTCTAAAGTCGGCATCTCTGCCTGTTATACAATAGCTTTCCCCAATGACATTTGCTTCTCCTAATCTGTTCCTTTTTTTGTATTTTTTTTTATACTAGTGCTAATTTGAGCCGGAGTTTTCCTGCACTCCCCTCCGCATTTAATTGTCAACAACGGCGCTTACAGTGCAAACTGGACCCAAAGGTTTAGGAGTGCTTTTTATGAGCACCATTTAAAGATATATTAAAACGCATTGTAACACGCACAAGTAAAACTCTTTTCTGATCTATTTTTTATTTATTAACTGCGATGTTATTGTGCGCAATGTATCTGAAAGAAACTAGTTAGTTAGATTCCTCACCTTAGAATATCCCCAGGCGTCAGGCTGGATCCGTAAAGATTTTTCGTCAGCAATACCCTTGCGCGTCGCTAGGCGTCTGCGGCTTCGCGATCGGCGACTTGATCGCCGGGATGACGTTGTCGGAGTACTTGGACGCCGCCCTCGCGTGCTGACGTCAGTTCTTCTTTTTTCCACGCCAGTAAGTGCCGATCCAAGAAGAGCATACCCTT
Source organism: Triturus cristatus (assembly GCF_964204655.1). NCBI lineage: Eukaryota > Metazoa > Chordata > Amphibia > Caudata > Salamandridae > Triturus > Triturus cristatus. Next base: position 344,004,110 of record NC_140589.1, on the reverse strand, counting down.
TAAGTCACTTTTTGGCGAAACTTTTTTTGAACTCTTTTGGTTCCATTCTCGTCTACCTTGACTCTGGTGCGGATAGGGATGTCTGGCTTCAAAGCTTGTGACTCCTGTCACCGACTGATGTCGGTCACGGACCACCACCACCGCCAGTACCTCTATTGCCTTGGGGCCGACCACGACACCGAGTCGTGCCTCGACTGCCGAGTCTTGACTTCGAAAGCTAGGCGGGAGCAGTCCCGCAAGCTGCTCGAGTTCCGGCAGTCGGCTCCGCACCGTTCAAGGTCCCGGTTGAGGAGGAGGTCGAGGAGCCGCAGCCATCACCGCTTGTCGGGGTCCAAGTCTTCGAGATACGGTAAGTCGAAGCACGGCAAGAAGTCTAATAGGCGACATCACTCTTCTGGCTCCCCTCGCCGGTCGCGCGACTCGGTTGAGGGTTAGGGTGGCACCACCTGCGCGGCTCCGTCGGAGCCGCAGGAGTCCCGTCCGACCCCATACCCTCCGGTCCCTGGGTCTGACACGACTCCTGCGGAGATCAGAGACTTCCTCGTGGCCATGAGGAGCCTGGCTCCGCTGTCGATGCCTGCCGGCGAGCCTTTGGGCCCCGCAGGCTCGACTGGGAGGCCTAGCGAGCCGGCGACTACGGTCCCGACGCTGCAGGTCCCCGAGGGATCCAGTCCTGGATCCCAGTCGGCGCCGGTCGACCCCGGCGCCGACTCCTCCGGTGCCGCCCCCAGCGCCGCCTTCGGACGACGCCATTCCCCAGTTTAGTCCCGGTCCGGGATCGGCGCCGCACCCGACGCTGATGGATGCCAATTTCATCTTCTGCCCGGCTCTGATCATTCCACCTGTATACCAGGACGGTGACGACTGGGAGGGGTCGGAGGACCCTCTGGCCCGGCAGGGCCAGTTATCTCAGGACTGGGCGAACGAACTAGGGGATGCCAGTGGTCTTGACACCTCCCCTGACACTGGCTTCATCTCTCCTCCGACCTTGGCTTTGGAGGAAGGTGCTACATTTTCTGTGGTGCTGCGCAAGGCGGCCGAAGCCCTTGGGCTGGAGCTGCCTGCTGTGGCCGTGAGGACTAATCTCCTCACTGAAGTGCTCCAACCGTCAGCAAGCTCCTCGGAGCCTCTGCTGCAGTTTAATGAAGCACTGATTGACGTTCTGAAGGGTACCTGGTCCAAGCCCTCCACAGTTCCTCCTGTGGACCGGAACGTGGCCTGGCGCCACCGCCCTGCACTGGGCGAGCCCACTTTTCTGTCCATGCACCCCACGCCCGAGAGCCTGGTTATCCAGGCCTCTACCTCCCAGACCTCCTTCCCGTCCGCTCCCCCGGATCGGGAATCCAAAAGGTTAGAACAGTTTGGGAAGAAACTGTTCTCCTCTCTTAGTTTGGAGTTGCGGTCTATCAACACAGTGCGCCTTTTGGACCGTTACTCCCACTCTCTGTGGGATACGGTGGAGGACGTGCTATCTCAGTGTCCGGAGGAGGCCCGGACACGGCTCACCCAGGCTCTTGCAGAGGGGCGGGATGAGGCACGGCATGCAATCCGATGTGGACTGGACACAACGGACACGCTGGGCAGGGCAATGTCTACCACGGTGGCGCTTCGTCGCCACACCTGGCTGCCGTCCACAAGTTTTTCCGGGGATGTCCAGAGCACCCTCATGGACATGCCCTTCGATGACAGTCGCCTTTTTGTCGACGAAGCAGATAGTGCGCTGGAGCGCTTTAAGGACTCCAGGGCTACGGCCAAGTCCTTGGGCCTCTCGGCCTCGCGCCTGCGAACTTCTGCTTTTCGCCCCTTTCGTGGCCAAGGAAGGGGTGCCCCCTCACGTCCGCCTAGCCACAGGCCGCAGAACCAACCTCCACGTGGATTCCGCCGAGGCGGTACAGGGGGACAACGTGCTGGTCCATCCCCATTTACCCCAGCAGCATCCGCCTCAAAGCCCTCCTAGTCCGAGCGTTTCAGGCCCATTCCACGCCAGTGGGCGGCAGAGTTCGCCATCACCTGCTCCACTGGCGTACCATCACATCGGACAGGTGGGTGCTGCAGATCGTCAGAAGGGGCTACTTCCTCCCCTTCGAGGCGACCCCTCCAGCCATGCCACCGCATGTTGGGGGATCACTTGCAACTTCTGCAGGAGGAAGTTATGGCCCTCTTGGCCAAGGGGGCCATCAAGCACGTTCCTGGTCCAGAAGTAGATCGTGGTTGTTATTCCCACTACTTTCTGGTTCCCAAGAAGGGCAAAGGGGATCTACGCCCTATCTTGGACCTCAGGAGCGTCAACGCCTTCCTCCGCAAGGAGAAGTTCAAGATGCTCACCTTAGCTCAGGTTCTGGCTGCCCTAGACCCTGGAGACTGGATGGTAGCGTTGGACTTGCAGGACGCTTATTTCCACATCCCCGTCCTGCCAGCCCACCGGCATTACCTGCGGTTCACGGTGGGCCAAGAGCATTTTCAGTTTACCGTGCTCCCCTTCAGCCTCACCAGGGCCCCTCTGGTGTTCACGAAAATGATGGCGGTGGTCGCAGCTCATCTGCGCAGATTGGGGGTTCCAGTCTTCCCCTATCTCGACGACTGGTTGTTGAAGGCGGGCTCGCCCCAGGCAGTCGTTTCCCACCTCCAGACTACGGCCGACCTCTTGCATTTGCTGGGGTTCTCCATCAATGTGCCGAAGTCGCATCCGAGTCCCTCCCAGAAGCTCCTCTTCATCGGAGCGGTTCTGGACTCGGCGTAGTTCCGGGCCTATCCTCCGGAACAGCGGGTCCGGGATATTCAGGCTCTGATTCCCATCTTTTGGCCTCTATCCCGGGTTTCGGTCAGGTTGGTGCTGCGGCTTCTGGGTCTGATGACCTCCTGCATCTTGTTGGTGCATCACGCCAGATGGCGAATGCGGGCTCTGCAGTGGGACCTGAAGTTTCAGTGGGCCCAGCATCGGGGCAACATGTCCGACCACGTCCTGATCTCGGAGGGCACTGCGAGACAGTTACAGTGGTGGCTCACGGACCGCGATTGGGTCAGTGGCAGATCCCTACCCTAACCGGAGCACGTAGTGGTGACGGATGCGTCCCTCCTGGGATGGGGTGGGCCACATGGGAGAGGCGGAGATCAGAGGCCTCTGGTCTCCGGCGGAGTCCCGGCTCCATATCAACCTATTGGAGCTGCGAGTGATCCGGCTTGCACTGAAGGCATTCCCTCCCTCTGTCCGGGGAAGTGTAGTGCAGGTGTTAACGGACAACACCACTGCCATTTGGTACTGCAACAAACCGGGCGCTGTGGGGTTGTGGACCCTTTGTCATGAGGCTCTGCGCCTCTGGACATGGCTGGAACATCAGAGCATCACCCTGGTGGTTCAACATCTGGCGGGCTCTCTGAACGCCAGAGCAGACTAACTCAGCCGCAAGTGCATGATCGATCACGAATAGCGTCTAAACTCGGACGTGGCGCAAGGCCTCTTTCGGCAGTGGGGAGAGCCTTGGTTAGATCTATTCGCCACCGAAGAGAACGCGCAATGTCAGCAGTTCTGCGTGTTGGAGTTTCCAAGGCGGCACTTGCTCGGTGACGCCTTTCGTCGTGAGTGGAGTTGCGGTCTGTTGTTCACCTTTCCACCTATACCACTTCTGCCCAGAGTGCTGAAGATCAGGCGTGACCGGGCCCAAGTCATCTTGGTGGCTCCGGATTGGGCACGAAGATACTGGTATCCCGAGCTACTCAGTCTCTCGGTCGATCCCCCTATACGACTGCCTCTTCAGGAGGACCTTCTGTCGCAGGAGCAGGGGACGGTCCTCCACCCGAACCTATCCAGCCTCCACCTCTATGCGTGGAGATTGAGCGGCGGCAGTTGATGCCATTTGACTTGCCTCCTGAAGTCTGTGATGTTATTCTGGCAGCCAGGCGTCACTCCACAAAATCGGTATACGCCTGCAGGTGGAACAAATTTGTGGCATGGTGCACAGCAAAGGCTGTGGATCCCCTTTCCGCCCCTCTTTCTGAGGTTCTCCTCTTTCTTCTTTCCATGGCCCAGCAGGGCTTTGCTCTGGGCACCCTTAAAGGTTATCTTTCAGCTATATCTGCTTTCCTACAGCTTCCTTATCAGCCTTCTCTTTTCAAATCCCCTGTTTCTCACTTCTTTAAGGGCATTGCTCACATGTTTCCTCCTGTCCCTTTCGGAATGCCTCAGTGGGATTTGACTCTGGTATTGACGTTTCTGATGTGCACTCCCTTTGAGCCACTTCATAATTGTCCCCTTCGTCTGACGCTTAAGACTGCTGTCCTGGTTGCCATCACCTCTGCTAGAAGGGTGAGTGAGCTCCAGGCTCTCTTCTAAGCCTCCTTTCCTTTCTATCCATTCGGACAAAGTTGTTCTCAGGACTCATCCTTCCTTCCTCCATAACGTGGTAACTGCTTTTCACATCGGACAGTCTGTTACGCTGCCCACCTTCTTTCCGCCTCCCTCAAAAGAGGAAGAGGCTCCACCGTCTGGACCCAAAACGGGCGCTGTCCTTCTATCTGGACCGCACCAAACCGTTCCGGGTGGGCGACCAGCTCTTTGTTGGCTAATTGGGCGCTAAGAAGGGGCGGGCGGTGCACAAGCGAACCCTCTCTCGGTGGATCGGTTTGTGTATCAAGGCCTTTTACTCCTTAGCTAAGAAGGAGCCTCCTGTAGGGCTGAGGGCCCATTCCACTCGAGCCACAGCGGCGACTACTGCCCTGGGCCCGGGAGTCCCCTTGCAGGACATTTGTCAGGCAGCAACGTGGGCCTCGCTGCACACGTTTGCCAAACACTATTGCCTGTACAGCCAAGTCCGGAGAGACCGCTTCTTTGGCTGTTCTGTTCTCCAGGACTTTCTGGTGTGATCTTGGTTTGCAGACCCACCACCTGTGTTGGTATTGCTGGGGTATCTATTCTAAGTTGAGGAATCTAACTAAAGTGTTTCTTTCAGATGAACAAGTTACTTACCTTTGGTAACGATATATCTGTAAGAAACATTAGTTAGTGAGATTCCTCACCGACCCACCCATCCTCCCCGTTCTGCGAACCGATATCTAGGGTTGAGGTCATCCCTTTCAGGGCCCTAGAATTTTTTGGCACCAGTGTCGGTCTCTTGCATGGCTCTGCGTTCCTGGTGCGGAAAGCTATGTACAAGAACTGACGTCCGCACGCGAGGGCGGCGTCTAAGTACTCCGACGTCATCCCGGCGATCACGACGCCGACGACTGATGCGGAGCTTCAGACGACACCTAGCGACGCGCAAGGGTATTGCTGACGAAAAATCTTTCCGGATCCAGCCTGACGCCTTGGGATATTCTAAGGTGAGGAATCTAACTAATGTTTCTTACAGATATATCGTTACCGAAGGTAAGTAACTTGTTCTTTACTTGCTCTTTGGCTTTTATAACACGCACAAGTAAAACGCATTTCTGATATAACTTTTATTTATAGACTGCGATGCTGTTATTTTGCGTGTTTAATATGCTTTTTGCATTTTGTAACCTACAGTGCTTAATTTGAGCTGGTGGTTTCCGGGACTCACAAAGGCACTTAATTATTAATACTGACGCTTATAGAGCAAACCTAACCTACGATACTTCAGTTGTATATAATGTTTTTTTAGGTTATAAATATATAAGGTGCCAGAAATGGTTATAACACTTTTTTTTATTATAACTTTTCAACCTGCTGCACAACATTCACAAAACTATACAAAGCTTATTAAAAACATTAAAGCCCATAGCTCTGTCAAAACACTTATAGCTCCCCAAGGCGAGACCTATTGGCTATGCCAATGCTTGTTCCTATTTTGTATGTTCTCAACCTACTTCCAGTGTTTTATTGAAAACCTTGTGAAACCCATGGGTGTTCCTGGAAAACTATAGATTTCTGAAAAGTAGACAAAATTCTGAATTCAGCAAGGAGTCCTATGTGTAGTTCCAGCAAGGTTTTCTCAGGGAAAATAACTATTGAAATAAAGACATTTTGAAAAGAAGTAGGGAAAAACTGCCATTTGTGGCATTTTCAACTGTAACTTTTTCTCACTATGACTAATTTACTAAAGCAATATACCATTAGGTCTGCTAGACCCTTCTAGTTACGGAGGTATATAGGTTCTCCAAGAATCCAAGGTACCCAGAGCTGCAACAACTGAGCTGCACCGTACAATGGTTTTCCAAGTATAGACCAACTCATTTGGTGAAATATGTACTATAAAACATGAGTATCAAGGAAACCTATGTATTTCTGAAATGGTCACAAGATATGGAGTTTAAGAGCAGTGGTTATTTATACACCTCTGAATTAGTGGGTACCCATACTAGAGTATAATTTAGAGGGTATTTTGCAAAATGTTTTCTTTCTTATACACTGGCTAACTTTTGAAAGTCGCAAATGCAGTGAAATCCAATTGGTAATAACAAATGTTCTACTATTCTATCCTCCCTCAAGTTTATTTTTTTATTTTTTATAAAAATGGTACCTCACTTGTGTAAGTAGGCCTATTGGCTGCGAACATGAAATGGGCCTAAACACAACATGGATGCATTACGTTTTTCCAGTGAAAACACTGGCTCCGCCGGCACCTATGGAAATCCAGCAAACCTGTATATTTTTTTTATAAGTAGACCCCTACAGGTTTCCTGTGTGTGAGGTGTTTTTTAAAAAAAATTTTTACCCAGATGCTCTTGCCAACCTTGAACTAAAAACACATTTCCCTCATTTCTGTGATGGAAAATTCTGGAATCTGCGTGAGCCACAAACTTCCTTCCAACTCGAACTTGTGTGGGTAGGCCTAGAGCCTGCAACAGGAAACTGCCCAAAATGCAACATGGACGCATCCCATTTTCCACTGAAAACCGACCATTTTTTTCCAATGTGGGTAGCTGCAGATTTTTGACAGTAACTCAGCCTGTACCAAGCAAACATGAACATTTTTTAAAACTAGACAAGCCAGGGAGTCCAAAGTTCTTGACTCACGTGGCTTTCACCAGGTAACTTTACCCAGAAACCCTTGCAAACGTAAAACTTTGGTAAGAAACGCATATTTTCTTCACATTTCTAAGCCACACATTTCCTACCATCCTCATTTCCACACGTCTTCCCAATAAGAATTGTACCCCACGTGTGGGTAAGTCAAGAGGCCACGACACAAAAGGCCCTAAAGTCTACAAAACCTACAAAGTTCCTACCACCTAGCATTACCCCACTTGTGCCGATAAAAACGCTGACCCACTTGTGTGGCTAGGCCTAGTGCCTGCCACAGAAACATATAAAACCAAGGTCAATGGGAGTCCCCTAGAGCAGGCTACCATTGACCTTGGCATGAGCCATTCCTTTGGCGGGCAATAGGCCTGTGCCAAATCCAGCTCCTTCCAGTTTGAGGATGCAAGTTGGGGGTGTCCGAGAATGCCTACCGAGGCGTCCATTGCTTGAACAGAGTGAGCACATCTACCTTTGAAACTAAGGCAAACCTGCTAGGCAATACTGCCTACGTTACTTAAAGATAACATCATAAACTACCAAGAACAGTCCTTTTTGACACACAGGGTTGTCCATGAGAACGTAGCATATGTCACGTCCACTGTTATGTGCAGTGCTGTGACTGTAATGCGTTTGTCATAGAATAAACTGAACATATACTAACCTTTGACGGAGGATTAACATGGAAGCAGGACAAACATTTTACTCATATGTATAGCATTGGGTGCAGAGTTTTTTGTAAAACGCACTATCACCCAAGAGAGTATCCGGTTGTCGACACGAGCAGTCAGGGCTCATCCATGGAGCAACCTATTTCAAGAGCCAATTGTTCATCTTCGTGCGGAATGCACTAATTTTAGAGACTGTGCATATGTGTAGAGGGAGGTATTTTCGCCCTTTTGGTGTCAATTAGGTAAGTGTAGTCTCCCTGTTCTGCTGTTGCCTATGCTGAGCAAAGATGTCTAGAAGGTTTCTGAAATCGAAGGGGGTATTGAGGTATGCTGGACTAGTGCTGTGTAAGGTTTCAAATGTCTGTTGCAGGAGTTTGAAAGTGTGTGTGTGTGTGTGTGTGTGTGAGTGTGTGTGTGCGTGTGTGTGTGCGTGTGTGTGTGTGTGTGTGTGTTTTTTTTCTGCATGGGTTGTAGTCATCTGCTTAGTTGAGTGAGAGTAATTCAGTATCTGGGTGAGTGCAGCACCAATGGGTTTGAATCCGTAGATAAAGTGATGGCGTGTGTATCTGTACTACCTTGAATATTGCCTTCTACCTATGCAATACCCCTGTGAAAGCACACCTAGCCTAAGCTGTCTCTGTCCTCCTCAAAGTCCTGACCTATGCCATATACTTGCCAAGTGAATCTATATTAATGTCTTCCATTGCTAGCTATTTGAAGCTAAAGAAAATGTGTCTTTCATGCGCCTTCAGTGTACTCACTGTACTAAATCCAACTCCTACCAGTTTGTGGATGTAAGTTAGGGGTGTTCGAGAATGCCTCCACAGTCTACATTCTTTGAACTGAGTGAGCATATCTACCTTTGAACTTAAGGCCAACATGTTGGGGAATATTGCAGCATGCTCGGGAATACTGCCTAAGTTCTGTAAATCAATAAGCCAAACAAATGCACTGTAGGTCTCATTCACAGTGACTTCTACTTTTACTTTGAAAGTGTGAAAACTCAATTAGTAGCTTGTACCATAAATCATGTTCTTGAAATAGGGTACAGGACACGATATCTTGTATGATGATTGTTTTCACATTTTTAGCATAAGGAAAATACACATTTCATTATGTATTTAAATTAGTGCAGACGATTCAGTTATCAGTGAACACAACTGAACAGATCCCAAGGTTGCATAGGATTTTATTTCAAATATAAGCGTAGATCCTGTCTGTTCATATATGGTGTCTCCTGGTGAATCATAACCTGTTTTGAAAGCAACTTAGGGGCGGTGATGTCGGCATTTCAACCTGTAGTTAGTCTTCGGATCTCATCAGAACAAAGGTCATTTGACTAAAGTTGCCTAGAAACTGTGGCATTTTAAGAACTCCAATAAGGCATCCTGTAAGCAATACATGCAAGAATACTTCAAGACAGATTCTACAGTGTATACCAGGCCGATCGGTTAGTCGCACAGTTCCGATGGGGTAGACAAATTATTTAGTAGAAGTGCACCTTTTGTATTGTGTTGAGAAAGTGGTCGCACTTACATATACAAGAGTATTCCTATACAAAGCCAATAATGCAAAACCAGCTGCTCGGTTCCTTAGACGGTCTCGTAGAGGTAAATGGATTACTCAGAAAAAGCACACCTTTGCCAGGGAGACGCAACTGGGAGTGCAGATGAGGCCTCCGGTTAAATATTCCCCTAGTAATGTTCCTCGTGTTAGTTTCTCCATGACCTGGAATTTGAGCCCCTCCGTTTGTACACTAACCCCATTTTGAGAGTAAGGCCCAAAAATATCTTCAACTCCTCAAGTGAATTGGGAATCCACTGGTGTGCATTAGAATTAAGCCAGCCCTAGAGTGCCTCAATGCGCCCTCAGAAATTGTTCAGCACGCACATTTGTTTGCTGCACAATTTCCTCAAGGAAGTCAACATCCAAAAAGAGATGGACGTAGTCAGTTGGCAAAAAATTGGCTTCATTGACTTGGCGAATGGCGGAATTTAGGGCTGAACTAATTTGGGGGGCTGCCAAGAGAGCACTGTGCTCGGCGCTGCACTTGCCCGCTCTCTGGGTTGGTTTACCCTCTTATGGTTGCTTCACTCCACAGTGTGCTTGCGAAGGGACAGCACGACTGCCATCATGTCTCTCAGAATTGCTGAAAAACAAATCGTCGGATGGAACTCCACCAACTGAAAAATCTCTTCCAGATTCTGCTCCAGTATTTTCTCCATCAGATGCTATCTCAGTATCTGGTGTCTCATTCTATTATCCTGCCTCAGAGCTGTCCTCCGTAACCCGAATATGGTCCTGGGCAGCTGTCCTCCACCGAGATGCCATCTCTGCTGGCTGGCTAAAACCTTCCTTCAAACCACTGTCCTACGTAGAAGGCAGAAGTATTATTCTAAATTAGTCGGTGGGGGTTTGTGTGTGCGTCTTTGAGTTGTGTGCAACAGTAAATAAACACACATTTCTCTTTTCAATGAGTATGCAGGTTCTCTAAAGACTGTACAAAAAGACAGTATACTTCACCTTGCCATATACCCCAAAGCACAGCATATGTTTGTCATTGTTTAAGCAAAACTTTATTGTTGGGGGACCTGCTGGGCCTTTGCCAGTATAAAAGTTATTTTCCCGAAACTACAAATTTACCTTCTTATCTTAAGAAGCACACATTCACACTATGTGCAGGCATGCTACTTGTGAAAACTCAGTACTATCATGAGGGTCTATGGAATTATTCGGCACAAGATCACCAAATTAAAAAACGGGGTTGACCGAATTATGCAGCATGAAAAGGCAAATTATGCGGCATAATGCATCACTTTTTTTTTTATAGTGCAACTTTATTATTTTTAATGATTTGCAACCATACTAATACTGTCTGGGCAAACATTTCACCTCAGTATCAGTTTATCAACTGAATGCAGAAATAAGAAACAAAGAACAGTCCACCCTTCCACTGCATGCAAATACATATTGCCACCTCTGTTAGCATATGCCACACAAATATACCATCTACTGCATAATCTGGTGATGGTAGACATGTGGCAGAAATATATATAATTTTTTCTCTTGGAAATGTGCCTTTTCCCCTTGGATCACTCCTGCACTTCAGGAAAGAGCTAAAGATCTTCCTCCTACAATTGAAACATTACAATCCAGCAACCCTACATTTAACTTCTCTCCCTCCCTACTGTGGTGCTCAACGTGTTTCCTAGTCTCCAGTCCCTTGTGACTTTCCCGCTGTAGTGCCCTTTTTGTACAGAGTTTATTTGTAACAAAATCCTTGCTTGATAATTTTTTTTTGATTTTTACATGTAAGGGACTATTGCAGTTGTTTGCCCCACTACTTTGTCATCACTGGTGCCCCTCTAAAAATTGCCTACCTACTACTTTTGTCCACCCACCATCAGTACTTGAGCGTGTGCCACTGCAGCCCCTATCCTTCAGCTCCTACATTTTGTACTTTAACTTTAAACAGAAAATAAGTGTTCTGATGGAGACCAAGACCAAGTATCATCCCTGAGGAGTGGTCCCTGGCGACAGTGTCATCAGAAACAGCTTCAATATCTGTTTTACTTCCATTTAATTCTTTTTGGACCCCCTACAGGATCGAATCTCATGTTGTGTTTATAAGCATTAGGATGATTGATGAATGTTTGCAGTAGTGAGTGTGGTGAGAATGGATATTTGTTGGTAGCTGTGGGGTTGCTACAATTAATGATTATATTGTTTGCAATAATGTATCATTTGTAATCAATGTTTCTTGTGTAATCATTAGATGTTGTTGAATGTGTATACAAAAACATTCTTCCAAATCAATCTATCTAAATAATATTAAATGACAAAATTGTGCTATTAGACATATATGTATATATAAAAAAATAATGTTTTTAAACAAATAATAAAAATGAGTTTAAAATAGTTTATTGTATTTACTCCAATGTGTAAATGGGTTTTGACTAACTGTTGGCAGGATAGAACCTGAATAGGTCTGATTAAAAGAAATATAGGTCTGGATAGAGGTTTTTCAATTGTATTTTTCTTTTGCTTCCCCCCTCCTCTTAGACCTCAAAGTATTTCCAGGGGGGGGGGGCTTTCTCTTTATAGTGTTCTGATGGATACATCTGCCTGTGGATTCCTCACCTTATGAATATCGCCTGCTCCAGAAATCGGCAGAAACTTTTTTCCCTCGCTCTCCACGCCGACGAGATCGTCGCAATGCCATGACTCCGCACGTGTCTCCGCATGACGTCACAGGAGCAATAAGACCACGTCTGCGTGGTGACGTCAGTTCCCTTTTTTCCGCGCTGTCGACACAAACATTTTTTTTACTGGGACATTGTAATTTTGATTGTATCGCTCTCTGTTTTGGCATGTCTGCCCCAAGGAAGTCGGGCTTTAAGCCCTGTAGATAATGCGGGGGTCATATGTCGCTTACTGACCCTCATGGGGACTGTCTTTGGTGTTTGTCGTCTGACCACGACGTCGATGGCTGTTATTGCAGGAATATGAATCCGAAGGCTCTGAAGGAACGGAAGGCTAGGCTGTATATGACTAAGGCAAGAAAAGAAAAAAGGGGTCGTAAAAGATCGAAGTCAAGATCTTCGACGCCGCATGACTCCAAGAGAAAGCATAAGAAGAAGAGGCATGCATCTCGGCGCCAGTCGTCGAAGGCTGTGGCTTTGAGGTCGCCTTCTCCAGCCCTTCGACATCGAGAAAAGGACTTTGTCTCTCCTTCTCCTTCAGTGTCTCCTCAGGTGACTCCGGTTCATTCTCCATCTTACAAGGGGACTCCGGAGCAGTCACCGACGCCTAGATTTTCACCGACTCAACAGTGTGAGTCGAATGCGGCTGATGCTGAGGTTCCTGCGGCTCCGCCTGTGGCTCCAGCGGCTCCGACTCCAGAGGTGCCTCGTTTGGATCTTGAACCTCACAGTACCCACAATTTCCGGCGCCGGGTTCAGATCCATCACATTTTGTAAATGTGATGTATGGCGTGTTCATCAGGGCCTCGTACCCCTCTGGAGCACCTATGGGTCCTATGGCTTTTAGTTTGGGTGTGCCTCACCAGTATCCTCAGGCCCCCTCTGTACCATTTATGCCGATGACGCCGTCCTGGCAGTTTCCGGCTCAGAGGATGTCGAAGCCGTATGTGCGGTCCCCGGCTCCATTCCGTGAACCTTCTCGGATTCGATCGGTGCCGGTTACTACAGCGGATCCTCCTTCGCCGCTCGCAGAGCCATCAACGCAGTGTGTGGCGTCGCCGCAACCGAAGATGCGCTCAAGGAGAGAAGCGCAGAGGTTGTTAGAGGAGGAACAGTTCCAGGCTGAGGAGATGGAGAAAGGAGAAGTTTATGATACGGAAGATTTGTTTGAGGGATTGTGTGAGGCAAGTGGACTTGATACTTCCCCAGAGTGGGGCTTCTCAGAAGACTTCCCCCTCGAAAGAAGTTGCACCTTACCATATTGTGATAAGGAAGGCTGCTGAACTTTTGGATTTGCAACTTCCTATGTTATGTTATGTTATGTTATGTTATTCACTTTTATTAGGCGCACAGCTGCCCCAGCGAAGGGGCGTCCTGGCGCCTGATCAGGTACACATTACACAACAGGTCAAGGCCAAGAAAAGAGAAATCAGATAGCAGGGGCAAACAGATGTGTTTTAATGGCGCGTCTAAAAAGAGTCAGGCTGTTTAGGGCGCGAATATGTAAAGGAAGGGAATTCCATAGATCAGCCGCCAGAACACGAAAAGAGCGTCCTCCCATCCTACTCAGCCTGAACCTAGGCTTAGTCGCCAGATGGTAAGATTCAGACCTGAGAGACCGCGTGGGGACGTAAGGAGAAATAAGGCCCGCCAAAGCAGGGGGAGAGGAAAGCTTCAGGATCTTAAATGTCAGACAGAGAGCCTTAAATTTGATTCTCTGTCTGACCGGAAGCCAGTGAAGGGAGGTCAGAACAGCAGAGACAGAGCCTCGTCTCCGAAGGCCAACAATGGCCCGTGCAGCAGCGTTCTGCACCCTCTGAAGCCTAGTAGCCTCAGCCTGGTTGACTCCAAGAAGCAAGGCACTCCCGTAGTCCAGCCGGGAAAGAATAGAGGCCTGAACCACCAGTTGCCGAGTGGGGGGGTCAAAGAATTTGAGGACTGACCTCAGCCCTCGCAGAATACCAAAACAGGTAGCTGCTGTCTTCTTTGGAGAAAGGAGGTGATGGTGGTGTATAAGCCTAATTTACTCACAGAGGTGCTTCATTCTCCGTCCTCTGTGGTTGAACCACTTTTGCAAAGCATTGACTGAGCCAATCCTTGATGTGTGGCGCAACCCACTTTCTGCTCCTGCAGTTTCAATGTCGGTGTCCAGAAGATATAGACCTGCTCCAGGGGATCTGGTGTTCCTTTCATCTCACCCCTCTCCCGAGAGCTTAGTGGTGCAGGCTTCTTGTTCCAAGCAGTCCACAGGTGCTTTTACGCAAGCTCCTGCTGACAGGGATTCCAAGAAGTTGGAACAATCTGCAAAGAAGGTCTTTTCATCGGCTAGCATGGCTCTGAAGTCTACCAATGCCACTTGTCTATTGGGTAGATATATTCATGCCATTATGGACTCTGCCAAACAACTTCTTCCTAAATTGTCTGAGGAGGATAGGGGAAATCTGAGTGAGGTGCTGGCTGACTCGCAGGCTGCGGCTCGCCAAGTCATCCAGTCTGGCCTGGACACGGCGGATTTGGTTGCCAGGGTGATGGGTTTATCCATTGCAACAAGAAGACATGCGTGGTTGGTCTTATCGATTCTCTCCCGATGTACAGGCTGCCCTTCTTGATCTGCCTTTTGATGGGTGTAGACTGTTTGGAGAGAAAGCTGATTCTGCTCTGCAAAGATTTAAGGACAGTAAGACCACAGCGAAGTCTTTGGGCCTGCAGTCTCAGGCGAAAGGTTATGGCTATAGATGATACCGTGGCTTCGGAAAGTCTTCCTTTCGTGTTTACAGACGGCCACAGCAGCAGCAATAGCAACAAAACCCCTTGTACAAATCCTATAGGGGTAAGGGCAGAGTTCGCCTTCGTGGCGCTGGACGTCAGCCTTCTTCCTCCTCCTCTACCTCCCCAACCCCTCCTGGTAATGCAGGAAAGTAGCCCTAGATCTGCCATCCTGGATTGTGTAGGTCCCTTGGGAGGTCGGCTTACCCATTTTCTACAAGATTGGAAATCGATCACTTCGGACCTTTGGGTTTTAGATCGGGTAGAAAATGGGTACGCCCTTCCCTTCAGGGAATTCCCTCCTCCTTGCCATGGGTTTTGCACAGAGGATCATTTACTTCTCCTTCAAAAGGAGGTTCTTGCCCTGTTACAAAAAGTTGCGATAGAGGTGGTTCCGGAGCAGGAAAGGGGTCAGGGATGCTACTCCCGGTATTTCCTGATTCCCAAAAAGAATGGCAGGTTACGTCCTATCCTGGACCTCAGGATTTTGAATCTGTTGAGATTCAAGGTGCTCACCCTAGCGCAGGTTCTTCAGGCACTGCAACAAGAGGCCTGGATGGTGTCCATCGTCTTACAGGATGCGTATTTTCACATCCCAATCCTGAAGTCGCACAGGAAGTATCTCCGATTTACGGTTGGTTCGCAACACTACCAGTTTGTGGTCCTTCCTTTTGGTCTTACTACTGCACCTCGCGTCTTCACCAAGGTGATTGCAGTGGTCGCTGCTCATCTCAGGAGGTTGGGGATCCCGGCTTTCCCCTACCTGGACGACTAGCTTCTGAAGGTAGTCACCAGAGATGGTACGTCATTATCTGTAGGTAACAACTCCGCTGTTGTATAAATTGGGTTTTTCGATAAATGTACCAAAGTCTCACCCGGATCCCTCACGGTGCAACCTGTTCATAGGGGCAGTACTGGATACCACTGTGTGTAGAGCTTTTCTGCTTCTGCAAAGGATTCTCGACATTCAAGAAATCATTCCCTTGTATTTCAATGGAGCGGTTGTTCCAGTTCTGAAGGTCCTTCGCCTGCTTGGTCTGTTCGCTTCCTGCATTCTGTTGGTCAACCATGCACGCTGGCACGTGAGGGCTCCTCAGTGGTGTCTCCGCAGGCAGTGGTATCAGCACAACGGAGATCTCAGGGAGTCAGTCCGGATCTCCAGAGAAGCTGCAGCGGATCTGTCTTGGTGGAGGGCAATCTGTCTCAAGGAAAGCCCTTTCATCTTCCTCCTTCGGTGGCCACCGTGATAACGGATGCCTCTACCCTAGGGTGGGGTGCTCATCTGGGGGATCTGGATATCAAGGGTCTTTGGTCTCCAGAGGAAAGATTGCTTCATATCAATCTTCTGGAATTGCGGGCGATACGTTTGGCCCTCAAGGCCTTTCTCCCTTCCCTTCGCGGTCAGTCGGTCCAAGTCCTGACGGACAACACTGCCGCGATGTGGTACGTGAACAAGCAGGGAGGAGTAGGGTCGTACCATCTCTGCCGTGAGGTGTTGCGGCTCTGGTCCTGGGCTCAGGACCATCGGATTTGTTTGATGGCAAATCATCTGGCCGGGGTGCTGAACGTACATGCGGACAGTCTGTCGGCAGTTTTCCGCCGACCATGAGTGGAGGCTTCATCCAGAGGTAGTTAGACACGGCTTCCGGACATGGGGAAATCCTCGGATGGACCTGTTTGCCACTCTCGAACGCGCACTGCCAGTCATTCTGCAGTCTCCAGTATCCGATGCAGGGAGCTTTGGGGGACACATTTCAGTTGAGTCGGAGCTCACAACTCCTTTACGCGTTTCCTCCCATACCCTTGATTCCTCGGATTCTGAGGAAGATTCGCCAAGACCGGGCCGAAGTTATATTGATCGCCCCGGATTGGCCAAGAAGGGTTTGGTACACAGACCTTCTTCACCTCTCGTCGCACCCTCCGCTCCATCTCCCTCTCAGGGTAGTCCTCCTCTCGCAGTCGGAGGGGCAGGTTCTACACCCCCACCTCCAGAGCCTGCACCTTCATGCCTGGAGACTGAATGGGGCAACCTGAATTCTTTCTCTCCCACCTGACTTGGTGGATGTTATATTATCGGCCAGGCAACACTCCACCAAGTGTATCTACTCCTATAGGTGGTCTAAATTTGTTAAATGGTGTGGAGAGAAGTCTATTGATCCCTTAGAAGCTCATCTTTCTGATGTTCTTTGTTTTTCGTTGCATTTGGCCCAGCAGGGTTGTGCTGTGGCTACTGTTAAAGGATATTTGTCGATTTTATCGGCTTTTCTTTGTTTGCCTGATCAGCCATCTCTTTTTAAATCTCCAATTGTTTTAAGGTTCATTATGGGGCTTACTAACATGTTTCCGCTCCACTCCTTTTATTATGCCCCAGTGGGATTTAAATCTGGTTTTAACTTTCATGATGGGTTTTCCTTTAGAACCTTTGCATAGTTGTCCTTTGAGACTGCTGTCTTTCAAAACGGTATTCCTTGTGGCTATCACCTCGGCTAGGAGGGTGAGTGAGCTTCAGGCTTTGAGTTCAAAGCCTCTGTTCTTGACCATACATGCTGAAAGGATGGTCCTCCGGACCAGGGCTGCTTTTCTGGCTAAGGTTGTAACTCCCTTCCATCTAGGACAGTCAATTACCCTCCCTACTTTCTATCCTCCCCCTCATCCTTCCAAGGAGGAGGAGAGGCTTCATCGATTGAATCCTAAGAGGGCGATTAGTTTCTATCTGGATAGGACGAAGTATTTGCGACAGGACGATCAGCTCTTTGTGGGTTACGTTGGACGCATGAAGGGCAGGGCGGTGCACAAGCGCAATTTATCCAGGTGGATTATCTTGTGCATCAAGATCTGCTATGCTCTGGCTCATAAGGAGCCTCCTGAAGGCATTAGAGCTCACTCCACCAGGGCTAAATCATCTACTTCTGCCTTGTCCAGAGGTGTTCCTGTAAGGCCGCAACTTGGGCCTCCCTTCACACTTTCGCGAAGCATTACTGCTTAGATTCCGAAGTGAGGAGGGAAGGCCATTTTGCTCACTCTGTTTTGCAAGACTTTTTGGTATAGAAGGGTGGACAGCATCTTCCTGTGGATTTCTCACTGACCCACCCCCCCTCCCCGTTGTCCACCCTTTAATACCTTAAAAGAGGTATTGGTTAATATGATTGTTTCATTTTGTATTGCCTCTGTTTGCCTTTGTGTAGGTTTATAGGAAATGTTTGCTTTCTTTGGTTTCCTATTTCACTTTACACTATGTGTATTGGTGTGAATTCTGTGTACTATGTATACATTGTTTCTATGGTCGGTCCTCCTGTTTGCCTCGGTGGCACGGAAAAAATGGGTGGAACTGACGTCATCACGCCAACGTGGTCTTTTTATGGCTCCTGTGACGTCATGCAGAGCCGCGTGCGGAGCCATGGCATGGTGATGACCTCGTCGGCATGAAGAGCTAGGGAAAAAGGTTTCCGTGGAATGCTGGCACAGGGGATATTCATAAGGTGAGTAATCCACAGGCAGATACTGTATCCACCAGAAAAAGCGTTACCGAAGGTAAGTAACTTGTTCTTTCGTGCTACTTTTTCTGCAGTGTGTGTACCACAAAAGTGTTTTTTACACCAGGTGAAGTCTCCATAGGGCAGAGACTGAAGATACCCTTTCCTTCCTGCCACGCCTCCATTTCCCTTTCCCTACAGTCTTGCACTATTTAACTGTAGAAAGATTGGTATGATGAGGGACAGAGGAAAATATGTGAAATATGGTAGTATAGAAGAAAGTGGGATCCGTGACTAAGCCTTGTGGTGCCTCTTAGTAAAATGAAACCAGAAAAACTAGTCAAGAGATGAAAGCGGCCAGTAAAATTGGGAAAGCTACTGTTACATAAAGCAACTATTTCTTGTAAGCTGCACATTCAGTGCAAATTTATTGCCTTAATTCATGCTTAAATTAAAAATAAAATTGGGATCCATACCTGTGCATGCTAACATCTTTTTTTGTGTATTCAGTGGATCGCCAATCCTTCAAATGATATGTTTGCAGATGCAGTATCAACGGTGATCTTGGAAGTCCAGTCAAATCCAAAAATTCATAAAGGTAACCCTGTTTAAATTGTATTGTGGTTCATGCATAACATCATTTATAGTTCTACATGTCTTAAAGGTGCTGCTATAATAAGAGTCAGTTGTACAAACTATGAACTGTTCTTTCATCAAGTTAAAATTATTCTGATCCAAGTAGGAAAGGCAGTTGTAACCTAACCTTAAATCAGATGTACAGTTAAATCAAGTCTAGGTAAAAGCTAAATTTCAAGTATTATGCATTAAGTTTTTCCTCCAAGCGATTACACCCCCCACACTTTCCCCAAGTGTTTTTAGTGTAATTTCTCTGTATCACAACTGTGCCCTCACGCCTTTAAAAGTGATTCTTATTTATCCTCTAGGTGTAGAAATTTCCATACCTCAAAAGGTCCCTTCAGTGTGGCCAAGGGTAATATGTATGGTCAGTTGCTACCCATGTACTATTTCTTCTGTATGTTACTCAAGCTTACAAACAGCTTTTCAGTGTGTAAAACTATTACATTGATAGCACTCATTTTCGATAGTGTTAGCTAATTCAGGCTTCCTTTTCATAGACTTGGTTTTAAATTCATAGATGACAAAACATATGTGCAACACCATGTTTTTTGAGTTTTCATAAATGTTAATAACAAAACCGCACCCCCTATTCCAAGAGACATTTGGCGTGGGCTGGACTGTAGCTTTGACAATCCTAGATCAAAATACCTCTGATATACATGATAGTTTACATTTCTCGCTCTGTGCAACAAACGTATAACTTATGTAGGTCAGGTTTTAGTGAATGTATTTGAGTGTAACACATTCGCATTGGTAAATGATATGTGGGTACCAGGACTTGTCAAAGAACATTCGCCGTTCAGTGATACAGTGATAGTGTCATGCAAACCTCTGCATTTTTTTCAACTAAAATCAAGCATGGCATGTCCTTTCTTTATCTGCTTTGTGACTCATGGGCTGGAATTTCATTGAGCTGTGGTCCAGGAGCGCCACTCTGTTATGCTTGGAGGTAGAGGATGATTTGAGGATATGTTTTATGTTTCAACCTGTGATCCTCGGCGCATTTAAGATGGAACTTTTACAGTGCAACCACATCATAGCGTTGGTCAAGTAAACATTTCCAATTTGTGGTGCTTAGCTTGGGGCGTTCAAGCCCTATACGTTGCAGGTAAGTGTCACAGTAACCATGGCCTAAAACCTAGTCTTGGACTGCGTTTAGCCATCCCTTGGCAGTTGCGTGAGACCATGTCCCCCATGGGTTGTTTAGGTCGTCTGCCCCTCCACATCTATGTCTGAAGTCTAGTACATCCTCCCTGCTCCGTCAGATGACATGAGGACACATGCATGTGTAACACCCAGACCCCCATTGGTAAACTTTAACAAAAAGAACAGCGAGACAGGGGGTCCTCAATGCAAGAAAGTGTCTATGCGCCTTTGCGTACTACTAGGTGTTTGGCCGATACTACTAACGCATCTCATCATGTAGCTTGTGAGATGAGGGAATTAGCTGTGATTAAGTGACAATAATAGCATACCAACATTTTGATCTATAAAGAGCCAGTAGGCGGAGAGATAATTGATACCCCCAATAAATTGCACCTTTCTGCCTCGTTGCCATCCACCGCCGGTACCTTCTTACCAATGGGTGCACCAGTAGCCATTCAGTTCAATAAGAGCTCCTTTCTTCGATGCATTATGAAGACCTCCGTTCTAGATGTCCGCCTTCAGACTTGAGAACCCTGCACTGTGAGTTAATGTTTCTTACGATATCGGGGGCGACGTTGAGAGTTAGGGGGTAGGGATCAGTTGGTCTTCTCTCATGAGGTTCCCGGGGCACTGTTGTCGGTCTGCACCTCTGGGGTTGGAATGCTTTGGAGCTTCATGGCCTCCAATAGTTCTGTCAAATGGCAAGACTTATTCTGTAGCTCAAAGGCAAGGCCAAATGGTTCTGTCCATCGCAATCTGATACGGTCTTGACTCAGTTTGTCTGTCACTTGCCTAAATTGTTGCCATCTCGCAAGCATGGCCGGGGCTCCTGAAATAAGGCACATGTTGCACCCTGAAATTTGATTTTTCTCCACCCCACGTGCGGCACGGAGGATGGCTTCTTTGGTTTTGAAGTTGCGGGGTTTCATGAGGACATTTCAGGGTCACTTCCTTTCACCTAATGATTTTAGACCAGCACGGTGGACTCTGTCCAGCTTTATTTTTAGCACCATCTCCCATTAGGTCAACAATGAAGGCCTCCCGGTTGGGGCCCTCTACTCCCTCCGCCAAGTTGCAGATTGGTATGTTGTCGTGACTGGACCTGTTCTCAAATGCTTCGTGTTTCAAGATCGATGCTTGGAGCTATGTACGCAGGGTCTGTGTAATTTCCACCAGCTGGCCAGTGCGAGTGTCCAATTCAGTAGACTTCGTCTGCAGGTCCAGCACCCTGGTCCCAACCGAATCCACACCTAGTTGCAGTGTAGCCAACTTAACATTGAGGTCTGACCTCAATGTATCGAGTAAAGGGGTTAGGTCCACTTTCAATTCCTCGCGAAGATCCTTTTTAAGGACCTGGAGGAAAGACCGCAGATTGTCCTTCGTGAGCGCAATTGTGGCATTCTTTGACTATTCCTGTGGGCTTGCCTTTGCTTCTGCTGTTGTAAAATAGCTGGAGACCCTGTATTTTTGTTGTCTTTTAGGCTGCTTAAGATCAGCGGCAGTCTCTAGCTGGGAGGCGGTTGCCGTGCCCCTCCACGCCGTGGCAGAAGCTAGGTCTTGCAGTGTATGGGGAGAGCTCGTCAAGGCCAGAACATCTCTGGGTGGGGCAGTCCCAGTGAAGCGGTACCACCCTCACCACGTCTGTGTGCCAAAAGTTCAGCTAGGGTGCTGCTGATGTCCTGCATCCCCTCCACCCCAGCTCCATCCCAGCAAGGAGCAGAGGCCCCGGCATGAATGTCAGGGCGTTAGACCCTCGTCCAAGGTGCTCTTCAGGACAATATGAAATAGCTGCACAGGTTCTACTGGAACCCCCTACATGGCAGCATTGAAACTTAGACTTATTTGGTCATGAGCATGGCTCTGGTGTAGGTCACAGAGCACACCCAGCCGAAATTGCCCACTTGTCACCAGACTTACAGCACAAATTGCGAGGGTAGCAGGTGCCACGCATCAGCATCCCATAGGTTTCTGATCTGGTTGCTATGGGAGGCACACAATGAAGCCGGGGTTAATTTTCAGCCTATGTAATATGTTAATGAGGCCCTCGTGTCTGCCATTTTAGGATCTGGCAAGGTGCGCAACAGAAGCCAGTGATGGCAGTGGGCTGTTAATCCGCCCTAACAGTTATGCCAGCTTGACAGCTCCTTAAGCAGGGGCATTCTCCCCAGGTGGCGGCAGCAGCCCTTCTGAAACATTAGGCATTTTCCTCCAGTAGGCCTCAGCATCGGGTGTCCTGTAAGCGCCATCTTTGGGTCGGGCACCAGTCTCACTCGGCCTCACAACGCGGTGGAGACGCCCTGGGTCCCACAGGCCCCCCAGTCTCAAAGTATGTCGCAGCAGCGATAGTGATAGTGTCGGCCGCTCAGGAGTTGTGCGCCCCTTCCCCGGCAGCACTGCTTGGAGGGGGTCGGCAATGTCATACTCTTGTTCATTGGGCCAGAGAGTGGCTGTACTGGGAGCTCCGTGTTACAACACTCACTGGTGCTTCTGCAGTCCGCGCAGGGATGCAATCCTGACCGTGTCACACGGAAACCCTATGGCCCGCCCGGGGTAGCAGCTGCCAGATCACCGCTAAGAGCCCGGACCCGCCATCCTCCTACTCGCAGCTTTGTTGACCAGATCTGTGTCCATCAGCTGGCTGCAGGGATCAGCAAACACCCCAGGCCACAGCAGAGGTGTCTTCTCACACAATCTTGACTGGTGAGTTAAATCTGCCAATGGTACACAACTTTGAGGGGTCAGAGGACATGCACTGGGGCCTGAGCAACAGGTTCCAGTGCACTACAGAGTTGAAAAATCAGCAGCACGCGTTCATAATTTGGGGAGGGGGGTGATGATACAAACAGGCACTTTCTGATAGTGTATGACCTATAGAATTGTATGCAGTATCAATATGCACCTTGTGTTGCAGTTTGGAGGCTACAATAAGTCATCAAATGTAAACCAGCATATCCATTTGTATTCAATATACATGACACAAATCATGTAGGAGTTGAGGAGTGAAAAAGGAACAAATAAGAGGAAAAAGAATAACGGAAAGGATATGTTAGATGGTGCAGTAAATATAAAACAGCCTACATATTCAAAACAAAGTCTATCAATAAATACAACTAATAT
The DNA here is from genome assembly GCF_964204655.1 of Triturus cristatus. Classification (NCBI taxonomy): domain Eukaryota; kingdom Metazoa; phylum Chordata; class Amphibia; order Caudata; family Salamandridae; genus Triturus; species Triturus cristatus. The sequence continues at coordinate 343,981,120 of NC_140589.1, read as the reverse complement.
CTATCATATATGAGTAAATATAGTGATAAGTATTATTAATAAGATCTATATACTGGAATATTCGAGGGGGGTTTAACTTCTTCAATTGATGGGTGATCAATAGTAGAGGATTGCAGACCTGTGTCTTTGTAAATTGTGACAGGTGACCAAATAATGTCTCTTCGTATAGCTAAGGTCAGCGGATGAACATAAGCTCTGTCTATTTGATGGTTGGGGCAAATACCATAATACCATGTGTGAAAAGAAATAACCAAGGTGACCTTCTAATTCTTGGTAATTTGTTGAAAAGCAACTGCCAGTAACAAGTCGATGTCAACATTATAAGTAGAATATTTCCAGTCCAATAAACTTCCCAAAATACATTTGAAAATGAAAATAGCATTTGTGTGAAAACGTGTATTTGGTTCCATACTTTGAGCCAGAACTGATGTGTGCGAGAGCAAGAGAATATCATGTGATATAGGTCTGTCGAGGGTGATTTACAAGACCAACAATTAGTCGTAGTTTTGGGATTCACTTTGTGTAATGTGAAAGTGTGCTTAAAAATCTGATATATAAAAAGTAATGTTTGCACAAGGTTTGCAACCCTAGAGGATTTACGAATTTAAGCTACATTTTCGTCCAGATTTGAAATGACAAAACAATATTGAAATCCTTTTCCCCTTGTAGTTCTAAAGTGGAAACACTGGGCGCAATAATGGTCTTATACAGAATTAAGGCATTGAAAGACCTATCTATGGGCAATACTAATTGACTATGGGACCTATCTAACTGTTTGGAAGATGAGCGGGACTGTATTGTCTATGACAACTTCTCTTAGCGAGGCAAACTAGTGAACAAAGGAATTGGGTAGATGAAAACAAGACTGAGCTTGCTGAAATGTTATGCAGGTATTTTTATCAACACGTTGTTTAACCCAAAAGAGACATTTCTGTCTTCAGGCCTGTGAGAAGTTGGCCTGATATGTAGTGCTCACTATTCTAGTGATCACTGTGTATCATTCCAAACAACCCTTATTGATGATTGGTTGTAAGTCAACCTTATAGACCAGCTATCCTAGTAGCGTGGATACGAGCAGTCTTAGGCTAAACTCTAGAGGGCATGTTAAGCCAGCTGTTTACCATCACATATACCCCTTGAACACCAAGTGAAAGGACACCACACAAGTTGTTATGAAAATAAAGGATATTTATTTATAACAAGACTACCCTGGCTCTTTATGAGTCAGGGAGCTAAGCACAATACAAAACTCTTAGGAAAATACTTCTGGTTGCACAATTTACACAAATGCCCGAGGGCACGAAACCATTACACTGCAAGTGGAAGGGGTGAAGTGAGAAAGTCTAAAGTTGCTGATTCCGGAGTGATCCGCTCAGTGGGACTAAACGAAAAAGGAACTGGACACTTGTAAAGCGAACCTGCGATGGAGCACCGAAATGCTCGAGTTACCTAGCCCAGAGGCTGCGGCTGTGGAAGGTTCGGCAAGATGTTGGAAGTCCTCGTTGTAGTCTCAGGAGCCTGAAAGAAGAGTTGCTGGCAGGCGACCAGTGTCGATGTTCAGCGAGATCCAAACCTGGATCGGTGATGAAGGAAACCTGAAAGCAGAGGGGACTCAGTTCTCAACCGCTAGCCAGCGATCGTGTGGGCACCAGGAGGGTACCGGCTGAAGTCACCTCGACCAAGTGAGTGGATGACGTCGGACTCGGCTGTTCCTCGGACCAGGAGGCGCGGCGGCGACCAGGATGGAGGGCGAGCTGTCCCACGCAGGTGTCTGCTGTCGATGATGCTGGGCCCAGGAATGGGGCAGCGGATCGTGGCAGTGGCAAGCCCACGCGGTGGAGTCAAGATGGCGTCTGGAGTGGACCAGGAGGGTCCGTGGTACTCCTCTGTTGAAGGGGAGCAAGAGCCAGTCTGGAGCAACCAGACTAGTGATGAAACAAACGTGGTGCGTCGTGAAGAGGGCCACAAGCCGGTCGGCAAGTGGTCGAACAACGCGGTGAACAGCAAGGAGCGGAAGGGCCCCCACGCAGATCTCGGGGAGGCTGGGGAGGCAGACTTCGGTGCTGGAGCTGCTCAGGGTTAGGGCTTCTCAAACCCTAGGTGCACTCACTCGAGGGTCCCTCGGAGGGCGTGCTAGATAAGCGTCGTGCAGGTTCTGAAGATGGCCGGTCCCGCAGGTCTCGTCACACCTACGACTCTCAGCTGGGCTGATGAGGTAGGTAAAAGGTCAGAGATGGCAGGGAACTCGGGTCTCGTCGAGCTGGGCAGTCTTGATCCGTGGGAGAGACTTACAGCAAACCGCAAGCGCTTAGGTGGTGCCTGCTGGTGCAGGGTGGCTACTCCTTAGCCACAAGGGAGAGTCTTCAGAAATAGTCAAGAGTTCCTTTCGTGGAAAGTAGTTCAAGATTCAGAATTATCCAATTTGGGAAGGGGACTCGCTCCTACCTTTATTCTAAGAAAAGGGGCTGGCCCGTGACTAGGTTCTACCTATGGGTGGAGCCAGGAGGGGGGTGGTTACACCCCTATCCTTTGTCCGGCTTCGCCCCAGCTCAGGGGCTGGTGTGCCCCCGAAACTGGTTTGAGCCGGGCTATGCACAGTGAGCACCGGGGTGCCACTTGCAATCACCTTCCTTTCAGCCCTGCCTACCTGGGATACACCAACCCTGTCTGGGATGGTGCTAACACCGCCCTCGACAGGAAACCCTTTGTCCAAGCTCCCCTCGCTGGAAGGTCTCCCAGCAGCGGGAGGTCAGACTTGTGTCTGGTGGCAGCATCCATTTTGTGATGCTGAGGCTTGAGTCAACTTTAACCGGGGTTCAAGGTTACTTCCATGTCGTGCCCCTCTAAAAGGGGGGGAATGCTAACCCCGTCGCCAGAACTGGCGAGGGGTTCGTATTCCAATTCGTATGACACCTTACTCGACATGTGTAGGTGATGCGATGCCAAAGTTAGCAAGTAACCGCGAGGATTATAATGCATTTAAAAGTAGTTGGCCCACGTCACCATGGAACGGCTATTAGGACTTGGTTCTGCAAGCCGTCGATGGGCTCAGCTCGCGCCAGAGCACCGTCCCACATGATTCCCTGCACTCTGCCTTCAGGATTGATAAGGCCTGCCATAGGAGTGACTGATAGGAATCCATGTGTCCATTTTAGGGTTAGGTGTAGGAATACTACACCTACAGCAACGGGTGATTACGCCACGTTGCCCCAGCTGTCGTGCAGCCAGTTGTGTCAGATTTGGGCGGCCATTCCAGGGGTGGCATAATACATGCTGCAGCCCCTGGTAGGCCCTGGGTACACCGATGCCCTGGATACCTGTGGTATGCTGAGACAGGGACTGACAAGGCGGCCCAGTTCCAATTGGTGGATGCACCTAATGTACATGTGTGTTAATTTCGAGAGAGAACAGCTAGGCTGTGGGTCTGATTGGCAGGCCCACAGCCGGGGAAAGTCGTAAACCAATGAAGCAAAAGCAAAAAATCTGGGTGATCATAGGATTGCAGACCCTACTCTCCTACATGACCCCCCCCAAACTTTGGGACAATAAGCTAACCTTGACCAGGTGAGTCTTCTTGCTCTAAGTGGAAATACCTGGAGAGCCCATCTGCATTGCCATGATCAGTGCCAGGTCTATGCTCCACTGTGAAGTCCATCCCCTGTAGGGAAATGGACCACCTAAGTAGTTTGGGGTTTTCACCCTTCATTTGATTTAGCCACAAGAGGGGCTTATGGTCGGTCTGAATCTTGAAGTGAGTGCCAAACAAGTAGGGCCTCAACTTCTTCAGGGCCCAAACCACAGCAAAGACCTCCCTCTCAATAGCTGACCAATTCTTCTCTCTGGGGGTCAGCCTCCTGCTAATAAAAGCTATGGGCTGGTCATGACCATCAAAATTCAGTTGAGATAGGACAGCTCCCACACCCAGCTCCGAAGCGTCTGTTTGGACAATGAATGGTCTGGAGTAGTCTGGACTCTTTAGGATAGGTGCTGTGCACATGGCCTGCTTTAGGTCATCGAATGCCTTCTGACAGCTTGCTGTCCACTGAACTTTTTTTGGCATCTTTTTACTTGTCAGGTCGTTTAGCGGGGTCACAATGGATCCATAATTTCTGACAAACTTCCGGTAATAACCAGTCAGGCCCAAGAAAGCTCGAACCTGAGTCTGGGTGGTTGGAGGAGCCCAGTCCTGGATGGCCTGTATTTTGCTCTCCAATGGTTGAACCTGGCCTCCACCTACAAGGTGGCCCAGGTATACAACCTGTGTCTGCCCTATCTGGCACTTAGTGGCCTTGATAGTGAGGCCTGCCCTTTGCAGGGCCTCTAACACTTTCCTCAGGTGGACCAGGTGATCCTCCCAGGTGGAGCTAAAGACAGCGATATCGTCCAGATACGCCGCGCAGAAGTCGTCCAACCCAGTGAGAACTCGATTCACCAGCCTTTGGAAGGTGGCAGGTGCATTTTTCAAACCAAAGGGCATTACCACGAACTGATAATGCCCACCCGGGGTAGAAAATGCTGTTTTGGGCTTGGCCTCCTCAGCTAACCTGATTTGCCAATACCCAGCTGTCAGGTCAAACGTACTTAAGTAGCTGGCCGAAGCCAACCGGTCGATAAGTTCGTCTGCTCTTGGTATTGGGTGGGCGTCAGTCTTAGTGACTGCATTGAGACCTCTGTAGTCCACGCAAAACCTCATCTCTTTCTTACCGCCCTGGGTGTGAGGTTTCGGCACGAGAACTACGGGACTAGCCCAGGGGCTGTCCGAGGGTTCAATGACTCCCAGCTCCAACATTTTCTGCACCTCCATCTTGATGCAGTCTCTGACATGATCAGGTTGCCGATAGATTTTACTCTTTACGGGCAGACTGTCCCCAGTGTCGACCTCATGGGTACACCAATTGGTCTGACTGGGCGTCAGAGAGAACATATGTCGAAAGGATTGAAGAACCTGTTTACAATCCTTTTGTTGATGTCCAGAGAGGCTGCCACAAAAGACAACACCATCTACTGACCCATCGCCAGGGTTCTGAGAGAGCAGGTCCGGGAGAGGGTCACTCTCCTCCTCCTGTCCCTCGTCTGTGGCCATGAGCAAGCCCATGCCCTCCCTGTCGACATATGCCTTGAGCCTGTTTACATGGAGCACCCTGTGGGGGCTCCGGGGAGTTCCCAGGTCTACCAAGTAGGTGACCTCTCCCTTTTGCTCAATGATCGTGTGGGGCCCAGACCATTTGTCTTTGAGTGCTGCTGGGGCCACTGGCTCCAGCACCCACACCTTCTGTCCAGGCTGGTACACAGTCAGGACAGCGTTTTGGTCGTGCCAAGCTTTCTGTAATTCTTGGCTCGCCTCAAGGTTTTTAGACGCCTTTTCCATGTACTCCGCCATCCGCGAGCGGAGACCGAGTACATAGTCCACAATGTTCGATGCCGGCTTTCTGAGAGGTCTCTCCCATCCTTCCTTTACCAAACAAAGGGGTCCCCTTACAGGATGTCCGAACAGAAGCTCAAAAGGACTGTAGCCAACCCCCTTCTGCGGGACCTCTCTGTAGGCGAACAAGAGGCAGGGTATCAGGACGTCCCATCTCCGCCGAAGCTTTTCAGGTAGTCCGTGAATCATCCCTTTTAGGGTCCTGTTGAATCTCTCAACAAGCCCATTGCATTGTGGGTGATAGGGTGTGGTGAACTTGTAGTTGACACCACACTCCTTCCACATTGCAGTCAGATATCCCGACATGAAGTTTGCACCTCTGTCTGAGACGACCTCCTTAGGGAAGCCCACTCTGGAGAACACTCCAAGTAGGGCCCGTGCCACCACAGGTGCTGTAGTGGTCCTAAGTGGAATAGCTTCAGGATACCTAGTGGCGTGGTCCACCACCACCAGTATAAACTTGTGCCCTGATGCTGTCTGGGGTTCCATTGGTCCGACAATGTCGATCCCCACTCGTTCAAAGGGTACCCCCACCACCGGCAGTGGTATGAGGGGGGCCTTTGTCGTGCCACCTGACTTACCACTGGCTTGGCAAGTGACACAGGAGCGGCAAAACTCCTTCGTATCTTCGGACATGTGGGGCCAGTGAAAGTGTGGAACAATTCTGTCCCAAGTCTTATTCTGGCCTAAGTGACCTGCAAGGGGAATCTCGTGGACCAAGGTAAGAAGGAAACCTCTCAGAGACAAGGGGATGACCAACCTCCTGGTCGCACCAGGTTTGGGGGTCTCTTGCCTCGGAGTACAGGAGTCCATCGTCCCAGTACACTTTGTGGGTACCTGTGGCGTTCCCTGCAGCCTCAGCAGCAGCCTGCTGTCTGAGGGGTTCAAGTGAGGGGCAGTCTAACTGCGCCTTCCCCAGGTCTTCCCTGGAGGGTCCCCCTGAGCCCAGAAACTCAACCTGACCAGGTTCAAGCTCTTGCGGCTCAGTTTCCCTCAGTTCTTTAAGGTCAGCCTCCTCAGAGACTTGATCCACTACCTGGGGCAAGGGGGAAGGCGAAGCCTTACCCTTACTGCTCCTCTTCTTGGAAGGTGTCTGGTCCGTTCTTCCAGGATCCAGCACCTGTTCAGTGGGGCACCTTTTGGCCTGTGACCTGGTCACAGCAAGGACATGTGCTGGCAAGCCTAACATTTCCATGTGAGTCCTCTGCTCCACTTCTGACCATTGTGACGTTTCCAAATCATTGCCCAACAGACATTCTACGGGGAGGTCTGAACTAACCACAACCTTTTTCGGGCCACTTACCCCTCCCCAGGAGAAATCAACAACTGCCATACTGTGATTGGTAGTGACGTTGCTGGCATTGGTCACTAGGTAACTGGTACCTAGCATGATCTGTCCAGGGTCCACAAAGTTAGGCGTCACCATGGTGACACTGGCACAAGTGTCCCTGTAGGCCTGAGCCATTTTTCCATTAATCAAAGGTGTCTGTCTGTATTTGCCCAAAGTATTGGGACTGGCATCAGGGGACATATCCATATCCCCTGTACAGACAAGGACGGCCTGAGTGAGCGTGCTGACTAAGTCGTCACTCCCCTCGGTTCCCAAGGTTAACCCAACTAATGCCTTGGGAGGCGCACTACCACTGCTGACTGTACTAGGGGGTGCAGGTGCCTTAGGGGCTGCAGTGGCAGGAGTTTGCCCTCCTTTCTTGGTGCACTCACTAATCCAGTGAGTCTTACTTTTACAGTATTGGCACCACCTTTTTGACTGGCCTTCTTGAGTCTTCTTCTTCTGTGAAGCCTGACCCCCACCCTCTTTGGTTTGTTGGGGACCTGTCGAAGACTTCTGGTCATTTTGTTCGTTCTTGTTACTACCCTTCTGGTCTGCTTTCTTCTGACCACCCTGGTTCTGGTTCTGGTTCTGCTTGACCCTTGTTCTGACCCATCTGTCTGCCTTCTTTCCCAATTCTTGGGGAGAGGTCAGATCCGAGTCGACAAGGTGCTGATGCAACAATTGGTTCTGACAGTTGTTTAAAATCTGTTCTCGCATGATAAGATTGTACAATCCTGTGTAATCAGTAACCTTGCTACCCAGCAACCAGCCTTCCAAAGCCTTAGTGGCACAATCGACAAAGTCAGTCCAATCCTGAGACTGCATTTTCTGGGTGTCCCGGAACAGCACCCGGTACTGTTCCGTGGTTAAGCCGAACCCATCAATCAGTGTGCTCTTCAGGACTTGGTAGTTGTTAGCATCCTCAGCTCTAGTAGTGAGGAGCTTGTCCCTTCCTTTACCTTCGAAGGAAAGCCACAGTATAGCTGCCCACTGACTTGGGGGAACGCACTGGACAGTGCAGGCCCTCTCCAAGGCAGTTATCCACTTGTGGATGTCGTCCCCTTGTTTAAAGGGGGGCACTATTTTACTCAGGTGTCTAGTGTCTATACCCCTGTCTTTCTCTCTATTGAGAATGCTGCCACCAGTGGGATCTAACCCACTTAATTTCTGCTCTCGGGCCAGGGCAAGTCTTTCTTTGGCGAGGGCAAGTTCTTCCCGCTCGATCCTCAGATTGACTTCCCTCATCTTCGCTTCATGCTCCCTTCTCTGAGGGGACGTCATTCCTCTCTGAGAAGATGCCTGAGAGACATGTGTATGAACCGATCTGCCAGAGCCTCTGGAGAGAGACCTAGCTCGTCCGTTCCCAAGGTTAGGCCTGCTTGAGCGTGGGCCCGGGGCTCCCCCAGTTCCATTCTCATGCCTGCTTAAGTTGGTCCTTGTAAGCCTGCCGACTACCACTGGACCTTTGTCTGCCTCGTCTCCTGATAACTCCTCCTCGTCCTCCTCCTCTGTGTGGAGGTCGAGGTCTGGGTCACCGAGGGTTCCCTCTAAGGGAGGCATGTTCCCATCAGCATCGGGGGACCTGTGTTAGAGGACCTCCTGGCATCGTACGTCTCTAAGAGACCTATCAAAAATGCGATGGTAGGGTTAGAACCCTGGTTTAGCTTCCTGGAGGCACACAGTTGTCGCATCTCCTTGAAGCTAAGAGCTGCATATCGTGACACGACCTGTGGAGGGTCACTGACCACTAAGGGAGTCTGCGAAGACTCTCCGTGGACCGACATGCTTTTCTACTGAGGTGTAAGCGATGCACCTACCTACACTATGTGTTTACCTACTGATCCCTTGCTAAGAGTTGTAGTCAGGGTGTGCTAAGCCCTGTTACACTACAACAGCCGGTTCAGTAGAACTCGGAGTATTATAAGTTAAGTTATATGTACCTGGGTACTTATGTGATCTTTCACTGCGATATTCTTAGGATACGTGTGTGGTAAAACAGCAAGCTCAAATCCCAACCGCTGCTCACCAATGTGAGAAGTTGGCCTGATATGTAGTGCTCACTATTCTAGTGATCACTGTGTATCATTCCAAACAACCCTTATTGATGATTGGTTGTAAGTCAACCTTATAGACCAGCTATCCTAGTAGCGTGGATACGAGCAGTCTTAGGCTAAACTCTAGAGGGCATGTTAAGCCAGCTGTTTACCATCACATATACCCCTTGAACACCAAGTGAAAGGACACCACACAAGTTGTTATGAAAATAAAGGATATTTATTTATAACAAGACTACCCTGGCTCTTTATGAGTCAGGGAGCTAAGCACAATAACAAACTCTTAGGAAAATACTTCTGGTTGCACAATTTACACAAATGCCCGAGGGCACGAAACCATTACACTGCAAGTGGAAGGGGTGAAGTGAGAAAGTCTAAAGTTGCTGATTCCGGAGTGATCCGATCAGTGGGACTAAACGAAAAAGGAACTGGACACTTGTAAAGCGAACCTGCGATGGAGCACCGAAATGCTCAAGTTACCTAGCCCAGAGGCTGCGGCTGTGGAAGGTTCTGCAAGATGTCGGAAGTCCTCGTTGTAGTCTCAGGAGCCTGAAAGAAGAGTTGCTGGCAGGCGACCAGTGTCGATGTTCAGCGAGATCCAAACCTGGATCGGTGATGAAGGAAACCTGAAAGCAGAGGGGACTCAGTTCTCAACCGCTAGCCAGCGATCGTGTGGGCACCAGGAGGGTACCGGCTGAAGTCACCTCGACCAGGTGAGTGGATGACGTCGGACTCGGCTGTTCCTCGGACCAGGAGGCGCGGCGGCGACCAGGATGGAGGGCGAGCTGTCCCACGCAGGTGTCTGCTGTCGATGATGCTGGGCCCAGGAATGGGGCAGCGGATCGTGGCAGTGGCAAGCCCACGCGGTGGAGTCAAGATGGCGTCTGGAGTGGACCAGGAGGGTCCGTGGTACTCCTCTGTTGAAGGGGAGCAAGAGCCAGTCTGGAGCAACCAGACTAGTGATGAAACAAACGTGGTGCGTCGTGAAGAGGGCCACAAGCCGGTCGGCAAGTGGTCGAACAACGCGGTGAACAGCAAGGAGCGGAAGGGCCCCCACGCAGATCTCGGGGATGCTGGGGAGGCAGACTTCGGTGCTGGAGCTGCTCAGGGTTAGGGCTTCTCAAACCCTAGGTGCACTCACTCGAGGGTCCCTCGGAGGGCGTGCTAGATAAGCGTCGTGCAGGTTCTGAAGATGGCCGGTCCCGCAGGTCTCGTCACACCTACGACTCTCAGCTGGGCTGATGAGGTAGGTAAAAGGTCAGAGATGGCAGGGAACTCGGGTCTCGTCGAGCTGGGCAGTCTTGATCCGTGGGAGAGACTTACAGCAAACCGCAAGCGCTTAGGTGGTGCCTGCTGGTGCAGGGTGGCTACTCCTTAGCCACAAGGGAGAGTCTTCAGAAATAGTCAAGAGTTCCTTTCGTGGAAAGTAGTTCAAGATTCAGAATTATCCAATTTGGGAAGGGGACTCGCTCCTACCTTTATTCTAAGAAAAGGGGCTGGCCCGTGACTAGGTTCTACCTATGGGTGGAGCCAGGAGGGGGGTGGTTACACCCCTATCCTTTGTCCGGCTTCGCCCCAGCTCAGGGGCTGGTGTGCCCCCGAAACTGGTTTGAGCCGGGCTATGCACAGTGAGCACCGGGGTGCCACTTGCAATCACCTTCCTTTCAGCCCTGCCTACCTGGGATACACAAACCCTGTCTGGGATGGTGCTAACACCGCCCTCGACAGGAAACCCTTTGTCCAAGCTCCCCTCGCTGGAAGGTCTCCCAGCAGCGGGAGGTCAGACTTGTGTCTGGTGGCAGCATCCATTTTGTGATGCTGAGGCTTGAGTCAACTTTAACCGGGGTTCAAGGTTACTTCCATGTCGTGCCCCTCTAAAAGGGGGGGAATGCTAACCCCGTCGCCAGAACTGGCGAGGGGTTCGTATTCCAATTCGTATGACACCTTACTCGACATGTGTAGGTGATGCGATGCCAAAGTTAGCAAGTAACCGCGAGGATTATAATGCATTTAAAAGTAGTTGGCCCGCGTCACCATGGAACGGCTATTAGGACTTGGTTCTGCAAGCCGTCGACGGGCTCAGCTCGCGCCAGAGCACCGTCCCACACGATTCCCTGCACTCTGCCTTCAGGATTGATAAGGCCTGCCATAGGAGTGACTGATAGGAATCCATGTGTCCATTTTAGGGTTATGTGTAGGAATACTACACCTACAGCAACGGGTGATTACGCCACGTTGCCCCAGCTGTCGTGCAGCCAGTTGTGTCAGATTTGGGCGGCCATTCCAGGGGTGGCATAATACATGCTGCAGCCCCTGGTAGGCCCTGGGTACACCGATGCCCTGGATACCTGTGGTATGCTGAGACAGGGACTGACAAGGCGGCCCAGTTCCAATTGGTGGATGCACCTAATGTACATGTGTGTTAATTTCGAGAGAGAACAGCTAGGCTGTGGGTCTGATTGGCAGGCCCACAGCCGGGGAAAGTCGTAAACCAATGAAGCAAAAGCAAAAAATCTGGGTGATCATAGGATTGCAGACCCTACTCTCCTACAAGGCCTTCCAAAGATAGTCCTCCCTATAATTTTATTTAACTGATTGTATCAAAAGAAGGACTCTAGATTGTCATGAGAATTAAAATATATGGGTTGATTTAAGGAAAAAGCGCTGTGATCTGCATGAAAATTAGTAAGGTGGACCCCACCAAATTATTTAGGGAGCTGTAATTTAGAAAGAGACATCAGAGGATGTTTATCATGGCGTAAAAACTTAGAAAGAATATTGTTAATTGTTTTAAAATAATGGCTCTGAATCTGCACCAGGAAATTAAACCGAATAAAAAGAATAGGGACAATCCTCATTTTCATTGAATCTAACCTGCCTTACCAACATAAAAAAAATGGAGTCCATCTAGAAGTTAAAGAAGACATTTTTGATAATATTGATTTTAAAAATAATTGAAAGTGTCTTGGATATTATTATCTGAAAACCATAGCACCAGATATTTCATTTTCTGAGGGGTCCATGTGAAGTTGATGGACTCAAATTTGTTTGTAACAACATTTATGAAGAGGTAGAATTTAGCTGGATTAAACCTATATCCTAAGATTGCAGCAAATGTATCTATTTCTAAGAAATGCTGGGATCGATGCGGTCCCATTAGAGATGAACATCGGGATATTATCAGCATATGCTGCCAAGTTGATCTGCTTATCCCCATATTGAAATCCCACGGTGTTCGGATTGTCTGAAGTAAGAAAGGTTCCAATAGCAGGATAAAAAGCAATGTGGAAAGAGGACAACCCTGTCTAACCCCTCTATTCAGGGTGAAAGAAGAGAATGTCAACCCATTTGCAAACATAGAAGCTGTAGACGAGGAATATAATAAAGAATCTAAATTAGGCAATAGGGACCAAATCCAAACTATCTGAGCAGGTGAAAAATAAATGACCAATTCCGTCTCTCAAATAATTTTTCTGCATCAAGAAAAATAGCTGGCAATGAATGTTTATATTTACGGGATTTACTTAAAATATTGAAAAATAATCTGGTGTTCTCCAATAAATGACGACTTTTTTACAAAACCTGTTTGCTCACGGCCTATCAGCCTTGGTACCAGTGTTTCAAGCCGTAATCCAGCTAGCTTTGCATAAAGTTTGTGATCCATGCTGGCCAAAGAAATAGGTCTATTTTTACATAGGGTAAGATCTTTACCTTTCTTGGCGATTAAACAAATGAGAGTATCATGGAGTGTTCCTTCAGCATGTCTTCTTTTTTTTTTTTTTTTTTTTTTTTTTAAATGAAGAAGGAAAATAATGTAAACAATTGAGGGAGAAGTCATTTAGAGAAATGGAGATAAAATTCTATGAAAATCCATCTGGGCCGGAGGCGTTCCCTTTTTTAATCAAATTAATTGCTGAAAGTTTTTCTGTAATTTCATCTTATAAAAGGGAAAATTCCGTACCAGCCAATGTTTAATCGCAGATCTGAATTGTTTATGGATGATGAAAGGAATAAAAGGAACTTTGGATTGTCTATCCATAAATCGATCCATAACTAGATTACAATCCCCTCCTAGAATTAAGTAATCTTTTGATAGAGACATTAATTAGAGACTAGTGGGACATCCAGAGACTTTTTGCAAAGGACACTACCACAGTTTTTCTTATCGGAGTCAGGGGAGGAAAATACTTGACCTACCCATGACTGAGCAAGTTTGTTAATCTCACTTTGAACAAGATGTGTTTCTTCTAGAAAAGCCGCATTAGATCCCTGCATTGCCAGATGGGATAGTACACGTTGATGCTTAATTGGTAAACTTATCCCCCTAACATTACATGAGGTTATTCGTAACGTCATAACTCTACCACTTCAACTCCAATATAAATGGCATATGCGATTAAAGATGTAATAAGACTGCTGTAAATTAAAGTTAAACACAATAGAGAAAACCAAGTGAGAGAGAAAAGAATTTGGGAAGAAAGAAGTGGGTAAAAAATAAGGAAGAGTAAAATGTAGAAGCAAATAAGACCGAATCGGCTTACTGAAAACATGAAATAACGTATACCACATACATAGATACAGACCACAAAACGATGATGGTAAAACCACCTGAGGAACAAGCCAGATCTCAGGACATAACCGAGAGAAAGTTTGTCCACATGGATGGGTTTCATAACTTTCCATCAGGATGAAATAGCATAACTAAGCGGAGGAAAATGAAAAAAGAACAATAGCGTAAGGTGGAAGTGGTAGAGTTGTGTTTTGCAGCGTGAATCCTTTTCTGGATTCACATGCTGTGCATTATTTTACCATCTAGTGGTTGTGTCCGGAATAGTCTGGTTTTTTTTGTGTTTTTTTATTTTTTCTGTTTTAGTCGCTGTCAACCACCATTTAGTGCCAGGTACGTGTGACGTCAGACGGTATCCTGGAGGTCGACGTGCGTGGTAGCCATCTTCAGATTCTTTTTTTCTGTCGGTTTGTCTGGAAGCAAGTGGGGAAGCTCCGAAGAAATTTTCAGATTTTTTTCTCTCCCAAAAATGTCTAGAAAGCTGAAGAAAAGATCACCGCGAATCTCATCTCCCATCGACGTCCTGACCGGAGAGGTCGTCACTGTTCTGGCGAAGCTCCGGGTAAGATACCACCGATGACCTCAGCGGCACACAAATAGCGAGGTAGGGGACCTGGAAAATACCCCTTTCAAGTTTTGTCACCACAAATATGCTCAACGCAACCTGCAAGACGTCTGTAACCTCGGCCTACCCGAAGACCACCAGGACAAAAACTGTGAAGCCTGTGCGGAGTTCCTGCCGAAAATCTAAGAACCCGCCGTAAGCAGAGACTGGCCCACTAGCACAATGTCGCAGACAACAAAGAAGATGCTCCTCGAAGATCTGGGTTTCTCCAGCGACGAGGACGAATACGGAGTGCCAGCAAAATCGACGCAGAAGGGGTCGGACGTCGAAACTCAAGAAGGTGACTCCGAAAAGGCCCGCGCCCAGAAAAAGACAGGCGAGCTAACGAAGAAGACTGATGCGGTAAGACCGCATACACATCTGTCGGAATCGAAGGGCCACAAACACAAGAACCAACCCAAGGCATCCCCAACGCCGAGCAAAAAGGCGATCGAAAGTCAGCCGCGATTGAAAGAGCCCCATGCAACCCAAACGAAGGTTACAGAGGAGGTAAAATTGCAGAAGACGCCAAAACCAAGGGTTGTGGCCAAACATGTGAAGAAGAGCGCCACGCCGTCGAAGTTGGATGTAGGTGCAAGCAAGAAGAGAAACCCCCCCAGCCTCCGACGCCGAGAGGGCTCTCGAAGTCGAAAAGAAGAGAAAAAGACTCGAATAGGAGATGGCGGCGATTCTTCAGAAGAAGAGTTTGACTAATCCCTAAAAGATGTTCAAATCCCCAAAACTCCGGTGTTCGAACCAAAGAGCGCTCCGGTCGCCGAAAAAGAGAAGATTGACGTTAGAATCAGAAAGCACCGAGGGATGAGAAGACTATGTCTTCGAATCACCTCTCACCCCAGAGCCTCGAGACGAAGAACCCGAGGAGTACAACGACCTTCCTGACAAGGAAGAAATCTCCGAATATTTCGAGGATACATGGAACTAACTTGACACCGAAAGCCCTGAGGAGGAGATATGCAATTATCCTTCGAAGGCTTCGACCGCCAGACGGCATAGCCTTTTATAATGTCTTAGACAAGAGAGCAGCAGACCATTTCAAAGTCTCCCTCGAGGAAGAGAAAGGAAATGTAGGTTTCCTATTAGAAACCCTGGCCCCTACCACTAAGGGAGTTCAGTACCTACCTATGCTTCGCAGTATCCTGGCTCAAGGCAAAGAAGCCTTCAAGGAACGAGCCTCAAGCAAGAAAATAACACCCAGAGTGGAGAAAGTACAAAGCCTCCTCAAAGGACCCTAAGTACATTCAGGGGAACACGGTGCCAGACTCAATCATTGTCACCACAGCCAGAAGGAGAGCCAATGCAGTCTCCAATACCGGGCCTACTACAGAAAAGAAAAGTAAAAGAATGGACATGGTAGGGAGGAAATTGGAAAAGGAGGCAGCTACGCAATGGCCTTGCTGAATAGATATGGCCACCAACAGTGGGAAGACCTAGAGCTTCTTCACAAGCTCCCAGAAGAAGACAAAAAGAGATCAAAATCCATCGTCCAGGAAGGCAAAAATATAGCCAATACTTGCCTTAAGTCCGCTCTCGACACAACAGACACTGCTAGCAGGCAAATGTGCACTGGTACCATCCTGAGACGACATGCCTGGCTCAGGATATCAGGATTCAAGTAGGAAGTTCAAACATCCATCATCAACAGACCATTCTCGGGAAACGCACTCTTGGGAAAATGAGGTCAGTGAATCTCTGCAACGGATTAAAAAAGATAATGAGACGGCAAGGGCGATGGGAGCCCTACAGCAGAGAGTATCTTTTAAAAGAGGTGGTTTCAGTGGCAAAAAGTCCACTGGAAAAGGCGCATTTGGCCAGGTGTAGCAAATAGCACAACAATCACAAAGTCAAGGCTCGGCAAAACAAACAGGGCAGCAGTCCAGCTACCAAGATTGGCAGCAACATCAGAGGCAGAGGCCAAACCTCAAGAGAAAGAGGAAGTGGCTCCAACTGACTCGTTTGCAAAAAAGGACCTACACAAAACACCATTGGGGGGAAGAATATCCTTCTTCCTCAAACAATGGCAAAATATCACAACGGACAATTGGATATTTAAATTTGGTAAAATACGGGTATTGCAAAGAACTGACAGACCACCGCCAAACCCACCAAAAGCAAGAAAATTCCTCAAATCAGAACAAACATTGCTAAATGCAGAAATCCAAGAACTATCCCAAAGCACGCAATTGAATTTGTGCCAAAACAGGAGTGGTTTGCAGGAAACTACTCTCCATGTTTCCTGGTACCCAAACAGGATCTGACTCGAAGACGAATTCTGGACCTAAGGTTCATAAACAAGTTCATATTAACACAACACTTCAAAATGTGTACCCTGCAAGAAATAATCCCTCAGATACAAAAGGGGGATTACATGGCAACCATAGACCTCAAAGACGCCTACTTGCATATCCCTATGAACAAAAGACACAAAGTACCTGCGATTCCTACACAACGGAACACATTATCAATTCAAGGTACTTCCATTCAGAATAAAATCTGCACCAGGTGTCTTCACAAAGTGCCTGGCAGCAGTAGCAGCACATCTGAGAAAGGAAGAAATCCACATGCATTCCTATCTAGACGACTGGCTCATAAGGGCACACTCAAAACAAGCATGCCACAATCCTATTCAAACAGCTGTACAAACGCTTCTAAAACTGTGTTTCTCAATTAACCACAAAAAAGTCATCCACAAAGCCAGAAAGGGATGTTATGCCTATGCCAGAAACATACGACCTACAGCTCACTACACTAGAAAGAAAGGAGCAACTGTAGCTTTCATGGCTAATGTACCCATTGACACGTTTTGTGCAACAGCAACCTGGACATCACCACACACCTTTACAAAGCATTACTGTGTGGACATACAAATGAGTAAGGAAGCTCAAATTGGACAGAAGGTGCCTCAACACCTGTTTGCAAGGTCTTCCTCTCACCACAGCCTCCCAAGCATGGGAGAAACCACTACATAATCTAATGCACAGCATGTGTATCCAGAAAAGGATTCACGCTGCAAAACAAAATGGTTACTTACCAGTAGGAGCAGTTTTGCAGCTTGAAGAATTATCTGGATTCACATGTGACCCGCCCAGCCACCCCTACAAGAAAAACAAACAGGTGGGGAAGCAAATGATTACATCACTTATTTAATTACCATCTCAAGGACTACCAATAGAAACAAAGCAGAAAAAAAGAATCTGAAGATGGCTACCACACAATCGACCTCCAGGACACCGTCTGACTTCACTCAAGGGACATACCTGGCACCAAATGGTGGTCGACAGCGAACAAAAAAGAAACAAGAAAACAAAGACAATTCCGGACCCAACCACTAGATGGCGGAATAATGCACAGCATGTTAATCCAGAAAATTCTTCAAGTTGCAAAACTACTCCTACTGGTTGGTAACCATTTTGTTATTCAGAATAATGATTCTTGTGTTGGCAAGTCTTGTTCCCCTGTTTCTCCAATCCAAGATAACACTGTCAAATCCACACATTCTGTTTGTATATTTTTTAACTACATGGTGAGAGTAGGGCAGGGTGTTTGGAAGCAGGCAGGCACTTAGAGGGTGAGCATGATAATGGGAAGAGGACAAAGAGTAAGGAAAAAGTGGAGAGGCTGAGGCTACCAGTACATATATCACTACGGTGATAATGTGTACTAATTTCATTATTTCTGTTCCTAATGAGTTGGAAACAATTTTAGTTTCTCTTGATTTGTTGTACAAGTGCAACTTCTCCAGGGTACTTTTGAATAATTTCTATGATTTTAAATTAAACTTGAAGCACATTGGCTAGTGACTGCTGATTTAATGTTTCCTGTATGAAAGGAGATGCATTTGAACGCATAGGCAGTTTAACAAGTATACTGCTCTTTTGAGAGCTACATCGAACTCTTTGTAATAAAATACTTCAATCCAGAAACACTGCCAGGACGTCCTTTACAACATTAAAAGCCTTCTGCAACTCTTCTTGCACAGCTGAAATTTACTCTGACATTAAAAACCTGCAGTCTGAACCGCTCAATAACCACTCAGTTTCTCTCTGTTTTTCTGGTTGACTCTTGGGACAGCTTTACTCCATAGACCTGTAGGTTTGTTGCTCAGTCTAATCAAATCTGGCTCTCCTGATAATATTTGCCTGGCCTTTTTCCTGTAGTCATGCATATAGGTCCTATGTCCAGTGATCACACTCGCTAATCTAGGTCTTTCTTCTGGAGTGGTTATCACAGATTGCAATACAGTAGTAGTCCCCACCACCCCAACTTAAAAAAAAAAAAAAAACTACAGATACAAGCTGCTGCCTTGCCTTTTGAACTCACCAAGCATGTGGTAGCAAAGCAATTAAGGAAGTACCTTGTAGACATCAACCCTAGATCCCTAGCAGTTGGGATTCCTTCTTGGTTGTGGAACTGAGATGGCTTTAGCTCTGGGACTTGAGGAATCAAGGATTCTTTTGGATCAAGGCAACTCTATAGCCCTAATCGTGGGGGGCGCTAGAGGGCGCGCAAGCAGAATGGCCGCACCTGCGTGAGGCTCCTGCAGCCTGGGTCAATAATCCTTTAATTATCCTGTTTCCGGACCGCCTGCCTGTCAGCGACCGTGGAGCGGTATTCCTGCCAGTCTTCTGCAGCCTCGGTCCAAGTCTGATGCCCGTAGAGCCTACCGCTGCGAAGATCGACGCGGCTTGATTGGGACCGCGACCCGAGCGGTGGCTGAATGCAGTGAGTGGCTGGACGTCTGGCCTACGCAAGACCGCGGCGCGCCACAAGGAAGGTGGGCCCTGAAGCGCGTATCGATGAGGCGAGCACCCCTGCCTCCGAGGAGCTGATCGTCGGCGGTGTGTGGGGAGCGCCGTGAAACTAGAGAACTGTGATTGGCCCCCCCCCCCCCTCCCGGGGGCTGTGAGCGCTTGCCTGAGGCCGGTCCGGAGGGGTCCTGAGCTCCCGGTGAGTGCTGCGGTTGAGGAGGGGGTTCCGTCTGCGGTCCTGGACTGTGCCTGACCCGGCCGGGGGAGTGTTGCCTGGCTTCCCCTCCCCCCGCCTGCCGGATCGTGAGGGTGGGAAGGCAACAGAGGATCCTTAACTCCCCCCCCCCCCCCTGCTGGGGCATTGAGCACTGCTGTGCGGGGCCCCCCCCCCGTTCTATCGTATGTTGTTCACGCGTGGAGCTCAGTGGGGGCTGAACATGGACCTGACCCTGCGGCGCAGATGAATATGTCCTGTGGCGCGCTGGGAGCACTGTTTGACCTGTGTGTGCCCGATCGGCGGCTGCTTGTGGGGCCCTGAGCTCTCCTTGGACTTCCACTGTCCCTTCGGAGAAACTGCGGAAGCCACCTTGCCCTACCTCTGTTCCCTGCTGCTGGGTGTGAATGGCCATTGATCTGCAGGCCTAGGGCGGAGTGACCTAGCGACGTACCGCGCGTGGGGTGCCCGCCTACCCGCCCGTTTGCCCGCTGGGCACTCACCCCCTCGAGTCGCCCCCACATACCCGGAGATGTAGCACCGATTAAGGCGTTCTGCGGCCGTGACTGCTTTCCTGCTCTTACTGGACGATGGTGGCAGCCAATCCCCAAGACGGCTGACCGGTGTGTTTTGCTCCCTACCTGCCATCGTCGTAGTGGACTCTCTGGGCCCTCCGATGTGCGACGGACGTCTGAGATTGGGATGTGATTGAGTGTGGGCCTGGTCCGACCTGTGAGATCCGTGACTTCACCCTTTCCTTACGTGGTTGTGCTCCTCGCCGGGGGACCCATAATGGGAAAGCAGGACAGCAAGCAGCCGAAGCTCTCGTTCGAGGCCTCAGGGGCCAAGAAGGGACCACGAGGCGCACTGGATTCGGGGAGCTCTACCGGCCCCCCGGTGGCTAGCGCGGACCTGAGCTCGCCGCCGCCGGACATACAGCAGATGATGCAGGAGATGAGACAAGGCTTCGCTACTATAGTCGATAAGGTGGATCGCATCTCCTCGTGCATGGATGCTTTTGCGCAGAAGTTGGACGTTCATGAAGAACGCATCACCGAGGCTGAAAGGCGGATTTCAGATAATGATGACCCCACTGCTTCACATACCTCCCAACTGTCGAGAATGGATAATGTGCTGAGAGTTATCGCTGCTAAGAATGAGGAGTTGGAAGCTCGCAGCCGACGTAACAATATCCGCGTTGTGGGGGTGCCGGAGTCCACCAACACTGGGCACATGGAAGAATATGTTGAGAGGATCCTCCTTGCCTCTGTCGGTCCAGAAGCGCTCTCCAAGCAATTCATCGTTGAGAGGGCGCACCGATCGCTTGGGCCGCGACCCAAACCAGGGGCTCCGCCTAGGCCCATCATTGCGAGGCTCTTAAATTATAGAGACCGGGACACTGCACTGAGGGCCGCAAGACAGAATCAGCAACTCTCCTATGATGGCGTCAACTTCACCATTTACCCGGATTTTACACCAGTCGTCCAGGAGCAGCGGCGTAAATTCGTCGATGTGAAGAAGAAACTTCGGGCCCTCCAAATTGATTATGCGCTGCTGTATCCTGCAAAGCTTAGAGTCACTCATCAGGCGAAGCAACACTTCTTTACGAGCCCGCAACAAGTGGACGATTTTTTGAAAACCCTGAAGGGTGCACGTGCTGGGCGACGAGACGAGGGGGATGCGGAGCAGGAGGATGAACAGTGACTGCTCCCCGGCTGTCTCCCTGAGATCGGTGTGGTGCCCGGAGGAGGGCTGTCGGGCTCTCGTCTGGAGTTCCTTCATACAGGCCTGCCTGGGAGTTGGCTTCGAGGCTGCGCAACATAGTCCTGGTTGAATGATGGCTGGCGGTTGGTACTGTAATCCAGGCACCACCCTCCCCTGTTCCTCTGACTGTACTGGGGAGCTCGGCGCAGAGGGTGGCTATGCGTGTCCCCCTATGGACGAACTGACTTTGGTGCTCCTGTTGAGCTGGTTAGTGGTAATTTGGGGAGGAGGGCGGGATGTACTTTCTGGCAAGTTGGGGGTGCTTCAGTGGGTGGGGGAGGGGGTAAAAGGGTGTGCACCTGCTCTGATATTTCACGGTTCCATTCAATGTTATGATGTCTCTTTATTGTTATGCTATTTGCTAGGTAATTTCACATCACTAGTTAGGATTGCAATTGCAAATGTTATAAGATTCCCGATGGGGCTGTGGGATGGGAGGGGTGGGTGCATTGTTTTTTACGTTTCTGTTGTTATGTTGCTGTGCGCAGCTGATGTCCTAGGGTTGCTATTAACAGAGCAGTCATGGTATTATCTTAATGGACTGTTTAATGGTCCGCTTGTGCGGCATGAGGTACACCAAATTGCTGGCAGCGGGGTGGGGATGGTGCAGTTGATATGCGTCCCTTTGGTGGGTCTCGTGGCTGAGGGCCCTCTGCCTGTGCGCCATGTTCCTTCTTCTAGACATCCGTGGTATGGAAGACACTGACCTGAACATATTGACTTGGAACGTTAGAGGCCTGGGGGATCCGAGGAAACGCAGACAGATCCTCTCTTACTTAGACCGCCATGCCGTACACATAGCGTTTTTACAGGAGACGCACTTCAGCGCTCAGACTACTCCGGCCTTTGCCTGTAGATGGGCTAAGTACACTGCGTTCTCCTCCTACTCTTCATACTCTAGAGGGGTCGCAATATTGGTGAAAAAGGGGACTCCCTTCGTCATGGCTGGCTGTAAGTGTGACACCCAGGGCAGGTACTGTCTGATGTGGGGCAGGCTTGGACACTTGGCTGTTACCTTGGCTTGCTGTTATGGCCCCAACATAGATGACCCGCACTTCTTCACAGACCTTGGGGCATCCATAATAGGTGCAGGCCCACAACACCTCATATGGGGGGGAGACTTCAATACCACTCTCGTCCCGCAGATGGATATGTCTCACCCGGCTCCCCATCACTTCACCAAATCCCGCAGTGCGCTTCTGGAGATAATCGAGGTGCACTGTTTGATTGACACGTGGAGGCACCTCCACGCCACTGTGCGAGAAGGGACGCACGTTACGGCGCAGGCGAAATCATGGGCGCGGCTTGATTATGTATTCTTGGCCCCTCGTTCTCTCGCAGCGCTCACTCGGGCGAGCCACCTCCCCCGTACCTTCTCGGACCACTCGCCGGTTAGGGTTTCTCTGCGGGCGCCGGACCTTGGCCCTCCGCGGTCGTCCTGGCGTCTGCAGCCGATGATGCTGTTGGACGAAGTGTTTCAGTCAGAGTTGCGGGACGAGTGTCTGGACTTTTTCCGGCGCAACAAAGACTCTGTGAAGGATGTCGCGACTATTTGGGATGCGTTCAAAGTGACGCTGCGGGGCATGTGCATTGCTAAGGGGTCGGGCGTACTGAAAAGTATATTGGCGTGGCTGCGCCTCTTGGAAGCGGACTAGAGGACCCTCGAGACGTCGCTGTCTGACAAGCCCGACGATGCCACGCTCGCGAGCATTCACGAAAAAATTACGGAGTACACTGAAGAAGCCGCTAAGGAGACGAAATTTAGAGGCAAACACTGGATCGCTCGCCGCTATGGTGAGGGCGAGAGGCTGGGGAAGGCCCTGGCTGCTACAGTGCGACTGATGCGGCCTTCTAACACCATAGTGGAGCTTTTGGGTGAGGATGGCGCACTGTACAGAGACACCACGCAGATCCTTAATACGTTCGTTGCGCATTATCACAAACTTTATACGTCAGCTAGGGCTGGCGCACTACACTTGCAGGACCATCTTGAGGATGTCTCGCTGGGCTGGCTCAGCGCTGCGCAAAGAGTTTCTGAGCACCCCTTTCGAGCTGGACGAGGTGCGGGAAGCTATTATGCACATGCGGTCTGGAAAGGCCGCTGGGTTGGATGGTATACCCATTGAATTTTATAAGACCTACATCGACTTCATGGCGCCTGTCTTGAGGGAGGTGTATGAGGATGCTCTGGAGGTGGGTCGGCTGCCCCCTTCGATGCGCATGGCCCTCATCACGTCCCTACTTAAACCCGGTAAGGCGGCTGACAACCGTGATTCTTACCGTCCTCTCTCTTTGCTTAATTGCGACGCGAAAATTCTTGCTAAGCTCATAGCAACTCGTATTAATCTTCTACTTCCCAACTTGGTCTTACCCGATCAGGCTAGGTTTGTACCCGGGCGTGCGACGTCTCACAATCTGCGCACGTTTTTCTCTATCCTTAATTCGGTGCACGACGACCTACCCATGGCTGCGGTCTTCCTTGATGCCACAAAAGCCTTTGATTCCCTGGAATGGGATTATGTGTTCCAGGTGCTTGAGCGTATGGGGTTCCCCGGCATATTTATCTCATGGATCAAGCTACTTTATATAGACCCTAAAGCCACAGTATTGGTGAATGGCCGGCTGTCTGCTCCGTTTCCTATATCCAGGGGCACCAGACAAGGTTGCCCCTTGTCGCCACTGCTGTTTGCTCTCGCCATGGAGCCCCTGGCTGCAAAGCTGCGACAACACCATGGGGATAAAGCATTACGATGTTTTCAGAGGCAGATTTTAGTATCTATGTACGCGGATGATATCACTCTCTATATACGGGATCCGACTGCAAATCTCAATCCTATCCTTAGGGAATTCATCCGATTTGGTAGGATCTCTGGGGTCCAGATCAACTGGAGCAAGTCACGGTTGCTCCCCTTAACGTCCTCCACTGTGCGGTTCGGGCTGGATTACCCCCTCGCCTGGTGTGAAGGTGACTTTAAATACCTGGGCATACACGTTGAAAAAAATAGGGAGGAGCTCATGCGGGCTAATTATGGCACGGCGATTACTCGTATTGCGGATC
This sequence comes from Triturus cristatus, assembly GCF_964204655.1. Classification (NCBI taxonomy): domain Eukaryota; kingdom Metazoa; phylum Chordata; class Amphibia; order Caudata; family Salamandridae; genus Triturus; species Triturus cristatus. The sequence goes on along the minus strand of NC_140589.1, from coordinate 343,957,338 downwards.
GCGTGGCGCGTTGGATTACCCTTCCTCTCTCCATGGCGGGCAGGTCATCATTGATTAAAATGGTGATTCTACCACAGCTGCTATACCTTTTCCTGAATATTCCCTTTCACCCTGGCGCCGTCTTTTTTCGTCAATTGCGTACAGAGCTTATTAGACTTGTTTGGGGCGGTAAAGCGCCTCGGTTGCGATGGGAGATTCTAATCAAGCCGTACAGTCAGGGCGGATTTGGCATTCCGGACTTTGAACTGTACTACTATGCAGCTCAGGCTCACTATGCTTTTTTTTGGATACGGCAGCCTAGATACATGCCCCAACTTGCCGCCGAACACTGGCTGGCACACCCGGTCCCTATAGAGGGAGCCCTGTACATCCCGGAGATGGGTAAAGATAGGACGCCCTCGGCGGTGCTCGTCACGGTGTCCGCATGGAAACGCTTGACCGCTATGTTGGGACTGGACATGCTGTACGCGCCGCTTTTGCCCCTGGCTTATCACCCTAACATGCCTTTGCTGCAAGAAATAGGTTTTCAGAAGCTATTACGATCCATCCACGTCTCGACGTGGGGTGATTTGTACCATAATGGCACATTCCGCTCCATGGACCACTTGTATGCAGGCACACAGCCCTCTCCCCTTGACGTCTTTCTGTACCTCCGGCTTCGACAGGGGATGCGGGTGCTTACACCTGCCTTTCCACAAGAGCCCCCACCCATGGAACCGTTGCAACGCATCCTTCGAGACGAAGTCCCGGCCAAGCTCGTTTCTAAAATATACCGCTCAGTGCACTCCTCAGCGGCTTCACTGTCGTTGGCTGCTCGTGCCCAATGGGATCAGGAGCTGCCAGCCCCGCTAACGGATAAACAATGGGAATTCTGCTTGCTGCAGACGGAACGCATTTCCGCCAGCAGTAGATTTAGGATAATACATTATAAGTATGTCCACAGATTGTATTATACCCCTGCGCGATTGTACCGCTTTCAGCTTAGGGATAACGACCGATGCGACAGATGCCGCGCTCCTGGGGCTGGTTTTCTGCACTTGGCGTGGGAATGTGAGATGGTACACCGCTTCTGGGGTCAAGTATGCGAGGCACTCTCTAAAATGATCAATTCTGCGGTTGAGCCTTCCCCCTCTCCTTGCTCTGCTGGGATATGTGGAGCCCATACGTGTAGTACACCGCAAAATCATCGCGCTGGCCTTCCTGCTTGCTAAGAGGCGGGTAGCTTGTCGATGGAGCAGAGGGAGGGCCCCGAAGTTCAAGGACTGGATGCGTGACCTCGCCTATTGTCAAGAGCAGATTAACACATACTCTGAGCTTTTGCCGCCAACTTCCCGTCCCACGGATGTCTGGGCTCCGTTACGGTGCTACCTTACGGCTACAGTCCCTGCAGAGGGCGCCGGGGCGCCAGAGTGACATATGTTGTGGATCCCCCGCCCCCCCCCCCCCCCCCACATGTCCCATAGGAGAGACTGGCCTAGGCCTCTGACTTGTGGTTGGTTGGTGGGTCCCCCCCCGCGCACTGACGCCCCCCCCCCCCCAAATGGACAACACAGATGTCTTGATGGCTGTACACTTGCGTGTTGCACTGCATTGATCTGTTTTTTGATGTCTACACTGGCAATATCTGCCTGCCCCTGTTTTTGTTTGCTCCTCCACCCCTTGCAGCACTATGTACGATATTGTTGTGTCCTCATTGTCGTACCCTCTGATTTGTGATGGCTGTATGCACAAACTTCGAAAAAATAAAGTTTAAAAAAAAAAAAACAACTCTATAGCCCTAATCGTGCTTGATCCCTCTGTAACCTTTGATACGCTAAACAAAACTAAACTGTATATCCGAAATTGGCAGTAAGTGGCAGAAATTGGCAGTAAGTGGCTGCCTGGTTCTCCTTTTTTCCAGATCGTACCCAAGTTGTGGCTCTTCAACCTTGTCACTTTTACTCAACCCATTTTTTTGTGGGGTACTCTAAGGATCCTTTCTTTCTCCTATGTGTTTCAAGGTTTTCATATGTTCCTTTGTCCTCCTGATCATATCATGTGGCTTTAGGGCTATTTCCTATCCCAGTGATACTCAATCAACCAGTTGAATCGCTGAGTTCCAACTTGGCAATCAGTCATGGATGGCATGCAGTTTACTCCTGCTTAATGCAAGCAAGTCTGAGATCCTACTGTGTGGAAAACAAGTGACCGACAGTTCTCTCTGGACTTGGATACTGGGAGTTACACCTTTCTTCCACCATGAAATATTAGGAGTTCTACTAGACTACAACCTTTCGCTTTCTCCCAAGTAAATCCTTTCTCAACAGCTTATTTTAATTCTCAAGCTCTTGAAAAATGCCCTTCCTTACTCACCCAGCCACCATCACACACAATCTGTCTCGGTCTGTATTTGATCATGGCTAGTTTATTGTAGCATCCTTTTCTGAGCCTCAGGGAGTCATCCTTAGCCAAACTGTAGAAGCAGATACAAACCTTGGCTGTACTTGCAGTGTGCAAGCTGCTGCAATTTGATCAGGTTACTCATGCCTGAACTAAACTTCATTGGCTTCCATTTCAGCAGAGGATTGCCTTTTTTTTTTTTTTTATTTATTTTTTTTTTTTTAAACCTTTATTACAGAATTCAAAAGATATACAAAGATGGGCCTACAACCTTCGGGCCGGCCGCTAGCAAACAGTAAGAGCATAGAATACAGTCAGTAAACACACGCTGCAGCGTGAGAGAGGTCACAGGAGTTGAAAGAAGCGTTGGCGGCCACACCGTCCGGACCCCCCACATGGCGGTTCCATTTTTATATAAGAAACGACAAACAAATCCACAAGGCAGCCAAAAGTCAAAGCAGCAGTATGAGCTCCCCTGGGGAGGACCCTACCGATCCACAGGAATAGCGGGGGGGGATAGGCCGGGGCGGAGACAAAGTGGACTCAAAGCCCAGAACCAAGGCGACAAGCAGACTAAGGAGACGGGGCCAGTGCCAGATCAGGCGTCAGCGGCGGGGTACAAATTCCGCCACGGTAGGTGTTCCAGGGGCCCCACACTTTCACCCATTTCCCAGGCTTACCTCTCGCAACATACACTACCTTTTCCCGAAACATACACCAATCCATGTTGTCCTTCCACGCCGAGACCGTTGGCAACCTCTGGGAGCCCCACAATTGCGCAATGTCACGCTTGGCCACCATATATCCCAGAGTCACCCACCACGTCTGCGGCACTGAGTAGTCAGTCGGCTCCCACACATTTAGCAGACATCTCCTTGCCTCGGGAAGCAGCGTCACATGCGTGACCGCCTGCAACACCGTATGCACACCACGCCAGAATCGCGCCACCTCCGGGCATTCCCACAAAATATGGAGGAAGGTCCCTAAAGAACCACACCCACGCTTACACAACCCATCCACGGCATATCCCATACGCATCACACCCGGCCCCGTAACATAGACCCTATGGAGTATCTTGAGCTGGACGAAGCGAAGGCGAGCCGTTATGGCCACCTCTTTCGGGGAGGCCACCGCAGACACCCAGTCCTCGTCATCCAGCTCCAATCCATCGGCCACCCACGCCTCACGAAGGCTAGTCAGCAGTCCCGAGCGATCGTTGATGAGCTTTTTGTAAATCAATGAAATCATGCCGTCCGGTACATGCCCATCTAGCACTCTATCTTCCAGAGGGGAGTACTCCGGGATGGAGGCAACATCCGGGAATACGGAGCACAGCGCGTGACGGACCTGGATATATCGAAAGTACTCCCTGTCCTGCAACTGGAATTCAGTCTGCAGCACATCGAACGTTTTGAATCCCCCCCTCGTCCAGAGATCGCCCACCTTGCTGATGCCTATCATGTCCCACTTCTCAAAGCCCTTCGAGGTCCACAGAGAGCCCAGCCGCTCAGATGCATACAGCGGCGTCGCCCGGGTCAACCGATCCTTCCACCCCATCGCCGAGTTTGCCGCGTGCCACACCGTACCGCGACCCGCGTAGGGCCCGTCAGACGTGCGTCGAGCGATCTAGAATAAAGCGCCCGATTATAGTCGCCACCCGGCAGTAATAGTTTATCCATTTCAAAGGCCGGGTTAAGAGCGGGCCCATAAAGGCCGTGGTTTATAGCAGCCAGCTGGGAGGCCCAGTAATACCGTTTGATGTCGGGGAGGGCGACCCCCCCGTCGTACCACGGGAGCGTCAGCTTCGTAAGGGCGATACGCGGCCTACCCTCCCAGAACAGGCGTCGCTGCAGACTCTCCACCTCGCGAAAGTAGCGCGCCGGGACAACGTCCATCGTGTTCTGTAAAGGGTATAGGAAACGTGGCAGCGACATCATCTTAAACAATGCCGCACGGCCGAGCGATGAGAGCGGCAAGCGCCTCCAACGCGCCACGTCCTCCTTCAGGCGCTGGAGGGGGGGGAGCAAGTTCTGTTTATATCGGGCCTCAGCGTCCAGGGTAATGAAGATACCCAGGTACTTAAATCCCTGCGGAGCGATCTGGATAGGACAACCCCGCGGAAGGATAGGAGCCTCCCCGGAAAGGACATACACACAGGATTTAGCCCAGTTGATGACTAAGCCGGAGTTGCGGCCAAATGAATGCAAAACATCCACTAGTACAATCAGCGATTTACGCGGGGAAGCAAGGTATAAAAGAATATCGTCAGCGTAAAGGGATACGCGATCCTCATACTCGGGGGGTCCATCGGAGACCACGGATAGAAGGGTGCCACCGCAGCCACTCCGCCAGGGGCTCCAAGGCAAGCGCGAAGAGGAGCGGCGATAGCGGGCAGCCCTGCCGCGTGCCCCTGCCCAGCTCAAACGGAGCCGACACTCTACCGTTCACCGCCACCTGCGCCAGCGGTCCGGAGTATAACAGTTTCACCCAACCAATGAATCCCGGGCCAAAACCAAACTTAGCCAGCGTCGCCCAAATATATGGCCACTCAAGCGTGTCGAACGCCATAGTGGCGTCCAGGGACGCCAAAATGGCTGGCTCTCGTATGAACGGGACCCGCGCGAGCACCCCATGCAAACGCCGCAGGTTGAGCGCGGTGTTGCGATGAGGGATAAAGCCGGACTGGTCCTGGTGAATCAGATCGCACACCACGCCAACCAGCCGATTAGCCAGCACCTTGGCGAAAATTTTGGGTTCCGCATTCAACAGCGAAATGGGCCTGTAAGACGTGACCCGATCCCGCGGCCTCCCCTCCTTATGAATAACCACGATAGTGGCCAGACGCTGGTCCAGCGGGAGGGAACCCGCCGAGCGGGCCGCGAGGAACATAGCACGGAGATGCGGCGCCAGCGTATCCGGTCGTAGTTTGTACAATTCGATGGGAAGGCCATTAGGACCCATGGCCTTGCCGGAGGCGACCGAACGTATGGCGAGAGCAATCTCCTCAGATGTTGGGGTCGCGTCCAACAACACTTTATCCTCCTCCGATAGGGAAGGCAGCGCAATGTCTTTAAGCAGGGCATGGGAATCCTCTTCCGAGCGGGAAGATACCGGGGAATACACCCCACGGAAATATTCTGCAAAGCAATCAACAATTTCTCCTGGTTCAGTGACACACACACCATCCAATTTCTCAATCGACGGGACAACTCGACTCGCTCTCTCCTTTTTATCCAGCCACGCAATCAGTTTACCAGCCTTATCACCCACATCATAGTCTCCCCTGTTGCTCTCTACTGAGGCCCCTGGCTGCCTCCGTGACGAGGGCCTTGTAGTCCGCCTGCTTGAGTCGGAGAGCATGCAATTTGTCGTCCGTCACCCCACACTCCAAATCACCCTCCATCTCAGTTATCTCAGTTTCAATACGGGTCACCTCCTCCCGCTCGCGCCTCCGGGAATGGGAAATAAGGGATAGGGCCTCCCCCCGGAGTACCGTCTTAAACGCCTCCCACAGAGAAACCGCAGACGACACAGACCCCACATTGTCTTCAAAATATCGCTTAAGAGATTTATCCAAATCTGCGCGAATTGTGGGGTCACGCAGGTACCAGGGATTAATCGGGACCACCCTCCACTCCCCCCTCGGGACAATGTCGAAGTGCAACAGGAGCGGGGAGTGGTCTGAAATACCCCGCGCCAAATGTCGTACCTCCCCAACCCTCCCCGCCTGTGCCGCTGGCATCAGGACATAATCAAGCCTCGAAAGACTGCCATGAGCCCCGGAATGAAAGGTGTACTGTATCTGCGTAGGGTGTTTCAACCGCCAACAATCCACCAGCCCCAAGGTATCCAAGAGGCCGGACAACCACGCTTGGGCACGGGGGAGATCCCTAGGAGGGTGACGATCCTCAGTCCCGGAAACCACAGCGTTAAAATCCCCCCCAACCACTAGAATCCCCTCCGGAAGGCCAAGGAGGAGGCGCCCCAGATCCGCAAAAGTAGTCGTTTGCAACCCTGGCGGGACATAAACAGAAACGAAAGCAATCACTCTACCCTCCAATCTACCCACCAGAACCGTGTATCGTCCCCTGTCATCATGGAGCACCTCATCAACTTCCAACGGGAGCGAGGTCTTAGCCATAATGCCCACACCCCTCGAACCAGATGTGAAGCCCGAGTGGGCCATAAGGCGATAGCCCCGTCTGTTCATGGCACGAAAGGAGTTTCCAATGAGGTGTGTTTCCTGCAGAAAGACTATATCGGGTGAAATTCGTTTTAGGAACTGCAGGACCACCCCCCGTTTTATCCTGTCCCCCAGTCCATTAACATTCCAGGACAAAAGACTCAGTCCCCTACCCCCCATCATAGCCGAAATCGATCAATCGCCCCCCAGAGAGCACTTTAGAAATAGCACAACAATACTTCTGCCTTGTGGTACAAATAAACAATACCCAACCCCAACCCAACAGCCCCAACAAAACTCCCCCCTCCCTGCACCCCTGCATGAGCCCAGACAGCCCCCCCAACTTGCAGTGTGCCTGTCGCCCCTATGTAATTTAAACTACTAAGACCCCCCTAGAGGAGGAAGGAGAACCCCCTCGAGACCCCGCACCACCTCCAATGGAGGGGAGACAAGACACAACAGACAAAAGACCCTAAGCTTGGCCGAAAGTGGCATCATCCGGAGTGAGCCCCCGTGTCAGTACCTCAGACCCGGTCCGGTGGGCACTCTCCTCCCGTCGCCCCCCCCCCCCATCCCGACCATGACCCCCAGACAAAGTGTCCAGCCAGTCCCCGGCCGTTTCAGGACGGTCAAAAAAGTGAGTGCGACCATCCGCCTCCACCCGCAGCCTGGCCGGGAAGAGCATGGCGTATTTTAAGTTCATGCCTCGAAGCCGCCGCTTGACGCCCAGGAAACTCAGTCTCTGCTTCTGGACCGCCTGCGTGAAATCAGGATAAAAGTTCACCTCCATGTTCTCCAGCTTAATCGGCTCTTGCAGTCTGGAAGCTTGCAAAATCGCATCCCTGTCCCGAAAGTTGAAAATACGGGCAATAAGAGGCCGCGGAGGGGCTCCGACCTTCGGCCTGCCTCCGGGAACTCTATGGGCCCTCTCCACAGCAAAGAATTTACTCAGTCCTCGAGGCTGGAGATGGGTAGAGATCAGGTCCTCCACAAAGAGATCCGCCGCTGACTCCTCCCGTCCCTTGGGTACTCCGATGATACGGATATTATTCCTCCGGGCCCGACTCTCGGAGTCCTCCAGGCGCCGATCCATGAGCGCACTTGCCTGACGGAGCCGGTGCACCTCCGTTTGAAGGGCCGCTACCTCAGTCGTGAGGCCCGACGCGGTGTGGGCCAAGGAGTCGACCCGGTCATTCGTCTTAGAGAGATCAGCTCTCACAAGGTTGACATCAATGAGGACCGTGTCGAGTTTGTGTGCCAAAGTGTCGAATTGCTGGCCCACTGAGGTCTTCATCTCAGCAATGGCGCCCATGACGTCTTGCAAAGTCAGATCCGTAGGCAAATCCGGGGCATCCGGGGGGCACTCGGAGGACTTGTGCGATCCGCCGGGAGATCCCTTCGGGAGGGTGTAGCGGTCCATGATGTTGGCCTGATGTGCGGTGCCACGCCGGGTCGACTTGGCCTTCCACCGATCCCCATCCTGCTTCGTGGCCATCGTCGTGTGTCTCGCACCCGCACCAGCCACGCAGTGGAGAGCAGGCAATCAAGGCCGAGAGCCTCGGGGGCCACCCCAGGACGACAGAGCGGGCCACCGCAGGCAGGCAGGCAGGGTCTCCCAGCGAGGCCACCCCAACACAAAGAAGCGCCGTGATCCCACTTGCGATAATGGCAAGGGGACTCAAAAGCGAAAGTGAAAGTGTGGGGTACGCGACTCGCCAGGCCCAGCCCGCCGTTGTTGTTCACTTCGCCACTGGGTCGCCCCCAAACTCGAATCCGGGGGTCAGGAGAGAAGTAGGCCGCAAACTTCAGTCGGTGCTCACTCCGGCACCCGGGGTCCGATTCGAAAACGGAAAACGGGTACCACCTCGGCTCAGGCTCACCGACACAGTCCCCTCAACCGATTCAGGATGAAGACAGGATAAACGTAGGAGGTTGCGGAGGTCCTCGGGAGCCTCGCACCTACGCGGCCATCTTGGTTGCGCGCTCGAGGATTGCCTTTTAAAGCTGTGTTTTACACATAGGATGTTTTACGCACCTCAACACTGTGCCCACTACTCTCCAATAATAAAGCTGCGGTCCAAGTCTCAACTTCTATTTGCCCTTCCTGTGTGAAATACTCTTGCATGGGTGACCGTTCTCCTCGATTTCTGGGTCCACAACTTCAAATTCTCTTCCTCTGCATCTTAAAAACATTTCCTCGCATTTTTCAAGAGACCGTTTCGATACCTGCCCCTTTGCTTGCCTCTTTTTAATTTTCTATGTATAATTTTTCTTTCTTTGTTCCAGAGTGCCAGGATGCCTATGTTGTTGAACAAATTATTTATAAATAATCAAATAAGTCCATCTGTCAGTCTGTATTTTGAATGCACTGCCATAAATTTCACTGTATTCAGCCATCCTAAGTTATGTATTTGGGTGATGGATAAGGTCCCCTTAATTTTGTTATGACCATGTACGCTGACACCAACTGTGCATTACTTTTTGTTAAACGTATTAGCCCCCGCTAACCTATGTTTAAAATGGTTCCCTTAATTATAAGTGAACCTAGGTTTTTTTAAATAAATTCAGTGACTTCCATGTTGCCTCCAAAGATACTTGTTTCCGACTTATTCTTTTGATATGTTTGATTTGTTTTCTGTACTCTATGTAAATATCTCTATAGCTGCAGCAGTTTATTCTTCGTGCGGTTTGTCTCTAACCTCAACAAGTCTTTGTTGTATGTGCTGGTTCTATACATTAAAGACGTGTTTATCTATGACTGTCCAAACAACTGACTGCAGAGCTGCCCTTGAAGGGTCCTTGTAGTGTGAACGATATATCTGACATCAATAAATTGTTCCTATTAGTTTGTTAAATGTGTACATCAGTGGACTTTCCACTAGGGTATGCATGTTGAACTAAAAGCTTGCTTGGAAATCTATTATTTATATAGCATAGCCTTTAGAAATCTGTGAAAATAGGCAAATCTATGTAGACTGCAGGCATAATTCTGTGATGCTTAGATTTATAAAGTTTATTTGAATGAGTCCCCAAGTCATCTGTTTTACTCACTCATGACTCCCTGATTTAAAAAAATTAGGTGTAATTTTTTAAAAAATCTTTTAGTTTTATTTTGTGCTTTGAGCAAAGAAACAATATTAGTAAATAAGAATGAAGGGTAATAGCAATCCCTCAAAAGGGATGAACCGCACTTCTAGTAAATAGAGTCTGTCAGTATAAACATGGATAGTAAAGCGCTTAAATAGTTACTGAAAAAGGGGTGCTGCACAAACTGAAGCACCCATTACCCCACAGTGCTGGTAACAGATCATAAATCTGTCAATCAAAGTAACAATTGTTCAGCAATAGCACTCCCTGTCACATTTACATTTGGCGAACTTCGCCCACAGTACAGAGTCACGAGTGCTTGTAGTTTCAGTAAAAATGTCCGCCAGTATTGTATATTGAACTTCTTTTTATTCTTAAGTAGGGAGTTTCCCAGCAGCAAATAATTAAGATCAGGCCAACACGTGTTTTGTCTTGTACCACAATATGTACGCAGACTTTATCAAGGCTGGAAAAAAACAAGAAGTGTATATAAAAACAGTGAGACCGCACAAGCAAGTAATCAACAATGTATACTAGTATAAATTGTTATGTTAAACTCAACATGAAGTCATAAGATTAGAAGAGGGAAAATAATGAAACCAGAACCAACAAACAAGAAGGACCAAATAACACTGTGTGGAAAATGAAAATTTAAAGAAAGTCACCCGAAATCTGAAGCAAAAATAATAAATTGAGCTGTATCATGTGCATAAGGTAAGTCTATAATCATCTGCAGCCCTAAAGAGTATAGGTAAAGAATGCCCCGAATGGTCAAAGGTGGAACATTAGTAAGATCGAAAAGCACCATTAAAGAGGTGTAGAGTAGTGAAAGATACGGGGCAATTAAACACACCCACCAGTATCATGGATCAAAGTAAATCAAAAATGATCCAAAGGATGTCAGGTGTCCAAAGTAAACACGAGACTGGAAAAGAATAAATCATAAATGCAGGCCAATAAGGTAAGCCTGATTAAGTGTCATAGTCAGAGGAAGTAATACTGAATATGTTTCAATGACTGATAGTATATAATGCAACTGAAGTAACATATAGATAGTGCCAAAAAGAATTTTTTTGTTTTAATTTAGTCAAGCAGCACAAAGGGAGAGGTAAAATAATGACAAAAACGAATATGTCCCTAAGGTAACCCATACGCTGAGAAATATAACGGGCATACTAAAAAAGTATAAATGTGTAGCATCAATAAACGCAAAAATTGGTGGGAGAAAAAATGTGTTAAAAGCACTCTCCCAGGCTATCCTAGTCAGGTTGAAATTCCTAGCATCGTATAGGTGAATTTAAGGTGATAACTAAAAAAATGACGATATTTCAAGTGAAAGACAAAAGAGGAACCTCCATGGTGTAAAGAAATACCAAAGTAAGCGGCAAAGATGGCAACAGGATGTAACACACGAAAAATGTGAGACACTCACCCAAAGCGATCAAGATTCGGGTATGTCTCAAGTGATGTGAACAGTAAATTCACGTTGTAAATTACGTGTCAAAGAACGAACATAAGGCAGCCCCGCCTTGATAAACCGGCTCCCTATGAGAGTAAATAAAGAGGAACTCTGTTTTAGCTGGGCAAAAAGTTATGTCAAAAAAATATACTACCAAAAAGGAATATCTGATAGGTGTCAAAGGAAGCGGTTGCGTACCTGCTAACGGTGTTGTCACCACTCGAACAGTGTGTGAGATAGAGTCCCGATGTAGTAAACAATCGGCACGAGCCTCCCTCTATTTGAGAGAGAGCGTAGGGACGTAACATGGAACACGTGATCCGGATGTGAAGGAAAATAGCTAGATGTATAAGATTAGTAGCGATATATGGCCGCCATCTTCTATGGAGGTCGCAGAATCCAAAATAGAGGCGACGGATCAAAAAAATAAACTGAAAAACTAAGTATGTCCCTAATAAAAAAATATAATAACAGAACTGCACGTTAAATGAGGTAAGAACAGAACGTGCAAATAGCTTGTGGCTTGTGGAACCCAGAAAGTGACTGGTGTGTCCACTATCTGACCACATAGTCATGTGATCTGCCGAACGAGTATAACGTTGAGATACGGAAGTAAGCCTAATGAATAGGATCTCCAACTAATAGTGTATGTAAGTGCAAATCACTAATAATAAAAATGACTATGTGAAAAATAAACCTAGAATGAAAAACGGTCCTCTTATCGAATGTGAGATTCGGGCCTGTTAAAAGAAGAAAGAGAGCAAAAAAAGAAAGGAAAGACAAGGATAGTAACTGGACAAAAAGTACAGTACAAATACAGGGTAGGTACCTACCCTGTATTTGTATTAAACTTTTTGTCCAGTTACATCTGTAATTCCATATAAACAGTATAACCTTGCCGGGTTGCTTGCCCTACCGCCCCATGTATCAGTCCAAGTTTCTGAATACACCCTGAGCGCCCCATATCTTGTCAAATTGTTTGCAGGCAACACAAGGCCAGCATGGCTAGTTTTGGGTCTGTCACCAAGTAGGTACAGCGGGTGAACTAAATCCCATTATGGCGGCAACCTGGGGCAGTCTCGTAGGGTGTTCAGCAAGATCCCTTGTTTACCGCGTCCCCACAAAACTCCATTGTCGGTCTTCCCCATTTGAAATAACCTGGTTCTGGTTGTAATATGTGTGGTGCTGTCTTTAATTTCACTAATCGAATTCCTGTTCTTATGGCCACCTTCCTAGGGTGAGGGCATGCCTGCCCCCCCCCCCAACCTTTATCCCTGTTGTCTGTCATTAATGATGATTCTTGGAGGGGAGAGAAAGCCCACTCATTCACCACAAGTAGCTGTGACAAACAGTAGTATAGCTTAAGCTCAGGCAAAATAATTCCACCCTCATAAGGGCTCCTAGTCTGGATTTGCAATGCCAAGCATGGAACCCCCTCCCATCCCCTTCCCTCCCATCCCTTAGTAACGTCCAAAGTACTGCATCCGTCGCCCTAAAGAAATCAACTGCTACTTCATATAGCATGTTCTGAAGCATGTTAAGATATTTGGGAAACGCAATCATTATAGATAACATGGCCCTGCCCATCAAAGACATTGGGAGTTTCCTCAATTGTCCCACATTTCACTTGTATTCTACCATGACCCTTCCCAGGTTCTATTGGTGAAATTCCCAGTGGTCCAAAGTTACATAGATTCCAAGATACTTTAATTCTTCTGAGTACCACTTAAGTGGATTGATTCAGACTGCCAGTGGTTTTCAATAGTTTAATGGAAACGATACTGATGTGTGCCAGTTGATGTATATTTCTGAGTATTTCTCAAATGTGTCTATGATCTTAAGCACTCTGGGGATGGAATGCACTGGGCCCGCCTGGAACAGCAACATGTCATTGACATAGAGGGAGATGACATCTTCCCATTCTTGACCACACCTCACCCCACACAGCCAACGTGTGAGGATCTCCAGCCAGGGCAAGTGGTGGGGGGGTTGGAGTGGTCAGCCCTTCCTCATCCCCCTTCCCTTGCTCAAATTCCTTCGACGTTGCCCGATTAATCCTATCTCTGGCCACTTGGTTAATGTATAATATGCGGATCCAGGAGTGGAACTCCGGCTCAGATCCTATCTTCTCAAAGACCGCCATCATGTAGCTCCAGTCAACTGAGTTAAAGGCCTTTCAAGCGTTCAATGTTAGGACTGCTAGAACACAGTGGAATGAAGCGCGATTGTTTGGGTGCAATACGTTTGTCAACCACTTGCAGCAGGCGGTTGGCCAATACTTTGGATATAACCTTTACCTCTGTGTTTAACAAAAAGATCTGCCTGTATGAGGCACACTAGTTGGCTGGTATACCTTCCTTATAAAGATCCTATGGTAAGTCTAATCATTTTCAAGTGTTGATATGTTTCAAAACTTTGAGAGAAAGCCTTACTCAAGTCCTAGGATGTGGTCACTGTTACTGAAAGAACAGCATTCATTTTCCTAAATGGTCATAATAATTGGGTACTTTCGGTACAGCATAATGTGACTTTGGAAAACTTATTAAAACTAAAAAAACGAAATGGAATTCTTAAGGTACTGTGTTCTTTGAGATGTAAATATTAGGAAATTATGCTAATGCTGAAACTCTCGACAAATACACAGTATCAATTACCTTTTTATTTCAGCTGCAGTGTACCAGATTCCTAAGACTGTTAACATGGAGGAGTATACTAAGAAGCTAGAAATAATGCTCCAGTGAGTTTGTAACTTAAATTTGAAACCACTTCAAATGTTGGTAATGGTGTCTGTGTATTAGTGTTTGTCGGGTGGGTTTCATTTGTGAGGGGTGTTGGATTTTTTACCTAGGCCGAAGCTTTATTTAGCAGAACAGATTATTTTTCTGTATTCCATTTTAGAGAATCATTGGCAAGGCCACAAGAGGTTTTCTACTCTAATAGTGAAACACAGTGAATCCATAAACATTTCTATAGCACATAAGCAGGGAGACAGCGGAGAGGCTTTTGAAACATCTACACCATTTTAGTAGACCGTGGAAAAATATTCAGAATTTGAGTGGGGTCTAGTTCAAGGTGTCTAGATATGTTGGTCTTGCATTAGAAAAACATTTAAAATTGTGCATAGTTTTTCAGTTATGCATCTAAAGACCTAGGATAACTTAATCTGGAAATTATTATATTCAAGTGCAGTGAGGCAAGAAAAAATGGTAGAGCAACATAATTGAGAATCGTTGCGTCTTTCATGGACTAGCTTCTTGAAGTTCTTTTTTATTTTTTATTTTTTTTAATGCATTCAATGTATTTTTAAGTTGAAATGTGATGTTACATGACGAAAGATTATTTTTCCAGAATTCCTTGAATATCTTTGTATGCTATGTACATCCCCACTGATGACAAGGGAACTATGAGAAGTAGCAGTAATATTTAGCTTACATATTGTACTCTTTATTCCTGCCGTCACCCATCCACCCAACAGAATTGATTGTAATATGCCCTTTATGGTAGGACATAGAGGGTGGAGCCAGGCCAAGGGAGGGGGTCCAATGGAGTAGAGTAAAGACTTTGTAGGAAGGAATGGGCAAAGTGAAGTCGGTCGGCTAGGTGTAAAGGAGTTTATCATGTGTAATTTAAACTATACAGCACTTCCCATAAAAACAAATAAATACTCTGCTAGGCTTCAGTCTCTGACTGTTCATCCTGTAAAGTTTATATAGAGCGTTGAGAGTTTTTTTTGAGAGTAGTGAGCTGTGTAAATATATTCACTTGTTATCTTCATGTTTTTAAAGTTTTTGTTCAGTGGTTGCTCTTAATATTAGGAACCCATTGTCGTGTAGTTCCTATAAACCTATATAGGATCTGCGTGTTTAGACAATATAGACTGTGGGATTGGTGCCCAGACTGATTCCAGACATCTGCACCAGGTATGTTCGCCTGTGTACCAGCTAGCTCACAGTGCCACAGTAAACTCCTCTTACCAAGGGGAGAATAGTTCTTGGCAACTATCGAACATGACAACTCTGTCCCATCAGGGATCGTGGCAACAGTCACTCGTGCTCAC
Source organism: Triturus cristatus (assembly GCF_964204655.1). Taxonomy (NCBI): domain Eukaryota; kingdom Metazoa; phylum Chordata; class Amphibia; order Caudata; family Salamandridae; genus Triturus; species Triturus cristatus. The sequence continues at coordinate 343,942,173 of NC_140589.1, read as the reverse complement.
TTTGTCTCGGAGATATCCACAGAAAAAACGGTGGGGATGTTTTCAATAAGCATTTATTGAACCAGCGTCATTCTAATGTAAAATAGGTATACTGAGACAACCATAAGACAGAAACAGATATAAATGATTACAAGCACCAACAGAGTAAAAGGATGGTAGATTCCTACCATAGTGCTAAAACAATGAATAGAGGCAGGTATATAAATACATGACAGTAATAATGCGTACTCCTACAATTGAAGCCTAACTAGATGTACCTAGCATGTATGTAGGTGTAGAGCCAAGAATCCCCATAAGATAAAGCCAACTCCATTACCTGAAGTGAGACTGTGGGACCCGTCTTGGTCTGGAGATGGACACCTGTGTAGGATGTCAGACCACTGCCAGCTGGAGTGTCTGCATGCACGAACCTCAGCGTCTTGTATCAGTGTCAGCATGGAAGTTCTTTTTCTTCTCTCCTGCTTCAGCAAAGAGATGGTGTTTATATACTAAAGTGGTACCCTTGGGGGATCCACCTTGCTGTGTCATGTCGGACTAGGATGACAGAAGGAATGACCCTTATACATAGTTATTGTGCAGGAGATGGTAGTCCTGCTGAGATTCCAAGAATCCTCATGCATAATGAATGAAGCTAGTTTTTCGGAGAAAAGCCCATGTTATTTAAGCAGTACCGTAACTAGGTAAAAGGTCAGTACCAAGAGCAGTCATGTAGTGTAAGGGCAGGGGAAATATAGGTGAAAGGTGTGGTTACTACCTAAGCCTATATATGGGTACCTGTATGTAACGTAACACCATATTTTGTAATTGGCGTGTTACACCTAACAAGCTGTATCATTGGTATTAAATCATTTTGCACAAAAAGCTAATGTAAGCATTAATACATTGTAAATGGGGGGTGGCTGTATGTGCTTTCTGTATTGTTTTGGCTTACATTTCATTCATTATGTTTACAATCCAGAACATTTTTTTATACATACAATAAAACAAGTGATCAATGCGTTTAGCAACTGCAACTAATGTTTTTTTTATTTTTTTTATTGTAGAGATATCTTTGGAGATGATTGTGTGAGTTCTAAAGATGACTCTGTTTTGATGGTAACAGTGGATGGAAAAACTGCAAATTTATCATTGGAAACCCGGGTATGTAAGAAAAAGGGGCCAAATTACTACTTGTGGGATTTATCACATCATTCTTGGAAAATAAATTAAGATTTTGTAAGGGAATGCATTGTTTTGCCATTTATGACTTATGAAAGAAAAAAAAACACATTCATTTGGAATATGCCGGGAATAGATGAGCTTACCTGGTCATTCATTCTGCACCCTTCATGTTAGATTTGCCGATGCTTTCTTAAACAATGCATTAGTTTTAACATTTGAAATGTATGTGCATCACAACTCAACATCTAGTTTGAGCACGCTTTGAGTTGTGGTAAATAGTGTCCAAAAGTCTTGACTCCTGATCAGGCATCAGTTCCAAGTTTGTGCAGAAAAGGCCCCAACATTCGCCATAAACCAATGTCCTGGAGACCACTGTATCTCAAAACAAGCATTGGCATAGCCAATAGGTCTCGCCTTTGGGACCTTATAAGTATTTAGTTATGCAGCACAATATCCTTGGTGCAACATCAACTGTTGCATGGCTAAACACTTAAAATGTCCCAAAGGCGAGACTTATTGGCTATGCCAATGCTTGTTTTAGTAGCAGTGGGATCACTGCAGGTTTGAAGCAAGATATCAGATTTGAGTTGATGGATTAAATAGAAGAGTTGAACAAAGAGGGATCTGGGAGATGAGCAAAAGAGGTCTAAAATGTGACCTGCAAGTATCAGTCATGGCAAGGAGCTCTGCGGGTGCTGTGGAGTAGTGCAGAGTGTAGCAAAATGCGGTGGGATTTTTGGGGACACAGGAGGTGGTGGTAGAACAGTATATAGTGTAGCAACGGTTTCTGTAATAGTTTATTAAGACCGGAAGCAAAGTCGTTTGCTGCTGATGAAAAATGTATGATGACACCTGTGCATGGCGTGTTCCACAGGAGACCCAGAAAAACTCCTCTCTGGTCCCAGAATAAATGACTGCACTTTGGATCCACGGCAAAGGACACCACCCAATGCCCCTCGTATAAACATTTCCACCCTGCGATCTAGTAAGCCACATTGCAGAAATGAATGGGCAACCAGCTTAATGGAGCGTATGCCCCTTGTCCTACATGCCACGAAACATTCCTCAATTCTCGTCACCTAATTTGAGATTTTCACCAGCCTTAAAGACATTGAAGGATTTAAAAGTGTCTCCAGCTCCGCTCTTGTTTTTGTGGCTCAGTCTTTCCACTGTATTTTGTACCAGGCCTATTTAAATTAAGCTGCTTAACTCCAGCTGCTTACCTAAACAGCCCAGGTGGGACCCCACCCCTATACAAAGACCACCCGATGGCATACCCTTGTCCCTGGTAGTTGCAGCAATTCTAAAGGTCGCAAAACCCATCCACTGTGTGTCCTCCCTAACCAAGGTTTCCTGGAATATACAGATGTCATATTGGTCTACAAAAGCCCCCCCCCCCCCCCATCAGGATTGTCCAGTTTGTTTCGAAGACCCGCAGCATTCCATGATAAAACCCTCAGCTTAGATGGAACAGTGCGTTTAGCTGGTGTGGATATCCTAAGGTTGAAATTTAAGTGGCATAATTTCCCTCCTTTAGGTGCTTGATCTAAACGCCAAAGTTCTAATAGGGACCTCACTACTGTCCACTATAGGCACTAGAGGGCTGGAATCTAGTAAGATTACTGGAGCTTTGATCTGGGCCACAATATGTATCGGTCTCATGGGTGGGCTTATAGGAGCATCATTGAGCGACAGCCCCACATCAGTTAGTGCTACGTGGCTTGCCCCCTTTTTCCTGCCTGATTGAGTTGTATCCAGGAATAATATGTAATATGGTGATAAGACTCCCTGTTTAGAATAGTCCGCTCCGTGTTTCCCTTCCTTCTATTGGTTGACTGTACTGGATGTTGCATTGCTATGAGTCAAACATCTTCTAAGATCCCAAATCTATTTGCTGTGGGTAGAATGTATAGTAGGGGTCTGGGAGGTTGATGCTACTGTCTACTATGCTGGAGGTTCTGCTTCCACAACCCCGGTCGGTAGATTTTCTTGGTATTGGATGCTGAGGCTTGGTGTGAAATATAAAAGTATCCTATCGGTAGGGACATTATTCCCACATATTGACAATAATGATTTGAACATAAAATACTTTTGGACAGTCATTGGATTTTTAAAATTGACCACTATACAATCTCTGTGTACATCTTTTGGTCTGTTGCCCACCCGCCTGACCCTGCAGGTCAATTAGAATCTCACCAGCTTCCTCATAGGATAATTGTCTCCACCTTGCCAACCAGAACAGGCATCTGTTCTTCAGTTCAAAGTGCGTTTCCCGCTGCCCTTGTTTGAGCTCAGGATCACCTAATAGAACAATGACATATGGGTATGTTAATAAAAGGCAGATCACTATTCTCTTCTCTAACCTCTGTGCTAATCTCATTACCTCCCCTCTCGTGCACGGACCCCTGCTGGTTGGCAAAGTCTTTCTTAGTTGCCATGCTGAGATGTACCACGTCTCTGCTCTTGGTCTCATATTTAGCCCTATTGGGTTCAGAAGTTTAGATTTTGAGAATGTGGGGGTTCATACCTGGTACTAAGAGTTGGGGTATTAATGTCAGCCTGGCAACTAGCATTGCTTCCTTTCCCTGTGGGTGGTAGTAGCCTTCCCACAATAGATTCAAACAATTCTGCAAATTTGTCTACCCTTGCAATTAAGGAGCTGAGCTAGTCTTTAACAATGGATCTAAATTGGACCTGCAAATCCCCCATCAGGTTCATTACCCATACTGGGTAGTTCAGTGACACTCCTGCATGGTCTATGTTGCCCATACTTGTATCTGGGTCATCCAAATTCCCTCCGATGTCAGGCGTCCCATCATTGAGCTTCTTTCTCTTTGCCCTCGCTGTGTTTGTTTAGGTTTCCCCTTGGCAGGGCCAGTGTCGGTGGCTCCTTTGCGCGAGTAGACTTTTGGTATTTCTCTCGCCTTTGCGGGCTGTGGTGTTTAAGAGTTAGTTTCTGGGGTGAGGGTCGTTTGAGGGGAAACCACACCAGACATGGGGAAATAAACATGGGGGTTAAGGATAGCCGCTTTTCAGTGACTTCAATTCCCGTTGCCACTACACCAATTGCCCTCTGTAAGATCTTGTCAATTGATGTTGGAGGCACTGAAGATGCAAGCTGCTGAGGCAAAGCTTGCTGTTTGAAGTTGCATGTTTGTTGCCCCATTGTTGCAAAGTATCTCAATTTAGGAGTGACTACTGGATCAAAATGATACTAAACTATGAACATACAACAACATGCAACCCCCAGTAGCACCACCCCATGCTGAGACCAAACAAAATGCTGGTTACTTGATTTCCCCTTGACTTGATGTGACGAGTGAAAACACCAAACAAAACGCTGTATCTTAAATGTCCTGTTCCAGCCCTATATAACTTAGAATTGATCCTCTTGAGGCAGATGTCAGGAGTGTGGCCCGACCTGGACGCGTCCTGCACAGCCGGGCTTTACGGCTGCCTTTATGCACCTCCGGGTGCCTGGGGGTGATGCAGGAGGAGAGGATGAATTGTAGGAGCCTGGGAGCTGTAGTGCATGCCCCCCAGCTTGATAGAATTGTGTCCCGGACAATAATCGTATCATAGACATCCTTGGCATTTATGAAGAGTTTTCCCTACTGTCGATGGAGATTACCCAGTCCATCATTATAGTGTGGACCCGCAGGAAGACCCATCTTTGGCACAGGATCCAGTAAAAATGGTGGAAGAGGAAGATGCCTTCTTAGTGGAGCTATTCGCCAAGACTGAATGCTAAGTCTGGTTCCTCCCCGTGACTTAGGTATGCAGTTGACAACTTCAAGAACCCAGTAAAAACAAGGGTTATGACCTCAAAAGTAGCTAAGAATAGGCACAGGGAGGTACCAGACAATTACTTTTACATTATAGACCAGGTACCACCTAATACCCTAGTAGCCTATACAGCCAGTAGAGGGACTTTGCATAGGGCACTGGGATGCTCCACCTCTAGACACGAATATTGACATAACCGGCAAGAAGGTAGCAGTCTGTGCAACCACTCAGTGATGCATTGCCATTTCAGTGGGCATGTTGTCCAGGTATGGCAAGTACCACTGGTAAGAGATGGACAACTGGTGAAACACCTGCCAGAGGTATACTGGAAAAGAAGGAAGGAGTTTTTTCATGAGGTGAAAATGATCTCCACTGCCAACATCCAATACGCACTGGCTTCGGCCTATACTCCAACAAAAGAGACAAACCGTATTGTCTTACTCAGAAGATATAATTGGTTCAAAGTCTGTGGCTTCTGTCCTGAAGTACAAGAGTATCTGCTAATTGTCCCCTTCGACGGAGAACATCTGTGGTCCACAGGTGAGCTGTTTTCCGGAGAAGATTAAAAAAGACACAAACTACTTTGGTGGCACTCCAAACCTGAACCAGCTGGCCTAATTTTCCATGCTAACAGGCAAAATGAGGAACTGTGCCTACTATTGCCAGATTGAGATGCACTAGTTAACAAATCTGAGACCTCTCTAAGGATGACTCCTTTACTCGTAGAACACACTCCTAGATGTCAGTGGGAGTTGAGACGCCTCACACTCCACACCTGTACTCTGGTTCTGGCTATGCTCCTATCCATTGCTGCATCAAGATCCCTGTACAGCTTACAGGCTACCTGCTGACACAGGCCCTATATCTGTGCTATACCCCGCATACAGATGATCAACAGCAATACTGCATCACTAATGCCCACTATCACAGTGCACCCACGCTAACCCTAATGTTCATCAGATCTCCTCAATGTCCCTATGCTTAACTAAGTATGGGTTTCGGTATTGCATCACTCTCTGATATCCCCCGTGTTTCGCATTGTTTTTTAGTTTTACAATGTGCTATTACATAATTATCAACTATTCCTTTAACGTTATAATATTGCTACTACACATGCCGCTCACACAGCAAAGGGCATGTACAAACCCTGTAGCAACATTTTCACAATGAAAATCATCACTCTAAATAACCTATCTGCTTATGTTATGTTGTCTGAATGTCTTATAAATGTTTGTAAACGATAATATATCAAAATAAAAAGCTAATGTATTAAGTTTTTTTTAATAAAAAAGGCAGGATCCGGAGCCGAAGCTGCAGCCACACCACAGTGCCTTAATTTGCAGCATGCTTTTCAGCAGCCCCTTCTTGAGGGACAAAGTTCCTAGCTTTACCAAAGACTTCTGGGCAGCCTACTGAGGCGAAGGGCGGGCTCCACCCCGCTCTCTTCCCCCATGGGAAGAGAATCTCAAACAAGTTGGTGGTATCCTTTGTCGCCCAAGGATACTGCTTGGAAATTGATACCACACTGCCAAATACACCACCTTGTTGTCACACCATCAAAGCGTACTGCAGGAGGGGGTGTGGCTTGGCGCCAGTCAAGTAGGTCACAGTCTGAGTGAGCTCCGGCGCTGGTAAACCAAGTCCCCAATCATCTGTGCGCTTTTCTGCTCATGCCTGCTGCTTTGAAGGTATGCAAGTTTGCCTGCAACTCTCTGGGGGCTGGCTGAGAGTTTACTGGTCATCGGAACCCCCTACTCTCACCCCCTCACTCTTCTGTGGCTGCTGACCGGGGGAGATGCCTGGGCGGCAGCTCCCCTTCGGTCTGCCCTGTGTGGCCCCCGTGAGGAGGAGGTCGGGACTCTGGACTTTCTCTCTCGGCTGAGCCAACGGGTGCCCTTGAGGTACCCATTGACAGGGGAATGCCTGAACTGAGGCGGAGGGCTGCTGCCGGGAGCAGTGGGCCTGGACGTTTTTTGGCCACAGCTGACTGAGCGTGGCTCCTGGCAGCGCCTGGGTGAGACGACCGTCATAAAGGTAGGCTTAAGGAGGTGGGTACAAACTACTCCCGTCGTCCAGATACACATAGTAACAGGCTGCCACTTGGTGCCTAGTGTGCCGAGCCCTAACAGATCCTACTGACTGAGCAGACTGTCCCTTGTGGCCTAGCAACGTGGGCCCTGGCCGTTCTTGCTGTCGAGGCCTGCACACGGCGAACATTCTTCCCTACTCTGGCCTGGTTTCTCTCCACCCCCTATCTTTTGATTACCCTCATAGAGGAGACAATTAACTGCAGTTGAGAGGTGGGGGACAGAAGCCAGTGAACTTCTTTCACCGAACCCTATATTCAGTGACGACAACTTGGGTCCCCGGGGGCTTAAGGCTGGAATCACTGACTGTTAGAAATGGGGATCTCTAGTTGGCAGAGGTAGGTTCCTTTGTCCAAATAGGGACCCTTGCTTCTAGTCGGGGTAAGGGGGATACATTCCTAAAATAACCCCTGCGCCCCCCCCCCCCTGGTAGCTTGGCAAGAGCAGACAGGCTTATCTCAGAGGCAGTGTGTAAAGCATTTGTGAACACATACAGTAACACAGTAAAAACACTACAAATGCACACCACACTAGTTTAGAAAAAATAGGTAATCTTTATCTAAACCAAAAACAAGACCTAACGACAAAAATCCATAATACAGCATTAAAAATAAGACTTTCAAATGGTAGAAATAGTTTAGTTCAATGCAAATTGTAAATGCGACACCTTTCTCAAAAGTACCTTCGATGCGTTACGCAAGACAAACAAAATGGCCACAGAGCAGGTGATGCGTCGGTTCCTTACACGCAGGGAAGGTGATGCGTTGGTTCCTTGCTTCGGGGGAGATGATGCGTCGGTCCTTACTGCAGCGCAGGGGAGGTGATGTGTCTGTTCCTTACCGGAGAGGAGGTGATGTGTCGTTTTCTTACTGTGTGGGGAGTTGATGCGTCTGTTTCTTACTGCATCCCCTAACAATGCAACAGTCATGGTGCCTCGATGCGATGCGTCGATCTGGTACGATGCGTGGTTTCGTGCAGCTGCACAGCAGGCTTGCATCTGGATCAGTGTGGGGATCTCAGACTTTGGAGATTGTTGCACCCGATGCCTCGTGCAGCGATTTCTCGAACCGCGGCAGGCGCTGCGATGGTTTCTTCGATGCGTCGGAAAACCGGTGCGGATGCAACACGCTTCTTTGATGTTGTGTCGATTTTCCAGCTCCCAGCGACAAACAGTCTCTAAAGGTCCTAAACAGCAGTAGGCACCTCTTTGCAGGTTGGAATTCCCAGCAAGGGAATTCAGGTTGCTGGTGATAAAGTCTTTGTGGCCCTGAGACTTCAGAACAGGAGGCAAGCTCAGTTTCAAGCCCTTGGAGATCTTTTCTTCAAGCAGGTGACAAAGCAAACAGCACAGTCCTTTTTCTCGTTTCCTTGGCAGCAAACAGCCACTGCAGACCAACCCCAGACAGCAAACAGCACAGGGTCAGTATTCCTCCTCAGTTTATGTTCCTCTTCTACTTGGCAAAGGTTCCTATTGATTTCCCAGAAGTGATCTAAAAGTCTGTGGACTTGGCTCCCTCTCTTTATATACCAAAATCCTCTGTTCTCTGAAGGCAGAGTGTGTCTACCCAGCCAAAACCAGTTATGTGGGGAACTTTGCAAGTGCACAACAACTTCCTTTGTCAGTGTGAGCCCTGGCTCCAGACACACCACGTGGGGGGGGGGGGAAGGACCGTCATTGTGGAAGGCAGACACAGCCCTAATCAGGTGAAGGTGCTACTCCTCCCACCACTCCAAATGCAGACCAGGCCTATTCAGCCCAGCCCTGACTCATCAGACTTCTGGAGCCACTGCCCTTCTCCAACCCCGGTCATCCAAAATCCAGACGTGCAATACACAAACCTAGCAGAGGCACACTGGATGGTTAGGCAAGAAAATACCTACTTTCTAAAAGTGATATTTTGAAACACAGTATGTAAAAATCACCTTCACTAAAATATGAAGTTTCACATTCTGAGTTCAGGTATACTAAACTTTATAAGAGGTTATAAACAAACTTCCCATTCTGGCCTATGGGAACAGATAGCCTTGCAATAGTGGAAAACAAAATTGGCAGTATTTCACTATCCGGATATGCCACACATCAGGGCATGTCCTACCTTTCACATACAATGCACCTTTCCCACAGGGGTACCTTGGGCCTACCTTCAGGGTGACTAATATGTAGAAAAGGCAAGGTTTAGAGACTGGCAAGTGTGTGCACTTGCCAAGTCGACATGGCAGTCCCAGACTGCACACAGGCTCTGCAATGGCAGGCCTGAGTCACATTTTACAAGCTGCTTCTGTGGGTGGCACAATACGTTCTGCAAGCCCACCAGCAGCATTTGATTTACAGGCCCTGGGCTCACATAGTGCACTGTACTAGGGCCTGACAAGTAAATCAAATAAGCCAATCATGGAATCGCTAATCCCTAACAATGTATAAAGGGAGCACTTGCACTTTGGCACTGAACAGCAGTGGCAAAGTGCCCAAAGCATCTAGGTGAGCAAAACTGAGTGCAACACACAGCAAAACATAGGAGGCCAAAGCAAAAATGGAAGGGAGACCCACGCCAATGGTACAGGTCTAAAGCGGACCATCTGGCCCCCCTAGCAGGGGTTGGGGGGGTTGCGCTATTCCCTGGGCATTCATGCCTTGTAGCTTCGGGAGCACCTGGCTACCTTAGCATTTGGGAGTGAACAGAATTACCCAAGCGTCCTGATCTTGTGAAAAGACATTGCAGGCTCTTCTGGGCCAGATGAGGCTGGTGGACTAGTCTATGGGCCACGCAGCACAAAAAGGTGAACCGATGAGGACTGAGCTGTCTGGCGAGCTTGGACCCACCAGAGTGTGGGCTCTTGGAATATGGTGAAAAAAAGGTGCCACCACCTATGTAGACAAATAAAATGGACAAGTATGCTGTGGCCAAGATTACTGCTGGGGGTCATGATGGCGGGAGAGGGACGGGGTTAATGATCAGAGTGCGAAGCCTTGCCCAACAGGGGACCCCTTGTCGGGGGCGATCAGGACGACTATCAAAGGGCTCACTGGAACCCAAATTGGATGCAGTGACTGTTACTCTCCTCCGGGCAGACTTAAATAAAAATCACAGAGGTCAGGGCAGCTGAGTCGCATATCAATCACCTGCAGTTGACCACCAAGAGTCTTGAGTCAAGTACAACTCTTTCCTAAGCAACATGCTGTTTTAGCTGCCAATTTTAAGGACCTTGAGGGGAGTGTGAGGAGAAACAATATTAGGGTGGGGGATGCTTCCGAGGGGACCCAAGGGCCCAGCGTCTATTTCTTGCTGGAAGAACTCACTCCATCCTAAGCGCCTATTCAAATTTTTTTACAATCGAAAGGGTGCTTTGTGTGCCAGTGCCTCCACCGAAGCCGGGGGCCCCTCCTAGGACCATTATCGCGAAGGTGTTTAATTACAGAGACATATCCGATTTTGAAAGCTTCTCAATCCTATGGTGACCTCATGTATAAAAACATTGTTTTTACCCCGACTTCACACTTCAAGTGCAGTGACAAAGGCGCAGTTTTGATGGGGTCAAAAAAGTGTTCCGGGAACAGAAACTCAAGTACTTGATGTTATAACTGGCGCACCTGAGGGTGATAGCATAAGGTAAATCCTGGCATTTTACCTCTCCTGAGGAGGCCTGGGAGTTGTTGGATGGGTGGCACACACCGGGCTAACGGAACAAGCGGGAGTATCAGCCAGGACACCACGGAGGCGGCCCATACAGTGGACACATAGTCAACCCAAATTCACAGCAGAGTACTAACCACCCCCCAAGAGTAGACCATTTGCTACCTGCCCTGAGAGGCAGTGCGATCATGAGCCGCCTCGGGCCCACAAGTGGGTATGACTTGAGCAATTAGTGATTATCTATGTGGGAAGCAGACCTTGGCTCTGGCGGCGGCAACAGGCTTTGAGTGGATCCTGCCTGGAGCCCTCCGTTGATGGAAGTGGGAGAGCTTTACTGGTAATGACTTGCACTGCAGAAGTATGTATCCGTTGATTGCGAAAGGGGTGCAATTCATATGTTTTCAGTTTCTGTGTCATAGGCTGGTTGAAGCAGTGCTCCAGTATCTGCATAGGCAAGCCTCAGACCTAGTCCTCCTGCAGTAAACACACCTGAAACGTAACCAGTACAAGGCCATGGACCGATTTGGGTACTCCCCGACGATGCATGCAGGTTACACCACAAATTTTAGGTGTCCGGTATCCCCATTAAAAAAAATCAATACCCTTTATCCCAGCCCGCACTCGGTGCGGTCCTCTAGGCAGGTTTGTGGCCCTGTCGGGCAGATGGGAATGGCACATACTGAACATCTGTTCAGTGTATGCCCTACCGAAGCGACAAGCACAGACATTTGACGACATTGGAACCCTACTTTTAGAGATGCCAACCGGGATCCATATAATGGGAACTCAGTTGCCTACCCTGATGGGTAGAGTCAAGGTCATGTTCCAATGGAGACTGATTCACTAAGGACCTGGGCTTGGTGTTTCTCTTACCCGACCATAATCCTGGGGCGCCACACGATACCTGCTTCACAGCGGTGCAAGGTAGCTATTCCTGCCTAGACTATATAGTCTCCCATCAGGCCAATGCGGATAAATTCAAGGATGCAACCCACAAGCCACGCGGGGGTCTCTGATCACCCTCTGTTGGGCATGACACTGCATGCCCAGTTACAACACATACCTTACCCACATGTGGGCATGCATCAGGTTGGTCCTCACTCCCCCATGTTTGCCGTGGCACTTGAGCCACTGATTGCCTGGGCTTATAAGGACCCCCTTAAATGGGGTGTGAGTACTGCTGAGACGTGGGAGGAACGGATTTCCCTTTATGCTGATGACATATTGCTTTATGTAACTAAATCACTTCTGTCCATAGGTGGGGTACTGCAGATCTGGGCAATGTGTGGAGAGGGCAGGCGTTGGTAACCTTTGAGATCCTGCGCCAAGATCATGGAATGGCAAAAACTGAATACTATAGATACTTGCAATTAGGGCATGCCCTTTGACACCACATCCTGGAGGAAGACCAACTAACTGCCAGAGGCAGTGCCACTGGAGGTCCTATTGGAGAGCAAGGCTGTCTCCATGACCTATAGGAAAATAATTAACAATGACCCAGACCCACTGACTGCCCTGTGGAAGGCCTGGGAGGGTGACGTGGGGGCACTTGAGGTTGACTGGACAGAAACTATCCAGGGGATAAGAGAGGTAGCAATGCGGGTCCATTTAAGCTTGATCCAACTATGGATACTTCACATGGCATATTACAGGAATCCCAACAATTCTGCACAAGATGTCTTGGGGGAGACTCGCCACATTGCCTGAGGGGTTGTGGACGAGAAGGTAGAGAGTGTTGTAGGTTATGAGCAGAGTTCTCGGACAGAGGGTCCCCCCTGGATGCTAAGCTGCTTCTTTTAAATGTCTTGGGAGAAAGAGACCTGGCCGACATGTCAAATGATCTGGCAGACAGCGACAGCAATTGTGGCTAAGCGGAACAAAGCATGTACCTGAGGAGCAGGGTCCCCTCCCTGACTGGAGGAGTAGGAATCTGACCCAGACGGGTGTCAAAGGGCATGCAAGTGGTCTACCGGAGTAGGGGCTGTCCCAAGAAATGGGACAAAGTGTGGGGCAATTGGTGCGCCTATCGAGGCAACTGATCAGGAGGGTGAGAGCAAGGGGAGTGGGTAGAAGTTGGGCAATATCCCGAAACTCCATTTGTAATAAAGTAAATTGCACCATGTTTGTGCTAAATGCCCGAAGTGTGCTATTCCTGCGTCTAAATTAATGTCTGCTCTCTTTCCTATGTACAATGTAAAATGTCTGTCACTACATTTCTTGTACTCTGACCATACATTTCTTTTCTTTTTCAATGAAGACTTTTAAAAAAACTACTGCAGGAGGAGAGGCAGTGTTCCAAAAAGGGTAATAGAATTAGTTCAAAAAAGAGGGTAGCACAAGGAGTATATTTCCTATACTTCGTAATCCCCAAAGATGACAGTACACTAAGTCCAATATTAGACCTCAACCCACTTGATCGTTGTGTAGCGTAAAAACCACTTTGAGATGAAAACTCAGCAAGACGTGATTCTGCTACTCTGCACAGGAGATCACATGACATCCTCAGTTTCAATGCCCTGCTTCCATATCATCTTCCACCAAGCGCACCATCGCTAACCCAGGTTAGTGGTAAATGAACAATACCCTTTAGGGTAAAGACTGCACCATGGGTAATTACCAAATTTCTAGTGGTGGTTGCACCGTATCTGCCGTGCAGCTCCATTCATGTTTTACTGTATCTTCAGGATGACTGACTAATAAAGAGTAGCAACAACCAGCAATGCCAGGGACCCATCTACGTAACACTGAGATTGTAAAATTAAGGGGAAAATGGAGGGATTATTTGTTAACAGCTACATTTTTGAAAATGCAAGGGGGTGGTGATGTGGATTGCAGATGGGGGTCGCTTTCATAGAACCAGCAGTACCTTCGACCTAATAGGCAGATATATTATTGTAATTGGGGTTTTTGATGGATTTGATACCTGTTTGGTAAATACCTATGCCCCTAATGTAGGCAAGGTATTTTTTTTTTAAATAAGGCGAGCAGAACTATGTGTACATATGAGAATTGTTTGGGGAGAGGACTTTAAATGTCTGCTGAATTGGCATTTGGACAAACACTCCTGCCCGCCAGCACCACCAGGCCTTAAGCCCAGCATCATCGAAATATGATGGCTCTGTCATATTCCTGTTACTCACATGTACACGAGATGCACAGCTGATTCTTAATGCTCCAGTACACAAGCTGTTTCACTTTACTACACATAACCTTTAGGTGGAAAAACTATTTAAGGTCGCATCTTTGTTCTGTTTCTTTGTGGGTTTCTCGAGGGGTCATGACTCGCCTTAAAACCAAAACATTTTACCTTGAAGAAAAGCAACTTTCAACTTACGTTTCCAACACAAGATGGCAGGAATGTGCAAAGCATGTGAATCTACAGTACTACAGGCTGCAATCCGATCGTTACGGGTAAGTAACAATTTCCACTTTATTGCTTGGTAAGTCTGACTTTACCTACACCTGATTTTGTATTTTGCACAAGAAATGTTTGTAATTTTCTGAATGTATCTATACTTATCTGTCTTTCAGACTGTGGAATGCGAAGAGGGTATTGATGAAGATGAAACTCTAAGGGAAATGGTGGAATTAGCTGCGCAAAGACTATACGACGCTATGAATCCAATGGCCTGATTTGATGTGTCCAAGAAGGAATACTTTGAGAATGTAAAGAGTCCTAACATAAGTTAATTTTGTTTTTGTTTTTTAAATAAAATTAAAAATTGTTATCAGTGTTCTGTTATTTCTCATATTCCATAGTGAAAATGTCTAATTCTGGTTAATATTCAAAATATATTCGAATAAAATCCTAAATGCCTCATATCAGTGGTTTAACTTTTAGAAATAATACATATAGCCTGCCTTTTTATTGCCTTCCAAAATATGGGTTTGGGCTTTATCAACATGTTTGCAGAAGAGCAGTATTGTCAAGAACATCTAAAATTTCAGGGAGGAATGGGTACCTTTTGTGTATGGAGACCTATTTTCAACGTTTTGGGATGCTGAGAAGCACAGGTGGTCTCTCTCCACCTCGATTGAGAGGGTGAGGTGAGGACAAAGGTTTCCAGCGAGAGAGAATTTTGCAGCCGAAATGAGGGTATTTTCTTCAGTCCAGCTGTAAGTCATTCTAACGCATTTGAGTAGTTCACATGTGGTGAACTTATTCATGTATGCCTACAAGTGATAGTGTCAGAATCCAGCTTGGAGTACACTATAACATGAAGCAACATAAAGAAATGAATTTAAGACTTTAGATTAAACGCTTTGGGATTTTTTTTGCAGCCTTTATATAGGTTTTGCAGTGTCCAAAACGTGGGAATGGAACGGGTAGAGCTGAGCATCTGATTATTGATGGAAGCATGGCTTGAAATGAGTTGAACCCAATTATGTCCATCCGTTATTTAAGTAAATCCAGAATGTGTGACCTTAATGACATGAATTGGTATGGCCATTGTCACATGTATATCTGTGTCATATGTACGTGTCATAGTTTTCATGAGTGACTTCACTTGCATCACAAAAATGAGAAACACATTATGTAAAACTGGCTCAGAGCTATTGGTTTATTCTATTCCTTTTTAGGTCTCGCTAGAGACAACTTTAGCGGTTTGTCAAAACCTCCAGTCACCACTAACCAGAATACATATACAGTATACAACATATTGTATAGCATATAAGAAGTTACAGATAGGATGGATGCACGGCTAGCGTTTCTGCAAGATGGCGGGTCCCTTTTGAGCTTGGCAGCTTCGCTTCCTGATTACCCGCCGTGACCACCTCCTGAATGTCTTGCTGCGTAGACCTAAGATGAAGGAGCTCTCATTGTTAGGGACTCCGAGATCCAGAGAAGCCAGTTTCCCCCACAAGTCTTCCAGATCAAGTGCGCCAGCTAAGATTGCGGTGGAGGCTCATTTACCAACGAGCATAGCATGTGTGAGGCATCTAAACGCCACTGCCTTGCACGCCCAACTGAAGTCTTCGGCGTTGATATTGAGGGGTATCTGCATATGTATTAGTATTTATTAAGCGCAACATTCATCCCAAGGGACATCACGGGGCTAGGACAGCTTGTGTTTGATGTTTTCATGCCTATCTTCGAAGGCAATTAGCAGTTGCGTTTCATCGGCATAGGAGCAGATTTTGAAGCCCCATTTCCTGCTGATCTCTGCCAGTGATGAGACCTAGGCATTAAAGAGAGTGGGGCTCAAAGAGGCCCCCTGTGGCACTCCGTACTTGATAGTTCATGAGCTGAAAGACTGGTGGCCCATTTGGATTTTTTGTGTTCTATTGGATAGAAGAGAGGTGAACCACTGAAGGGCTTTTGAGTATAGTCCCTTTTTCATACAGAATATGTAGCAGATGGTCATGTGAAACAGTATCGAAAGCCGCTGTTAGGTCCAAAAGGATGAATGTGGTGGCTGTCCCTTGGCCTACCAAGGTTCTGATGTTATCTGATACTGCAAATAGATTGTCGTATGTTTTGTTGGCTCTAAAGCTGGTTGCGGGGTGGGGGGGTGTTCTAAGCGCACACTGACTTGCCCCCGTGACCCTGGCCATGTTGCCTTGAGACCTACACAGTTCAGCCTTGGACCTGCTATTTCATCCGCGCACTCCACCTAAGAAGGGGTTGTAGACTCCTGCATCAACGGTAGAGTGTGAGAGTGACTACTCCCACCCGATGAGCCCTACCTTCTTCTTATCAAGAGGTATCAGCATAAGTGCATGTTGCTTTGTGACCCTCGCTGATCAGCCTCGCACCCTGATCTGCTCCCGTGGCAGGTCCCGCTCCTCCTTGCGGCCTGGTCTCGCCTGTCTCCTGATCAAACTCAGGCCTTTGACTGGTATTGCCCCCACAACCACGCCAGTTCATCGGATGCATGGTCCTAATGCTCTACAATGCTTCTCAGGCAACTGAAACAACATGCAACCATACGAATGAGTAAAAATACGTGGGGCAAAATTTTCCCTGATCGCTAGTCATGAAGGCCTGATTTATTCGTTTGGTTATCCTGGCTATTCTCTAATCCTGCAAGTGGCCTGGAATAGCCTTAACTACTGGTAATTGCCTGACACCATCACTCTTGTGATAAATTGCTACATGTTGATCCCCTATCAAGCCTACATAGGGGCTCCGGTCGAAATACTATGCTTTTCATTGCACCAGGCATCACATTGCTACCCATCCTTGTTTTTGCAGCGACTCACTGCGCCTATGTTTCCACCAAAATCCGAACAGTCCGTTCAATTATCAAGTCCACTTATTGCGGCTTCATCCCACCTTACTATGTAGGTGTACCTCCGCTGAGGGATACTACACATACCAATATCTTGAACCAGCACACTAGTGTGCTAAAAATATAGAGGATGGCCTCACACACCTCCCAGGTGTCAGGCTTCACCATCAACCATCCCACTTTCGCCATAGAATCCTCTAATGGCGAACAAGCCCGTGTTTGGACTGTAATACCAATATTAGTAGGAAACTAAGGTAAAATGGAAAAGGGGGGGGTAGGTAAAAATCAATACATTGATATTTTGGGTTCAGTAGGGTCCTGAAGAAACCCCGGGACCCCGCAGGGGGCCACGATAAGGGCTACGATTGTCCTATACCTCGTGTTTTTAATTATTCCTACACCACCAACGAATACAAATTAAATAAATAACTGGCAGGTGGTAGGTATTTTTACCTGAAACCGCCCCCCCCCCCCTTTTTTTTTCCTTTTCTTTTTCACCTTAGTTTCCTACAAATGTTGGTCTACAGCCCAAACACGGGCTCTTTCGCCATTAGAGGATTCTTTGGCGAACGTGGGATGGCCGATGAAGCCTGACTCCTGTGAGGTGTGTGAGGCCATCCTGTATATTTTTTAGCACACTATGGTACTGGTCCAAAATATTGGAATGTGTTAATAGCCAGAACTATCCCTCGCTGAAGTTAAATCTACATAGTAAGGTGGGATGAAGCCACAATAAGTGAACTTGATAATTGAAGGGCCCGTTCGTTTTTTGGTAGAAACGACATTATAAAGGGTGAGCACGAACATTGGTCCCTTGCCCTCCAGGCAAACCTGCTCCTACTCCCTCTGACCCACCAGTGATTGGGTCATGTGTGATATTTGCACTGCTAGCTACTGCTACCCACCTTTCGTTTTGTTGGTGATGCACTAGTTGCTCTGATAAGAGGCCACACTCAAGATGGACCGTGATTACTATCTGATCCAGCAGCCCCTCTATACTGCTAAGTATACTGTGCCTTCAATGGTGGCCTGTAGCCACACACAAGCTGCTGTAGCACGCCTGCAACTGTGAGCAGGACATTTAGGGTGTTCTGAAAATACAATCCTAAAATGTTGTGCAGCGACTACACGACGAAGGGCTTGTGATACACCAATATTCCCGCTAGTTACCGCTTTCTGTCCCAAAGGTCCAATCGCAAGCCTACTGACTCCGCGCCTCCCTCTCCTGATCCATTCCTCCACTAGAACTCACTGGATCCCTACAGGCATGGCGGACCACAGAGACCACAAGTTGCCCAAAGAGAAGGACCCCCAAACCTGGGCTAAATAGGTCAGAAAATTAAGCTCTGAATCCTAACTTCCCCTATCATGGAGAAGCAATTCAGTCAATCTACACCCAACATGATTCTCAAAAAACTGAACGATGTTCACAAAATCGCCAAAAGCACAAAGACAAACACTGAAATGCTGCAAACTGAAATCGCTGCGATCAGAAGAGATGTCGAGGAACTAAATCTGATATTAACAAACGCTAGATAAGCAGACCTGAGGATCGCCTGGCTGCGCAGTCCAAACACCTACTTCAGAATGACACCACCTTCGCCATTCTCAACGAACTGAGTTGGAAGGCTGTAATAGGAAGGGGAATCTCAGAATCTTCGGTCTACCAGAAGGAACAGACCCCCTCCCCCCCCTCACCTCCCTGAAAAATATTTCCTCGAGTCCCGGATTCTAACAGCCCTGGGTATCAATTTTAGCAAAGATTTTGAAACTGACACCCATAGGGTGCCCTCCTACAAGCCTAAAAACATATCTGCTCACGTACTCAAATTCTACCCTTGCGCTACCTGCACACAACTTATCTTATCCCACAATGATAGCACAACCTCCACTTGGCCTTGTTACATCTTTTACAATTCATCCCACCACCGCTTCACTACACCCTGCACTCCATCTTGCTGTCCAACTCAGAGTAGGCTCGCAGGGGCCCCATCACATGATATAACTCAGGCGATGGAAAAAAAATGACCCATCATGAACCCACAACAAAACCCTGATACTTCACCCTCCGGTGACCTTCTACGGTGGGTCTCACAGGGCTGTTGCATGCTCCGAATCCAACAACCCAACTGTGCTATATTTGGACCCCTTGGTCCCCCCTCACCCCTGTTAGGCACCCTACTGAGTCCCATATCCTTGCACTCTACTCCCTATGAAGCCCCTCTCCATACGATCACTGTGCCCTCCTATAGCATATCACACTGCGCACCTTATTTCCTCGAGTCATGCTATGCTTTCTGGCACTATCAATCCTTGCTTATCAACAACTCTTACCCCTCATGATACCTCACGACCCCACCTTACACTCCGTAAGACTCCATATATTCATGCACCTGTCTGCTAATACACATGCAAATTACATATGCTGATCCACAGGCCACTGTGTTATAAACTAGTTGTGTGTAATAACTGCAGCAAGTCCCTTATGAGGAGTTACTGGTACCACCTTAACTTAACATCTATGCACTCCTAGTAAACACTTGATACGCAAGAAAGCCTCCATGCTATATTGTCTGTGCTATGTTCTCTTAAGTTCTATGTACTCAACCTACAACGAGTAACCTATGTGCTCAAAGTCAATATGAATTGCCTAAAAGGGACTCATTGTTTATACCTTATCAATCTGTAAGCATTGCAGCGGGCCTCTGCCCTTCCACCTTTTCTTTTTCTTACTGATTGTTCTTACTGGTTATATCTTGCAAGTGTCATCCACTGCCCATACTCTACATCATGTCTCTTGAGACCTTTCTCTACATTGGAGAATGACTGCTCTCTCCATGACCCACCACACTAACCCTATCATTGACTAATCCCTTTCACAAAGCCCCTATCCCGTGCCCTCATAATTCCTCACTGTCTGCATCACATCCCATGGCTCTCCATAACACCAAGTACACTACGCTCTTGGTTAACCCCAATGGCTGATCCCAACACAACCATGCTTTAAGTGATATCCTTTAATACCAATGGACTTAACCACTCTGTAGAGAATAAACATTTCTGACTACTGTCACTCTATTAAGGGCGGCTTGGCATTCCTACAGAAAACCAAAATTGTTTACAAAGAAGCCCTCTCCTTCCCTGCAGAATGGGTATATGTTGCCTGCTTCCCCCTCGATTTAAAAAAAAAAAAAAAGAAAAAACAACATGGTCCTCACATTAATCTCCAAGTCCTCTTGCCTTTCGATTATCTCATCAGAACCTGACCAAGAGGGCAGATGGTTAATCACACGACTACAGACATCTACTACAGAAATCTACACAGTGAACCTATACACCCCTATGGCCGATGTTCCTAAGTTTTGGGATGACCTCTCTGCCAAACTTGCATTCCTCTTCCCCCTTCCCCCCCCCCCCCCCCCACCCTCCCTCACCCAACCTTGATGGCAACTTTAACCTCCCAATGGACACCCTCCTGGACAGATTAGCTCCTTTCAGATACAGAACACCTAGGTCCCATAAGGCTCTCCGCTCTTTGGGCTTGGCATACAAACTAGCAGATGTCCGAAGTCTCCATAATACCGCTGGCTGTAATTTTTATCCTTTTTTTCGCAATCACACAACGCATTCTCCAGAATTGACTACCTCCTAGTTGACTGCTCTCTCCTCCAACTCGCCACCTCTGCTTCCATAGAACAGATCACTATATCTGATCATGCAGCCATTTTGGTACAACTCCAGATCTTCCCCACCTTCCAGAAATCTAAGTCCTGGCGTATGAACTTGAAGATTCTGGAAGACTCCAACATGGTGGAAGACTGCAACATGGTCAAAGACATCCATGATGAATTTATGCAATTCATTCAGATAGACAGAAACTCCGTATCTTCACCAGTTCCTCTTTGGGACTCCCTAAAATGCTAATGCATAGGCCAGATTATAAACTGGATGTCCCGAAAAAACAAGATTATTAAAACCTCTTTTGTCCACTTAATGCCAGAAATCCTTACCAAAGCATGGAGGTTCTGACAAACTAACATTCCAGCCCTGAAACTCATCAAATATGAATTTAGCTCCATAGTCCGCAAACGCTCACACCTTTTGAGTCCTGCCCAAAAAGGTAAAAAGCTGACCTACTTAATGCGGTCTACCTGAGGTTCAAATGCAACTCTACCCTTCTACAAATGATCAGAACTGAGCACAATGTGCTGCAAACTCCAACTGATGCTGTTCTTCGAATATTCCAACCTTTTTACACTAAATCATAGACACCCACAGTCGACACCCCCCTTGATAACTGTTCAAAATTCTTAGAATTCCTAACAAGTAAACAAATCTCCAACTCCGAGTGACCATCCTGTCCAACCCAATCACTAAGGAGGAGATTAAACGCTCCATCAGAAGTATCCCCTCGAGTAAGGCCCTGGGACCAGATGGCTTCCCGACTGAACTTCGTAAAACCTTTGCCCATTCACTTATAAACACACTAAAACAGACTCTTACTTTGCTGCTTCTGGCTCGATATCCGGGTCTGCCTTCGAAGCCATTATCGTGGTTATCGCCTAGCAGGATAAGGATCACTCCAACCCTAAAAATGTCATACCTGTATTCCTCATTAACATGGAAGCCAAAATCTATGTTAAAATCCTCACAAACCACCTTGCTCCCCTGATTCCCAAACTTGCCCACACTACACAGTCCGGCTTCATCAAAGGCTGCCTAGCAAGCAACGACACCAGCCTTTTCTCACATATAATTGAGGGAGCCTCCACCTCTTTCTCCCCCTGTAGCTGCCATTGCCCTGGACGTGAAGCAGGCTTTCGATAAATTTTGATGGGCATTCCTCAAAGCTGTTCTTTCAAGACACGCCCCAGGAGATAAGTTTATTCTGATGAACATGGCTCTATGCGCCACTCCCTCAGCCAGAATTGGGATTAATGGAGCTCTGTCCCAACCCTTTATGCTAAAACAACGAACCCCACAAATCTGCCCCCTGTCACTACTCCTGTTTCGACTCGCAATTGACCCTGTCCTCCTAATGTTAAACAGATCACTGGACATCCTAGGCATATCCTTTAACAACATACCATACAAAACAGCTGCATATGCTGATGACATCCTGATCTTCATGGAATTCCCTGACCTTGTAATTTCAGTGATCCTATCCATTATCGATCAGTTCTCCCACTGCTTCGGTTCCTCCCTAAACGGGGACAAAACTGAGATCCTTCCCCTGAAAGTCCACTGCCCCGCCTCAGTAGTCTGCTCTTCCAGCCTCTAATGGAGAAGTGTGGCTCACTGGTGTGGAGAAGTGTGGCTCACTGGTTAGAGCAGGCAGACCCTGAAGCAGAGGTCAGACCCGGGACCAGGGTTCAATTCCCGACACAGCAGGGTCTTGAGCTCAAATGTCCATGGACTTGATCATTCTTGCTTCGGTGCCTGACCTAATCATGGGTTCACACTCTGCAACTCTGGGCATTAAGCTTGCTTAATCTCCACAACGGCCCCCCGCGGCGGGATGCCTGGCTTTCACCTTGGGGATGCCCTGTAGGGGCTATCTAACAGGGAAAAGCCAGGACGGGTTCCCAAGGCAAGCGCGGAGATACCCCTTCGGGGGTCGATTCAGGCGCTATATAAGAAACATAATAATAATAATAATGGAAATCCTGTATCAAGTATCTTGGGATATGGTTTTGCCAGAATCTCGCTGAATCTGTCTCCATCAATGAAAACAAAACCCTAGACAAAATCAAGGACTTTACCTCAGAATAGTCACCAAAGCATATCTCCTTGGGGGGGAGGGGGGATGGATTTGAAACCATCAAGATGATAGTCTCACCTCTGATCAACTTTTTATCTAGCATGTTTCCTACCCGACTCTTCCCCCGACTTCTTTCTCAAGATCGAGTGGGTTGCTTCTAATTTCCTATGGAAGTACAAAAAATCTAGAATTAGCCTTAATTAGCTGTGAACGTCTGAGAGAGTTGGTGGCTGAAGCTTCCCTAACTGGTCTACATATCAAACTACCTACCTGGCTGCCCAAGGTTCACGTTGGTTTTAAACTGACCTGTTAAAAACATTGGTATAGCTTGACGTGGAATTCTCCATATGCCACCCTTTTTCCTTTCCTGGTCACACTGTCGATGACCAACTACCCTTATTGCCAGTCTTGTACAATTTTCAAATACACCTTAGCTGCCATTCTTTCTTTCGACACGATCCTGACAACCAATGTTTGAAAGTCAACTCTTATATTCTTATGGTACAATAAGAAACTACACATTCCCAACTTCTCAACAATCGGTCCAATTTGGGCAACCAAGGGGATTTTATTGATATAAGACCTCTATGCTAACTCAAAACCACTTACGTTTGCCTCCCTACAGCACAAACACAACCTCTCGAACAAGGGTTTCTATGACTTTCGCCAAATTAAAGCCAAGATATCTGGGGTTGGCCCTTCGTATAATTCACCCCTAATACAGAAATTCTGTCTGGTACTTTGGAATGGTCATGCTGCATCTAAATTCTACAAAATACCACTACTGCCCACTCTTAGCTCAAAAAATGGACTTCTCACCTCTGTACTAGAGACCTTCCTCACCTATTCGAGGATGCCTGGATGAAAATTGGATCACACTTTCATAGTCCTAAACTGATTCCCTCATTGACCCAGACCAAATTATTCGCTACACACTTCATGTAATGGCCCCTGGTAAATCTATTCCGGATCAAGCTCAAAGACTCAAACACATGCTGGGCATACGACTCGTCGCCAGGCGATGAAGAAAATATGTTCTTCTCTTGCCCCCATCTGTACATCTATAGGTGAGGTATTTTCCCCCCCCCCCCCCATCTGAAAAATATTCCAAACACCCATCACACTATTGTTCCCCAAAAAATTATCAAAAAAGATTGGCTTATACAGCACTCCCATAAGCAGTACAATAGGTCATTCACACTAAACAATTTTCAAAGACCAATAACAGTATAATGTATATTTTCTCCAAAGTTCTTGTGTATTTGCAGGATATCCAACAGTTCCGAATGATGAAATAAAAAATCCACCAAGCTTCAGTGTGTGGTGTTGATTTTATTGTTCTTCAGTACATGTTCGATAAAGATAACAGCCAACACGTGTTTCGTCTGTACCAGATGAGTACAATGACTTTCTCAAGGCAATAAAAAATGCGAGATGCAAATTTGTGTAGCTAATAAGCTCAAGATCCACAAAGAGTGTCCAATAAGTGAATCCTCCGTTCGAGCAAATCGTGCTGGTAAAGCATTCATTCAGTGTGGAATATAAACAAAGCGTATCTTGTAAAAGTTCAAGAAAAAGACAATAAAATTTACTGTACGCGGCTTGCTCTGAGCCCCCTGGAGCAATTCCAATCCTAGCAGCAACGGGAGGTCACGTAATAGTGAGCAGGCACTGCGTAAGGTAACGTAATCGTATCTCTAAGCTGGTACCCAGAGATAAAGCAGCGCGCATGATAACGCCGAAAACACTATTGTTCCCGCTTATTCTATTGGGACCACACTTTGCAGAATCCCCCCAATCAATCTCTCTGACTCAGATCCTTCCCTCCTTGATCTTTTACTCACCACTGCCATCAATGATGATCAATTGGAAATCTAGTAACAATGTATCGTTCCACACCTGGTGAGCGTGGGTCACCTACCTAAGAAGTGTACCCAGAACTCATTCCAGTAACAAAGGTTCCCCATTAAACCCCCAATGCATTTGACCTCTTTCATCTGAACTCCTCTCCATAATTGGAAATCCTCAAATATCACTCCCTCATGGCCACAAATGTTTTTTTTTTTTGACCACCGACACCACAGATAATCTAACATCCTTCTTATCGAATCACATGACACATCCCCCAACTCGCTCCCTCTTCCATTCTTAGTTCTAGCACTAGTCCAAACCTACAGTGATTTTTACGATACTCATATGTTGCTGTTACACTCCCCCAAAACTAACTATATCCTTTACTGCCCTTTATCTCAATTCTCTACCTAACACTGCTGCTTCAGCCTCAAATCACTACTGCTACTCGTACTTCTTTTACCAAACAGGCTGCACCTGCTGATGATTCTCAGAAATACTACAGTGATATACATGTGACATGACCATGGTTCCTGCTAAATAGTTTTTTTTCTTCTCCCTCCTTGTTTTCTTCTCTGTATAGTTTTTTTTTTTTTATATACAACTTTTTATTGAGTTTAAAGGAGCACTCCTGTAGCAGTACACAGCTTGTTCGCCTACAACCTCAGGGACCGGCAGCTACCACATTCAGTTAACAAAGGGCGAAGGCCCAACCGATCAAGAATATATGTCACGGAGGAGCCAAGATGGCGACCGGGACGGCAGCGTAGACTCCCGGCTCCGTGAACCTCCGCATCCCGCACGGATATCCTGCCTGAGATCCTCAACTTGTGCTACGTGGTCGTGTTTCTGAAGGAGAGGGGCTCCCGACTGTGTGACTCCGAGGTTTCTAGCCGTGCTATCGCCGGAGAAAACTGCATCTGAACTTTGCGGCCTGTGCAGCCCTGGAGCCGGGACATCGAGTGGACGCCGTGGCCGGGTGGCAGTGCGACAACAGCGGCCGGTGGTGACTGGGTGGAGTCGGCCCACCGGAGCGGTGTTAAACTCGGCCTACATTTCGGCGTGGTCACTTCTACTGCCCAGTGTAGCTGACCGAGTGCATGACCGGGGGTGCAAATCTTAGATCCTCCGGTGACTGCCCCTGCCTTGCTGGTGAGCTGCCCGGCCGCCGTCCGTATCCTGCCCCGATCATTGTGGGCCGCCCCCGGATTTCTACGGGAGCTGGTCCGTGGTGGGGACGACTGTTGCCCGTGACCACGGATAGTTTTTTGCCTGCCCCCGGAACCCGGTCACCCGCGACGTGGACATCGCGACGCTTGTCCCGGGGTCCCGGCCCCGGTGAGGGTCGGGCATACTTGGCGGCCATCTTGGGTCGATGAAGCCTACCATCCTGTCCGCTGGGCCGCAGCGGGCCTGTGAGCGTACGATTCTTGGGAGTGTGGCGGCGAGATCACAGAGAGCTGAGCTGGGGTACGGCGACCTCCTCGAGGCTCTTGGTACTCTTCACTCCTCCTGGGTTCATGGTTTCGTGATCTTGGGGAGTAAGCTCGATGGTGTGGCGTCGGAGTTGGGGCAGTGGTGGCCCGCCTGTCCGCACGAACACAGTCTACCCACACTGCGCGCAGGAGGACGCTGTGGCGGCCCCCCCTGAGGTTAGTACACGACTGGACGCCCCGGCCAGTATGCTACAGTGTGTTCGACCTTCTGAGGGCCTGATCTGTCCCGGAGGCGTTGGACCTGAGTGGGATGTGGTGGCCTCATCCCGTGCATGCCCTCCTGCGACCCAGAGACAACTCCAGCAACTAATGTCTGTTTTGGCTGCTTCTGCCTTCCTGAGCCTTGCGTGCAGTGCAGACCCTAGGGCAGCACTGGGAAGCCTGTTTCCTCACGCGGCGGACTGTGTTGATGCTCAGAGACTTCCACCCCACCTGTGTGCGTCGCTTCTCTGTCGTTGTTGGACATTCCTCTGCCTAGGAACATTGGGTATGGTGCTGGGTCGAGGGGTTGGCATGGGCAGAATTCCACAGAGTGGTCAGGGATGAGGCTGGCCCCTCGGGGGTGGTCGCCTAGTGGACGGGCGGGCTTGGGGTGGTGTGCTCTCCTGACATGGCTACTGGCACAATAGGTGCATAATGCTCCCCATCGTGGTTTGAGAAGATTGTTTTTGTGCTGTTCCTTGTTCACTTTAGGGGAACCTTACCGTGCGGGAGGGAGAAGCCGGGGGTCTGTTATGAAGGCCCTCCTCCAGTTTATAAATGCTTTCTCAACCCCCCCGTCTGGTGGGGGTCCTTTCCTACTTCTTTTTCCCTATTCTCCTACATTTCGGGTCTGGTTCCAGGGCGACAGGCACACTGCTGGGGGGGGGCCGTACTCATCTGCAGAGGTGCAGGGTGGGGGGTTGGGGGAGGGGACTCTGTATTCCTTCATCTTTTTTCCATGGCCTCCTTTTTCTTCTCTGATTCTTTTTGTCTTTCTTTTTCTGGGATCAGCGTGATACACCTCCTTTTGCTATGCCTCGTTGCCGTTCCATGTGTTCACAACTTCCGGGGTGTTCTTGGGGAGTTCTGGCGGGGGACTGCGGGCGCAGCTGTAGACTATGTTTTTCTCCATCCTGATGTTCTTGTGTTTGCGCCATTGACCGAATAGATTGCTGTAAATCGCTAACGTTCATTACTCTGCATATCCGTGATCGTTGTTTTAAAATTGCTTGTCACCTGATCCTTCTGCCTTGTTTCATCATAAAATGAAAACCTCTTTCTCCTGGTGCCCTACTTACGCTGTCCACAGTATAAGCAGTACGATTTTGCTCCCCGAAGTGCTGCCTGTGTTTATACTTGTCGTTCTTGCTCTGATTGCTTAGCGGCCGGCCCTGGGGGGTTGTAGGCCCATACTTGTTCTTCTTGAACTGTCAATAAAGGTTTTCAAAAAAAAAAAAAATTGGGGGTGGGTTGAAATGGGTGGTCGCGGTGGATCCACTCCCGGGGCTTCCATGTTAGGTAGAATAGCTATTCTAGTCCACCGTCCCTGTGTGGGTCCAAGATAGGCATATACGCAACTTCGACATGGATTTGGGTGCCGCCATTAGGGTTCAATGCACTCTTGGCCTGCCTGGTTTGGAGGCCCCGGGAGTGGATTTGCTGTGGCCGCCCATCCCAGTTTACTCTCAATTGAACTTATTTTTTACATTCAATAGGAACGCGGTTTATAAGACGCACTGAGACTATGCACTGCGCTTACATTTCGATGGGTGAATCCGAGGCATCATCATCTTACACTATGGTTTTAAGATTGCCCTGAAGAAGTCCTATGTTTTGGACGAAACGCGTTGGCTGTTTTCTGCTGTACATATCTCTTGTATGTGAATATGACTGAATAAAAAGTAGATTTGAATACAAAAAAAAAAAAAAAAAAAAAGAATATATGTCACGACCCAGGTATAGCTGTAATTGTAGGTCTAACATGCTCAAGGTCCCTCGGCCCCGAAGCTCCCCACCCAGTGACATCTCCAGGGCATACCAGCGGAGACGGACAATCGCAGGGTTGCCGTAGGCCAGCAACAGGCTCAAAGGATGGCTACAGCCCCCGCTGTAGGACCGGCTTGTTGCAGGATATCGGTATTTGAAACCTCTTTGTGCCTCCTATGCCTGACGTATAGTTACTGTAGTTGCGCCGCCACCCCCGCCCCCTGAAGAGAAGCAACGCCCAAACAAGCCATCTCCAGGCGGGAGTCTCACCCTTCCCACCTCACTTCTAGCCGCTCATGGTCACACATCCAGCATGCAGTGGCGGGGGGCCTAGGGCGATGGGAGCACAGCGTCTTTCACCAGGGGCCTATCCGGCAAGGGGTGGCTTAACCGCTATTAGGCGAGTCGCGCCTGTAAGAAGCCGGCAATAAGGCATTTCAGATTTGACAGCGATAGTGGTGCGCGAGGCCCCCGGGACCATCCCTGAGACCAAGAGTGCCCACAATACAGTCAACTAACCGGGGGAAAACTGAGGCAAAATGGGAAAATAGGAAGGATACCAGGGGGTGGGGGGGGGGGCCTCCTAGGCGGGGGGGAAAGCTGAAAGTGTCCGCTACCTTACCACTAAACGGTGGGTACCGCGGCGTCCTGGCGCAGCAGAGACGGAGTCTCCTCGCCAGTGGGATGAGGGGCAGTGGCCGGCTCTCCCTGCCCACCACCCGACAACCCCCAATGACCTCCCGGATCCGCCGGGCATACAACATCGTCAAAGAACCTCAGGGCCCGTAGCCGTGGCGGCTGCATTCGGGCATGTTCCTCTGTATAGTTTTTGTAATGGTCGATGGGATTAAATTATTTTGAATTAAAAAAATGCCTTTCAGCATTTCTCTTCAAGAATCTCTGGGCCAGCAAGGTTTTACAGCGGCTAGTGCTAAAGGTAAAATCTGAAAGACTATTAGTTATAGATTCCTTACCTTAGAATTGCCACCCAGGCGTCAGACGGGATCTGGAGAAATTTTTTTTGTAGCAGTACCCCGGTGTGTCGTTTGGTGGTGTCGGTCGACTCTGCGTTCTTCGTCGGTGTCGTGATCGCCGAAATGACATCGCAGTATCTACTTCGACGCCGCCCTCGCTCGCTGATGTCAGTTCTTTCTTTTTCCGCACCAGCCTTCGCAGATCGTACAGCTAGTCACATTTTGACTACTATTTTTTGACTTTTGTCAACTTGTTTTCGAGTTGTTCGTAGGGATGTCCCGTCCCCGATCTGGCTTCAAGGCGTGTGACTCCTTTCGCAAATTGATGTCGGGTTCGGACCCGCACCTCGTGTGCCTTTGGTGTTTGGAACGCGACCACGACCCGTAATCGTGCTCCGACTGCTGGGCCATGAACCCGAAGTCTTTGCCGGAGCAGTCCTGAAAGCTTTTTGAGGCCCGGCAGTCCGCTCCACGCCGTTCAAGGTCCCAGTTGAGAGGGAGGTCGCGGGACCAGTCCCGGAGCCACCACCACCACTACCACTCATCGTCTAAGTCTTCGCCTATGGGTAAGTCTAAGCACAAAAAGAAGGCGATGAAGTAGCGTCGCTCTTTGTGTTCTCCCCATCGGCCGACACGGGATGTGTCATCCGACTCCACCCGCGGAGCCTGTTGGGTCAACTCCAAATCTCCCTCCCTTCCCAGGAGCCGGAGCAACCCCTGCACAACTTCTTTTTAAAAACAAACAAAAAAAAAAAAAATGTATTCTCTTCATTAACCTGCTCAGTATTCAGCAATTCACTTATGTTACATTCCAGCATAGAACAAGTAACATGTCTTCTTTTTACAAGCGTACATTTGGACCTACTACATCAGATTTAGCCGCCCCCCCCCCCCCAAAATCCTGTTACATATGTCGATCGTCACCTGCCTCGATATGCACTCCAGGGCTCCCATATTTTCTCCCATTTTTTCGGGCACCCCCTGCTCTGGTAGACCGTATGCTCTGCTTGCTGACACCAATCAAGGTTCGCTACCCACTGCAACCCCTCCGGTGGGGCCCCCTTCCCCCCCTTGCCCCCCCCCCCATTTTTTAGCAATATTCCCATCCGCAACCACTGCAGCTAATTTTAACCATTTTTCTGTGTAGGTGGACCACACCTGTTCATATTATATCAAATAAGCAGTAGGAACCATCTGGGGTCCAGTGAGACCTCCGACCCCACCACTTCTGTCATAATGTTCCTCACATTTTCCCAGTATGCCTGATACACTGGGAAATCCCATAACGTGATAAAAGGAGCCCACATGTCCCCACCGCCTCTGTCACTGACTATTCTCTGCATGTCTCATATGGTGTAGAGCAGTGCTGGAGGAGTACACCCTATGTAGAATTTGTAATTGGATGAGTCTGAATCGGGCACTGATCGCTACCTCTCTTGGTCCCTGTATCACCTCCATCCATTCCTCCTTGTCTATCTGTCCTAGGTTTTCCTCCAATTGAGATTTCAATGTCACAGAGGATCCGGTGAGTTAATTAGTTTTCTATATATAACCGATTTGGCTTTGTTGGTCAGTGCAGCCTGTCTTATAATGGGGAAAATTCTTGCACGCCGGTCCCTTCCTTTTTGTGGATTTTTAGGGCGTGTCCCAGCTGGAGATATCTCAGCCACTCTGCCTGGCTTAGTTTGTAATCCTGTCTGCAAATGTTCTGTAGGCTCTACCTCTCCACACGTCTCCCAGTCTTTCTAAGCCCAGCAGCCTCAAATTTGTGGAAGCTTTGTAGGCTGCCTAACCCCTCCAGTTATTCACTTTCCCATAGAGGTGTCATCTCCGTTAACTTTCCTTTCCACCCTAAGTACTTCTGGGCTGCCTTTCAAGCCTTTATAACTGTGAGTGTCTGTGGCAGAAGGTCTCTGACTTTCCTTGAATTATAAAGGAGGCGTGGGTATCTTCCCCCCCCCCCTCTCCCATACTGTCTCTATCAACACGATAGGCCGGGTCCATCCTGTCCCCAAGCACCCAGCTGCGAGACCCAGTAATACAGCCTAATACTTGGTACCGCGAATCCCCCATTGTATACCCCTTTCTGTAGTTTCCTCTAAGCTATTCACGGAGGGCCACCATTCCAGATCAGAGATCTCAATTCAGCCTCTACTCAAGTAATGAATGTGTCCGGAATTTTGTTAGGGGTGTTTTGGATGGCATACAATAGTCCCGGAAGGGTCATCATTTTGAAAAGGAGTGCTCGGCCCATCGAGGTGAGGGGCAATGTTTTTCTAACGATCGGCTTCCGCCGTGAAGTTGATAAAAATCATGTGAACTTCTGGTGATGTGCATTCCTAGGTATTTGAATCCTTCAATTTCGATTGGGATCGCACATCTGCTTGTGAGTGTTGGGAGAGCAGAGACTTATCCCAGTTGATATGATATCCGGCGTATTCGCCATATATGCGTAGCATTTGGAGTAACCTATCGATCGACTGTCTGGGTTTCCTTGCGTATAGAATGACTGTCTGCATATAATGAAATGCATTCTTCCCACTCCTCCCCGACTGGAATCCCCCAAATCAATGGGTCGCATCAAATCCACCCCGCAAGAGGTTCAAGGGCCAGGGCAAAATGGAGTGGGGACAGGGGGGCATACCTGTCTAGTTCCCTTCTGCAACGGGAATGCTTGGGACACCATTGAGTTAACCCGCAGAGACTGACAGTACAGAAGCCTCACTCATTGTATAAAATTAGGGCTGAAGCCCAGGTGGCACAAAACTGCAAACAGATAGTTCCACTCAATGTTGTAAAAGAACATTTTAGCATCTAAGGACAGCAAGGCCGGCCGGTGTGAGTCATATGTGGATGTAATATGTAAGACCCCAAGCAATCGTCTGAGATTGAGCCTTTTGCTTCTGTGCAGCATAAACCCTTCCTGGTCCAGGTGTTTAAGGGATGTAACTACCTTCAATAATCGTGTTGCCAACTCCTTAGCTAGAAGTTTTGACTCGTAATTTATCAAAGAGATTGGCCTGTAGGAGCCACTGTTTTCGGGGGGTTTACCTTCTTCTGGGATTACTATGATTGTCCCCACTCTCTGATCGGGTGGGAGAGCCCCAACTGTTTTGGCCTCTGTATACATTGCCAGAAGGTGTTCCGCTGTTTATCTAATAGTACTTTGAATAATTCAATCGGCAGACAATTTGGTCCCGCCACTTTTCCTGATTGGAGTGCTTGTGTAGTGCTTTGAGTTCCTCTACAGTTAAGTCACGGTCTAGCATGTCTTTGTCTGCCTCAGAGACAGCACTTGAATGTCTTTTAGGAATTCCCTGAATTCAGCTTCAGATTTCGAGGAGGGGGCATGGTATAATGACTCGTAATACGTGGCAAAGGCCTCTGCTATTTCCCTGCCTGTCTTGTGCAGTTGACCCTTCTCGTCTATTATTCTAGGGACCCAATTACGTTCCGTTCTATTTTTGCCTAGCCAGGCCAACAGTTTGTTTGCTTTATCACCTACATCATATAGCCTATGCTGTGTACCCCAGGCCAAGGTTCTGGCACTATCTTCCATTAAGTCCCTCAACTCTTTTTGCTTTAATTGCAACTTGTGTCTTCCCAGTTGTGCCTCCATAATCAACACCTCCCTCTCCAGGGTGAGACCTTTCTGAATTTTGTCTTTTTTTGGACATTCCAATATGCGCCTGTGCCTGCCCTCTAATTACCATTTTGAACGCTTCCCAGAGTGTTATTTTGGAATCAACGGATCCAACATTTTCAATAAAATACCGTTCCGCCCCTTTCCGCAAAGCCTTGTTGACTTTGGGGTGGTCTTTAGGATACCATGGGTTGATTTGGGGTGGGACGGGTAGGTTATGGTCTCGCCGGGGGCCTTCCATAATCACCTCTACTGGGGAGTGATCGGACACTCCTCGTGCAGTGTGGGCAGCCCTGCTGAAGTCCCTGAGGTTAGCTGTCGGTGTGAGAATGTAGTCCAGCCTGGCAAGGCTCCCATGAGACGCCGAGACATGTGTGAATTGTTTAATCCGCGTGTGTAAATGTCGCCAAATATCACTGAGCCCCAGCGTAAGGAGGAATTCGCCCAGTGGCCCTAGGCGTCTGTCTATCACCGCCCCTCTCAAGGTGTCCAGGTCTCCCGAGACCACATGGTTCATGTCGCCTTCAAGTATTAATCGGCCCCCGGGAGTTCCAGCAGCACTGGGCCTAGTGAATCAAGAGTTGCTCCTGCAGGCCCGGGGCAAATCTTATCGTCTCACCAGCCACTCAACGCCATAAATCTGCCCAATGGGTCAGACCATTGTGCCGTTACAATACATGTAAGTGATGCCCTACATAATATTCCCACCCCCCTGGACCCTGTTGTGTATCCTGCGTGTGCAAGCAAGGTATATCCATATCTGTTTAGTGCTTTACATTGGTTGCCAAGGAGGTAGGTTTCCTGGATCAGGACAATGTCTGGGGCATGCCTTTTAATGAACTGGAGCACCAACGTTCGCTTCAGCCCTCCATTCAGACCATTGACATTCCAGGACCACATCTTTGTCCGTCCTAGTGCAGTATCAAGGGACGCCATTAGCTAAGACTAATTCAGCCACCCTCCTCCATCCCCGTCTTAGCGTGGTGCATGCTAACCAACATGTCTGTTTGTCTAGTGTTGTAACTTCTGAGTCACTACCTGAGCCTGAACCTGAACTATAAAAATATTACAATTCTTAATCCTCAAATGAAAACACCCCCCCTCCACCCCTACCCTGCTAGCCTGATAAATAGGTTGTACCTTCCCTACTCGTCAACCTGCTGAGCGATTGTCGCGCCAATATTTAACTGTGTCAATACAATGAACGGGGGTGTCCCAGCCTCAAGCGCGCGCCACTATGCTCAAGCAAAATGACACTCCGTGTTTCTACATTTGTCAATCCCTTTCTGTTTAATGTGTATTATGTTGATCAGCGGTCTTTCAATCCCTAAGTACCATTATCTCGGTGTCTGTCGCTAGACCCTTCTCCAGGTCTCTCCTTGGTGTGATCATGGTCCTGTTCAACTAGATGTACCCCTGCTACATTTGGGGCTCCGCAGTCCTCCACAGCGTCTTCCCTGGCACTCAATCGTTCTTTGTTACTTCGTGCTCGGTCAAAGTCTCTTTGTTTCTGTCGCCAGCCGCTTGCTTGAGTTAGGGTTCCCAGATATCGCTCCTTCAGCCATTCCCAGTCCTTCCCTGGGCTTATAAAATGCCATGTTTTCCCATCCATAATAACTTTGAGTTTGGCTGGAAAGAGCATCAGGTATTTGATTCCCCTGTCACATAGTTTCCTCTTTGCTTCCGCAAAATTCATACGCTGTTTCTGCACCAGTAACGGGAAGTCCGGAAATAATCTAATTTGAGCATTTTCAAGCTGTAGTCCTCCTGTGGCTCTGGCTGCCTGAAGGATAGCATCTCGATCCCGGTAGTTAAAAAGTCTTGCGATTATTGTCCATGGGGAGGGGGCCCCGGGCTTGGGTGGAGGAATTGGAGCTCAGTTTGCCCGTTCAATGTAGAAAAATTTGGACAGGCTCTTGGGCTTCAGTTTATTTACAATGAGGTCTTCCATGAAGAGCTCTACGCTGGGGCCCTCCATTCCCTCTGGGACCCCCACCACCCTTATGTTATTCCGTCTCGTTTTGCCCTCCTGATCTTCAAGTTTGGCCGCCATCGTCGTGTTGTTGCGGGTCAGTTTCTGCACTTGCCCCTCCAGTCGTTTTGTCACTGCTTGCAGTTGAACTATTTGCATTTTGGCGGTTGTAACTTTCTCCCTGAGCTTGGACAGGTCTGTGCGGATTAGGTTTACCTCTATTGTCACCGTATCTATCTGGCTTTAGGGTGGATTTTAAATCTTGTATGGCCGCTATGATAGCGTTCAGGGAGGGTTCTGGATTTTTGTCACCTCCTGCTACTAGCTGGTGCTTTGGCACAGTATAGCTATCCAGTTTATTGGACTGCAACATGGCCTGTCCTTTGGGCTTCACCATTCTATGCGGGGTGGGGAGTGTTGGAACACCCTAAAAAGGTATTGCGAAACACGCGTTTTAAGTACATCCAAACTATGATCCTACATAGGGCGTATCTTACACCACGCAAGCTAGACAAGATGTACTCCGGCAGCGCGTCACCACTGCCCCAGATGCAAACTAGAGGGAGCAGACCTAGTGCACATAATTTGGTCCTGTCCATGGATCGGAGGGTATTGGGACTCGATCAGAAGACACACGGCGGAAATCACACACAGAGAGATAGCTGCTACAGTCGAGGCCTGTATCCTGGGGTTACGGAGAGGAACTTCCAAATATAAGGTGCACTATAGATTTGAGAATCTGGCGCTCCTATTGGCAGTACGAGCGATCACCATGCGGTGGAAGTCAAAAACACCACCCACTATACATGCATGGCACAGCGAATTGGTGCGGTGCGGTGGGGTGGAGCAGAGAGTCCTGATTGCGATGGATTGGGATATCATGTTGGAAACATGTAGATCTTTGGACATAGTCTTTGATAACATTGTTAACAATACACAAGGAGGTGACTAAATTCACGATACAGGCCGGCACGGTCCTAGACATTAACAGAAGTGTAATGGGTGGGATGTAGTAAACAATTATGTCACTGCCCAATGATGGAACTTTTTTTTTTTTTAAAACAACTTTATTGGGGTTTTCAAGTGGGTACATCATAGTACACATTACATTGAGCATTTTAGTTATACAGAGAGCTCAGGATACAATTCAGGCATTGTGCGCCATCTGTGCCAATTGTGGTGTTGTCTACGAAGCTTATCAAGAATGTCTCAATACAAATAAGGAGGCCACCAGTTCATCACAGTGTTGTGCATTGCATTTCTAGCCTCCAACATATTGTGCCCAAGGGGAGCGTTGTCCGCTCAACTGACCCATTACCCCACCTTCCACCCGGAACCCACCCTCCATACCCAACTATGCCACAAAGAAAACAATCTTAGTCTGGGGGGGACTCAGAGCATATCCCGGGGGGGGGAAGGAGGAAGGGGAAGAGCGGGCCAGCGCAGAGGTCAATCCCCCCCCCCCCAGCCCCCAGTAGGGGAAGGAAAGAGGCCGGTCCATGCAGCCTGAAAGGGGGGAACCAAATGGGCAGGCAAGATCCCCCTCCAATTTGTGGGGGGGTGTGGGGGGCCAGCCCCCACGGCAATCACCCCCCATCAGAAAACTGACACATCCACACAAAACATCACACATCCCATAACCAGGAGTCAGATCCACACCCTTGGCCATAACGACCCACCTCCATCTACCGGTACTACTGCTTATGCGGGGGAACTCCGGGGGGCAGCCACCACAGCCTCCACGGCCTCCCCTACTCCCTCCTCCTCCTCCATCTCGCCCTTGAATAATTCGGTCAGATGCGCCCATTCCAGGGAGATCGGTCGTTTGCGTAGCCCCCGACTCTCCTCCCGGTACAGCGCCTCGCGTTCCGCCACCGCCCACCTCAACACCTCTTCTTTCCAAGCCTCCACACTCGCCGGCGTGCGTTGACTTCCACCGCTGTGTTATCAGGCGCTTCGCCAGCATTAATGCCAGGTTGGCGAAACGGCGCAACAGCTTTGCTTTCAAGGGGGATCGGTAAAAGGCCCAATAAACAAGCCTCTGCAGTGTCCCAGGAGGGGCGTTCAGTAATTGTGGTTAAGACATGCATTATCCCACCCCAGTATCCCTGCAGCGTCGGGCAAAGCCACAGCATGTGTACGAGGTCGGCGTCCGGTGCCAGGCAGCGGGGGCAGGTTGCAGCCACCGTATTGTACATCCTACTCAGTATATGGGGAGTAAGATACGCCCTGTGGAGGACAAATAATTGAATAGTTTTCAATCTGCAATTGCGGGACACTTTTTTTTTTAGGGTACGCCAAGATATAAGCCCATTCTCTGTCACTAAGTGCTCGGGACAGGTCTGTCTCCCAACGTGTCCGGAGAGCGACCACTGAAACCTGAGTATGTTCCTGGAGGCCCCGGTAAAGCCAACAAACCAGAAATCGTCCATGGCCCATTATGTGGAGAGAGCGCAAAAGGTGGAATGTGGGGGGTTCTGCCGGTGTCCACCTGCCAGTGTGTCCGAATATAACGGGAAAGCGCAGCGTGGAGCAGGAACTGGGTGTCGGGTACCCTGTTAACTCTCACAAAGTCTTCGTGGGACATCAGGTTACCCTCTTGGAAAAAGGCCCCTATAGTTTCCACCCCCTGTTGTGCCCATGGCCGTACCTGCCCGACGCGCAACACTCCCCGTCGCGTAGGGAGGCCGCACAGCGGCATGTTCGGTGAGTATGGATTCCGGATTTTGGCGTATTTACATGCTCGTGTCCAGTAATGAAGCGCTATCTTCAGCAGGGCCGGAGGGTCCAATGGCCGAGGGGCACCGGGGCACAGCAGCGATTGCAGGGCACCGCGCACCAAGTGGGTCAGGGTATAGCCAATTTCAAACAGGTACCCGCTAGCCAGTAGGCCAATCACTGCAGCTGACCAGCGATACAATATGCCCTAAAATCGGGTGCACCCATCCAATGATCGAACTTGGAGAGGATTTTTGTACATACGCAGGATTAGAGGGTGGGGGGTTGGGAAAGTACAGTTGTGGGTTGATGTATCATTTCACCCGATGAGGCAGAGTTGTAACCGCATACAAGAGCTTAATACAGCTGTGGATAAGTTGGCATGCTACCGCTGTGTTATTGTTTTGAGTTGTCAATAATTCAGTCATAGAGGAATTAAGAAACAGTGACAATATTAAAAATACACTCACGAAGGTTCTTGTAGTGAAACGAACGAACACTGTTGTAGCACGCTGCATGCACCGTCGCAGTTTTATTAATGAAAAGTTATGCAATACTATGTCTCTGTATGATGTACAGAAAATTTGAAAATCAATAAAATAATGTTTACATTTTTTTATTAAACCTTTCTATGCTGGGGGGCGGGGGAGGGCTAGAAAAGCGATTATCTCCTCTTTCCGCCACTGTGCGCTCGGTCCACCCCTCTGCCTCCTAGGGGTTTGCCTCCCCAGGCCCTGAGCCGTCAAGTCCTATGTATGAGCCATCTGGCGGGCCCGTTCACACCCGACTGCTCTGCTTGCTTGGGTTTGTAATGCCACTGGGGGGGGGGAGGAATAGAGACGGGAGCCCCCTCTCCCCACTCAGTTCTCCGACCGGCACAGGGGGGGCGTTCTCCTCATGGTGTCACGCCTCCCAGTCCACGCGGAGGCTCTACGTTACCCAGGGACTGCGGTGGGTTATTTGCTGCCAAGGAGTGTCCCAGTCTCAATCGCTGCCACTCAGACAGGTGTCTCGCCAGCCTGACCCCACTTCCGGTTTGAACCCTCGGGCAGCAGCATCTCGCGGCACACGGCCACCTCTAGTCGTCTGGATGAAGCACCGGGCCCTCTTCCCCACATCACTATTCACTGTAACTTCTTCTGCACGACGCCGAGGGACAAGCACAGCTGTCTCCTCTGGCAGGGCCCCAACGTGCTCCAAGTCTCTATCATTGCGATCCCGTCAGGCTCAGTCACACATCCCCTGGCCACTTAAGGGGGTGGGGGGAGCACCATCCCTGGGTACCTTCGTTTCTCTGCTCGGGCGCTGGGCAAGCACTCCGGGACCGGATGCCCTGGCCTCGATCCGCTTCCTGGACCACGGCTTCGTCACTCTTGCCCCGTTTCCCTGGCTTTGCTATACTACTGCGGGATGTGGTCTTCGGTTTCCTACAGCTCCGTTGGACGGCTGTACCTTAGAGATCTCGATGCGTGTGTTGAATTAACAATTGTGCAACAGATTCAGGTCGGATGGCAGGATTTGTCACTGGGAAATGCGGAGCTCAGCAGAGCGCGGCCATCTTCGTTCGCAGCCAAGCCACGCCCACCCCTGCCCAACTTAGTAGTTTTTACGAAGCCCTCCACTTGATTTTTGGGCAGCCCGACTCCACCGGCGCACCTTAGGGCACCACAGACTCAGTTGGGGGTTCTAGGCCTTCCAACCCGGCGGCTTCAGCCATGGCACCGTAGGGCCCCCAGGGATCCAGGCTTGGATCTGCGCCGGTTGACCTTATGACACCTTCTCCGGCGTTTAAGCCACTGATGACACCTCTGCCCCCTGCGAAGCTGGTTGTTTCCCCAGCCGGGCCCCACCTTGACCTGGACACAGAGCCTGACCGATGCAGGATCTGGCGCAGAGCAGTACTTTTGTACTGTTGTTCTATTCTGGTGTTCCTTTACGCCCTGAGTGGCAGCCAGAAGAAGACGAGGAGGACTGGGAGGGGGCTGGTGACCCTTTAGCTGATCAGCTGAGTGAACCCGTGATGCCAGAGGTCTGGATACCTCATCAGACCCTGCTATGCTTTCTCCCCGTACTGTGGCTACAGAGGAAGTAGCCACCTATGCAGTGCGTGTTGCGTAGGGAAGCAGATGCTAGAACCTTGAGCTTCCTACAGTGACAGTCAGGACCAACCACCTGACCGAGGTGCTTCAGCCTCTCCAGAGCCCCTGCTGCCGTTCAATGAGTCCCTTACTGACATCCTTCTGGCCACCTGGTCCCAGCCCAGCACAGGGGCTCCTGTGGATAGGATGATTGCCCAACTCCACCGCCCGGCCTGGGCAACCCACATTTCCTCTCCCAACACCCTACCCCTGAGAGTTTGGTGGGCCAAGCCTCTACTTCAAAGGGTGCATTCCCTACTGCTCCCCCAGATAGGGAATCCAAGAAGCTGGATCATCTTGGGAAGAAGATGTTTTCTTCTGCCAGCTTCAGACTGCGGTCGGTGAACACCGCATGCCTTTTGGGACATTATTCCCACTCTGTGTGGGATACGGTTGTGCAGGTGCTGCCACAGTGTCCGTAGGAGGCCTGTGCCACTCTCTCCTGTGCAGTCGCTGAGGGCAGAGATGCAGTGCAGTTTGCTTTTGGGTGTGGGCTGGACACTGCCGACTCGCAGCCAAGAAAATTTCAATGTCGGTAGCCCTGCGACGCTACTCCTGGCTGAGGTCCACTGGCTTTTCGGGCAATATCTAATTGACTCTTTTGGACATGCCCTTTGATGGCTGTCGCTTGTTTGGTGACAAATCTGACAATGCGTTCGAATTCTTTAAGGATTCTAGGGCTACGGCCAGATCCATAGGCCTCGCTACTACTTCTCGCCCTGCGCAGTCTGCTTTTCGCCCCTTTTGTGGCTACGGAAGAGGTGCCCCACCACGTTCCGCCCAGAGCTACAGGCCTGTTGCAAGCTGTTCAGCCTCTGTGCCGTCTAGGACGTGGGACCCAGCATCATGGGTCAGAGGGCATGCGGGCAGGCCAGTTCATCAGCATCCGCTCTGCAGCAGCCTTCATACCCTCCTAGTCTGTCCTTTCAGGGCCACCAGTTGCCAGTGGGTGGCAGGATCCGCCATCACCTC
Source organism: Triturus cristatus (assembly GCF_964204655.1). NCBI lineage: Eukaryota > Metazoa > Chordata > Amphibia > Caudata > Salamandridae > Triturus > Triturus cristatus. Next base: position 343,901,781 of record NC_140589.1, on the reverse strand, counting down.
CCCCACCGGCAAACCATCACATCAGACAGGTGGGTTTTGCAGATAGTCCGAAGGGGATACTCCCTCCCCTTCGAGGCTTCCCCTCCATTCATGCCACCACAATTCCATTGCATGTCGGAGGATCACTTGGCCCTTCTCAAACAGGAAGTTATGGTTCTTTTGGCCAATCAATCAATCAGTTAGTGGTTTATAGAGCGTGCTACTCACCCGTGAGGGTCTCAAGGAGCCTCGGGGGAGGGGGGAGAAGAGCTCCGGGTCAGTTGAAGAGCCAGGTCTTGAGGTCCTTCCTGAACGTGTGGAGGGTTGGGGAGTGTCTGATGTTGACCGGGAGCTCATTCCAGGTTTTGGCTGCGATGTAGGAGAAAGCTCTCCCACCGACTCTGCTTCTGTGGATGCAGGGGGGCGAGTTCCTTCCCCAGAGGTAGGTTGTGTCTGTTATTCCCAGAAATTTCTGGTGCCCAAGAAGCACAAAGGCCGGCGTCCTATCTTGGATCTCAGGAACGTCAACCGCTTCCTCCGGTGACTGGATGGTAGCGTTGGACTTGCAGGACGCCTATTTCCACATCCCGGTCCTGCTGGTCCACAGGCATTACCTACGGTTCATGGAAGGCCACGAGCACTTTCAGTTTATCGTGCTCCCCTTTGGCCTTACAAGAGCCCCTCTCGTGTTCACGAAGGTGATGGTGGTGGTCGCAGCTCATCTGCGTAGATCAGGGATTCCAGTCTTCCCCTATCTCGACGACTGGCTGTTGAAGGTGGGCTTGCCGCAAGCTATCGTTTCCCACCTCCAGACTATGGCGGACCTCCTGCATTCGCTGGGGTTCACTATCAATGTGCCGAAGTCACACCTGATTCCCTCTCAGAAGCTCCTTTTCATCAGGGCGGTTCTGGATTCAGCGCGGTTTTGGGCTTATCCTCCCGAACAGTGAGTCTGGGATATTCGGGCTATGATTCTGATCTTTCAGCCTCTATCCCGGGTTTCGGTCAGAATGACCATGAGGCTGCTGGGCCTCACGACCTCCTGCATCCTGCTGGTAGATCATGCCAGGTGGCATATACGGTCTCTGCAGTGGGACCCAAATTTCCACTGGGCACAGCATCGGGGGAGTCTTTCTGATTGCATCCAGATCTCGGAGGGCACTGCACACCAATTGCAGTGGTGGCTAAAGAGCCAGGGTTGGGTCAATGGCAGATCCCTCTCCCTTCCCCAACCAGAGTTCACAGTGGTGACAGATTCATCACTTCTGGGGTGGGCGGCACATGGGAGAGGCAAAGATCAGAGGCCTCTGGCGGAGTACGGGATCCGGTTGATTTGTCTTGCACTGAAGGCATTTCTTCCCTCTGTCCGGGGAAGAGTAGTGCAGGTGTTCACGGACAACACCACTGCCATGTGGTACTGCAACAAACAGCATGGGGTGGGGGTCATGGACCCTATGTCAAGAGGCTCTCCGCCTTTGGACATGGCTGGAACATCAGGGCATATCTTTGGTGGTTCAAAACCTGGCAGGTTCTCTGAACGTCAGGGCAGACAAACTCAGCCACAGGTGTATGATGGATCACGAATGGCGTCTTCACTCTGACATGGTGCAAGGTCTCTTTCAGCAGTGGGGAGAGCCTTGGTTAGACCTATTCGCCCCCGAGGAGAACGCGCAATGTCAGCAGTTCTGCGCGTCGGAATTTCAAGGCGGCACTCGCTCTGTGACACTATTCGCCACGTGTGGCGTTGTGGTCTTCTATACGCCTTTCTGCCTATACCACTTCTGCCCAGAGTGCTGAAGAAGATCAAGCGCGGCCGGGCCCAAATCATCCTTGTGGCTCTGGATTGGGCACAAAGAGTCTGGTATTCCGAGCTCTTACACCTGGCCATCGATCCTCCGATCAGACTGCCTCTTCAGGAGGATTTTCTGTCGCAGCAGCAGGAGATGGTCCTCCATCCGAACCTGTCCAGCCTCCACCTCCTTGTGTGGAGATTGAGCGGCGACAGTTGACAGCTTTCGACCTTCCTTCCGAAGTCTGTAATGTTATCTTGGCAGCCAGGGGTCCCTCTACTAAAATCTTATACGCCTGTAGATGGAAAAAATTTGTGGCATCGTGCACAGCAAAGGCTGTGGATCCCCTTTCTGAGGTTCTTTTGCTCCTCCTTTCTTTAGCCTAGCAGAGCTCTGCTCTGGTAACACTTAAGGGCTAACTATCGGCTATTTCTACCTTTCTTCAGCTTCCTGATCAGCCTCCACTTTTCAAGTCCTTTCGTAATGCCCCAGTGTTGACTTACCTGATGTGCGCTCCTTTCGAGCTGCTACATAATTTTCCTCTCAGACTCTTAACTTTAAAGACTGCCTTTCTGATTGCAGGGTGAGTAAGCTTCAGGCTCTGTACTCCAAGCCTCCTTTCCTTGCTGTTTATCCGGACAAGGTTGTTCTTCGAACTCGACCTTCTTGCCTTCACTAAGTGGTTACCTCTTTCCACATTGGATGGACCATCACTTTGTCCACCTTCTTCCTGCCCAGCATCCTTCAAAGGAGGAGGTGAGGCTCCACTGTCTGGACCCAAAACGTGCATTATCTTTCTGTCTGGATTGCACAAAACCATTCCGGGTGGATGACCAGCTCTTTGTGAGCTATGTGGACGCCAAGAAAGGTCGGGCGGTGCAAAAACGGACCATCTCTCGGTGGGTCGTTCTTTACATCAAAATGTGTTATTCCTTGGTGTTGTAAAGTGGGTTATTGGTAGGGGCAAATGTAGGCCACTAACACATGATAGGACTCAGCATAGGTCTTGGAAAATTATTCCTATGCTCAACCCTTGGTAACGTGGCTGCGAGCAGACCGGCTTAACTTCAAAGACAGGTATGTAAAGCATTCAAAAACACCATTTCAGTAAATAATTAAGACACAACACGTACTAAAAATCCAACATCAATTTATAAAAATAGGAAATATTTTCATCTTTAAAATGACACCAAAACGACAAAAATCCAATGTAGGGAACCGGAGATATGAATTTTCAAAGATTTAATAAAATATAGCACTTAGAAGATTATGGCACCATATTGTGATACCTGCTCGTGATAGACCGGACCAAAGTCAAAGTTTCAGGCCGGGCACGATGGATCCCTGAGCGGCTACAGCTCCCGGCAGGTCCCGGTCTCAGTTTCTACCTTCACACTTAGAAACTCTGCTGGAGCTTTTCTTCCCGAGGGTCCAAAGCTCCCAGCCAGTCCGGATCCAGTGAGGGTTCGCCGGCTTGACTTGTGACGAGGTCCCTATCAACTTCCCTGGAGCGGACTTAGAAAATATTTCAAGATTGCTTCAGCGGGACAACCCAGGAATCCAGGCTGACACTTGATGGAAGGAAGGTGGCTTGGCTTTCGCGGTAGCTCCCGATCACCTTTTCTACGAGCGGACTTAAAAACTTTTCTGGAGCTTTTTCTCGCAGAATCTCTCGATGCTCCTCATGTAGCCGGATCCGGTGAGAGTTCGCCAGCTTCAGTTTTCTTCTACTCCCGGTCAATCTCTGGAAGTTGAAGCGATGGAGCTTTTAGCGGGATGAACCTGGATGGCTTGGCCAGCCCGCGGTTGAAGGCAGGTGGCCTGGCTGACCAGGTTGAGTCGGTCCCTCTATGGAGCTTTTTTTTCAAAGTTGCTCCAAAGTTCTCCAAACTTCTTGAACTTCTTTCAGACGTTCCTAAAGGGGTCCCAAAGTGTCTCAAACTTACTCCAAGGGTCTGGAAGCTCCAAGATGTTCCTTGAAAGTTGAGGATGTCAGTTCCCACAATCCACTGGTACAAAACCCTTACAAATCCACTGATGGTTCTCCAAGGTGTAGATTTAGTCGTTGATGTTCCAGTTGAGCTCTTTTAACCTGTAGCTTTCAGGGAGTCCACTCTTTAGTTCTTTTTCAGCAAAATAATCCACAGGGCTGTAGTTTCAGATGGTGCAGTTTTCAGAGGTCAGGTCTTAGAAATCTTTGCACAGCAAAACTTCTCAGCAGGGCACTTCTTGCTACAGTAAGTTTCAAGCAGCAGATCTGAAGGGCTCTGCCCCTCTCAGATACATGTTCCAAGTTCTTTGGGTCATGAAGTAGGTCACTTCTGACCAATGGGAGCAGGGTAACTCCTCAAAGTTATGACCACATCCTGTAGAGTGTGGTGTTATTTTGTTCCAGAGTGCATCAAATCTTCCAAATCCATAATGGCTGACTTTCCAGCAAGGAGGTAAGAGCTGGCTAAACACAACTGTAGGATGGCTAATTTACTTAGACTCTACCCCCTGCATCTGCTCATACCTTCCTTGATCCTACCATCTGCCTGATGTGGTAAGTTCAGAGCTGTAAATGACTATGGTCTCTACTCTCCCCTTTGAAGAGCATAGTTTACGACTCCTCCCCCTGGCCTAGCAATCCTATGGAACAGCACACTGCCCTCCCAGCGGAGCTGGTCAACCCCAGGGGCTCTTTATCACCTCTACAAGGCAGCCTGGCTAATCCACTTAACTCTGACCAATCAGGGCAGACCACTGAAAGGCTGAATTTGGACTTACACACAAGAAAGTCTTATGACTTCTTGAATGTAAACTTTAGGAGAAATTCAACAATATGATATTGTTGGATTTCTTAATACCATTCTGGCAAGTCTTTGAATGGCCTTTCTATCCCTCTCCTATCAAGAGTTATTAATCAATAACTTTCTACCATGTTAGCTTATGTAACTGGGGATTTGCAATGGGAAAAATGAATTGGGCATATTGTATAAGTACTTGCCTTATATCTACAGGAACCCCACCCCATGTGCAACTAGGGGAGACTTTAGGGGTTCTGGATCTGACAATTCTCCCTCTACAGTACTCCTAGCATCAAAGTCGAAATTGAGCAGCACTTTGCCACAATGTGGGGAGTGAAATGTGAAATTTCACTTTACCCAGACATATAAAAACTCATTTTATAAGGGTGTACCTTATAAATAACTGACCCCCCACACCTGGGATACCTAGGAGAGACCCTGTGGGCCCCTAATATGCCAGAACAGTGTAGGTTATCCATTTGTAAGTGCCCCAAACACCAAAGTCGAGTTTGAGAACAATTTACTTTTTAAAAGCAGTCCTGGCAGCCAGTGCTGCTTTTAAACGGTGCTGCTTTTAAACGGACCTCAGGCTTGAGCAGTGCACACATGCAAGTGCAAAAACAGCTGCTGGCCTTTAAACTGCCATGTCCCAGGGTACTAGCGACTTCTAGGTAGTTTCAATCCCCCTGCCCTATTATATACCAGGGGCTTATAGGGTAGGTCATGCCAATCACAGGGGTACCCCACCATACCATTGTGTACCCTAGTGTACGTAGGTGTGTTAACTGCATTCTAATGTGTTTCTTTCAGCATAGCACTGGCCCTGGGTCTGGTGAGGCAGAGCACAGAGTCAGTCAGTCAGTTACCACCAGCATCAGTCAGCAAAACGTTGGTGGGTGCGCAGGGCACAGGATGACTTTGCAACACTTGGCAAAGAAGGAACCTCGGGTAGGACTGTGCGCCCCTTCCACCAAGGAGACAGCAGCTACTACTGCTTCGGGACACGGAGTCCCCCTCAGTGACATCTGCCCGGCTGCCACGTATGTATCCCTGCATACGTTCACAAGTTACTACTGCCTGGACAGCCAAGTCTGGAGAGACTACTTTGTCCGTTCAGATCTCCAGGATTTTCTGGTGTGAACTTAGTTCGCAGACCCACCTCCGGTGTTGGTATTGCTGGGGTATCTATTCTAAGGTAAGGAATCTATAACTAAGTCTCTTTCAGATGAACAAATTACTTACCTTCAGTAACGATATACCTGAAAGAGACACGTTAGTGATAGATTCCTTACCTTAGAATATCCCCAGGCGTCAGACTGGATCCGGAAAGTCTTTTCGTAGCAGTACCCCTGTGCGTCAGTAGGTGGCATCATGTGGCTCTGCGTCCGTCACTGGCATCGTATGCACTGAGATGACGTCACGGAGACTACTTAGGCGCCACCCATGCGCGCTGACGTCAGTTCTTTCTTTTTCCGCGCCAGCAAGCGCAGATCCGGTTAGAGCACGTACCTTAGTCACTTTTTGACTACACTTTTGAGACTTTTGTCTCCCTTTTTTTCCTTGGAGCACGTAGGGATGCCTGGATTTAAGCCTTGTGGGGCCTGCCGTCGCAATATGTTGGTGGCAGACCCCCACGATGTTTGCCTCTACTGCCTGGAGACCGACCATGACTCCCGGTCCTGCCGGGACTGTCGGGCTATGGCCCGAAGGCTTTGAGGGAGCGGCGCCGGAAGCTCCTGGAGGTCCGGCACTCGTCCCAATGCCGTTCCAGATCCAGGGACCGTTCCCGGGAACGCTCGCGGGGCCGCAGTCGTCGCTCCTCGGGCTCCAAATCTTTGCCCTCGGATTCTGGTGAGCGACGACCTAAAAAGAAGTCGAAGAAGCGTGTTCGCTCTCCAACGTCCCCCCGTTGGTCCTCGGATGCAGACGAGGGGGACAGGGGTTCTGCCCCTGTGGCTCCTTTGGAGCCTGGGAGTCCCGCGGCGTACCCGCCTTACCCGGGTCCGTTGGCGACTCCCGAACAGGTGCAAGAATTTCATGCCACCATGGACTGCCTTTTTAGGCCTCGGGCTCCCGCCGGCGCGCTTTCGGGCCCCGCGGTCCCGTATTCCAGGTCCTGTTGGGCTGTCGGTACCACCGGCGGAATCCAGCTTCAGTACCACAGGATCCTGCGCCGTTTGCTCCGGCCCCGGCACCACAAGGTCCAGCGCTGCTAGCTCCGGTCCCAGCGCCACCATCTGCTCCGCCTTCGGCACCGCAGTGGATGCCGTTTGTCCCGCCCTTGCCCCGGTTCCAGGACCATTTTGTTCCTACCTGGGATCCGCATTGGGACGTAGCACCGGCTTGGCACCAGCCGGTGCCGTGTACGGCGCCGTATGTTCCTTCACCGGCTCCAGCTCTGCCGCCGTGGTCTGTTCCCCATGCAGCCGAGGTGGAGGACGACTGGGAGGGGTCCGAGGTCCCGCTTACCCGTCAGTGTGACTCTGAGCAGGACTGGGTAGACGACTTGAAGGACACCGGCAACCTAGATGTCTCTTCTGACCCGGGGTTTGCCTCTCCCCCACCTACCATGGAGGAGAGCGCCTCCTACACAATGGTGCTCCGTCGGGCAGCTGAGGTCCTCAACCTCTATCTTCCTATGGTGGCCCTCAAGACCTAATCTCCTCACTGAGGTGTTGCAGATGGCGTCCACTTTGTCGGAGCCCCTTCTTCCCTTTAACGACGCCCTCACTGACGTCTTGTTGGGCACTTGGTCGAGGCCGGCCACAGGGACTCCTGTGGATAAGACTGTCGCCAGGCGTCCCCGTCTGGTGACCCCGCGTTTCTGACCACTCATCCTACGCCTGAGAGCCTGGTCATCCAAGCCTCGACGTCGGAGAGTGCCTTTCCCACGGCTCCGACGGATAAGGACTCTAAGAAGCTGGAACAGTTCGGAAAGTGGTTGTTCTCTTTGGCCAGCTTGGGGCTGCGGTCGGTGAACAACACGTTCTTATTGGGCTGCTATTCCCAAGCGGTGTGGAATACGGTTGCTCAGGTGTTGGCCCAGTGTCCTGAGGAAGTCCACGCTGTGCTGTCCCAAGCAATTGCTGAGGTTAAGGATGCGGCTAAGTTCACCATTCGGTGTGGTTTGGACACCGCTGACTCACTGGGCAAGGCGATTTCTATGACCGTGGCGCTTCTTCGCCTCGCCTGGTTGAGATCCACCGACCGTGTTCTCACCTGATGTCCAGAGCTCACTCATGGACATGCCCTTTGATGGCACTCGCCTGTTTGGCGATAAGGACGACAGTGCACTGGAGCGTTTTAAGGACTCGCGGGCCACGGCCAAGTCCTTGGGTCTTTCCACAAACAGCCCGGTTACTCCTGGTTTTCGTTCCTTTCGTGGCCATGGCAGAGGCGCCCAGGCATGTTCCTTCAGCAAGCCTGTGCAGAACCAGCCTCCGCGCGGCCACGGCTTCTGCAGGGGCGGGTCTGGGAATCAGCGTGGGAGTCAGTCCACCTCCACCCCCGCTGCTTCTACCTCCAAACCTTCCTAATCCGAGCTTTGTGGAGCACCCCATGCCGGTGGGTGGCAGGATCTGCCACCACCTCCCCCCACTGGCGCGATATCACATCAGACAAGTGGGTGTTGCAGATCATCCTCAGAGGTTACTCTCTTCCCTTTCAGTCTTCCCCTCCAGCCATGCCACCTTGGTGCCACCGCATGTCGGGAGATCACTTGGTACTTCTCCAGCAGGAAGTCACGGCCCTCTTGGCCAAGGGGGCCATTGAGTGCGTTCCTGGGCCGGAAGTAGGGAGTGGTTGTTATTCCCACTACTTTCTGGTCCCCAAGAAGGACAAAGGGGGTCTGCGCCCCATCTTGGACCTCTGGAACGTCAATCGCTTCCTCCGGAAGCAGAAGTTCAAAATGCTGACTCTGGCTTAGGTCCTAGCTGCCCTCGACCCTGGAGACTGGATGGTAGCGTTGGACTTGCAGGACGCATATATTCATATCCATTTCCTACCGACCCAGCGGCAGTACCTGTGGTTCATGGTATGCCAGGAGCATTTTCAGTTTGGCGTGCTCCCCTTCGGCCTTACCTGCACCCCTGAGGTCAGGGACATCTTAAGGATTTGGGGGGCCCTGGCCCAAACATATTTTGGGGGCCCCTGTTCAGGACACCTTTGAATTTATGATCTAATTTGAGCCCCTGTTTCCCACGCAGTTTCCGCTTCCGCAGCTGCGCTAGCGATCCAGTTTGCATCATAGGCATTAGCCTATATAGTCCCGATGTAAATGGACACGTGCAGCTTACAGGTGTAGGATTCAGGGTTTCCTGCCCTGCTACTACGTTTTTAATACTTTTTAAATTGTATGTGTGTGGCTGAATTACTCTGTGCTTTTTAACAATTTCTCCTACCTATGCGCCCTTGCACTTTACTTGATTCTGCTTGCCAACACCTCCTTAGCTGCTCCGATTCGCATTTCGGTTTTCCTCCAGTCCTGGTCCGCTGATGCTGATACGCTGATTGTGTGGAGGGCTGGGGCTACTATCGGGCTACTCACTTCCGTCCACGCAGTTTCCACTTCCTCAGCTGTGCTAGCGATCCAGTTTGTATCATAGGCATCAGCCTATTTATTCCTGATGCAAACGGATGCGCGCAGTTGACAGCTGTAGGATTTAGTGTTTCCTGCCCTGTTACTAGGTTTTTATTACTTTTTAAATTGTATATGTCTGGCTGAATTACTCTGTGCTTTTTAACAATTTCTCCTACCTATGCGCACTTGCACTTTACTTGATTCTGCTTGCCTACACCTCCTTAGCTGCTTCGATTCGCATCTCGCTTTTCCTCCAGTCCTGGTCCGCTGCGGCTGATACGCCGATTGTGCGGAGGGCTGGGGCTACTATCGGGCTCCTCACTTATGCCTATGCAGTTTCCGCTTCCTCAGCTGCGTTGGTGATCCAGTTTGCATCATAGGCATTAGCCTACATATTTCGGATGCAAACGGACGCGCTAAGTGGACGTGCACAACCATAATAAGTGTTGCCATAATTTACAATAAAAAACTAGACTGCTTAGGCTTCTGCTGTACCTTATCCCCCCATCATAGCATAGCTGGATTTCTGATTTACAGACCTCCCAGTGCTATTGGAAATGTTATTACTACGCTTAATACAGCCACCACCTCCCTGGCCTTAAAATACAACTGCCTCATTCTGGGATATTTCATTATACATATGGACAATGGAAAAGACCCTCAAACAATTTCCTTGTTGGAGGCGCTGCAGGCCTGCAACATGTTTCCATCTGTTTCTTTGGCCACCCATGAGAAGGGCCATACCCTAGACCAAATTGTTCACAACTTTGACATATCAGTAAGCCTACCTCTTCTCATTACCTGGTCTGACCAGCTCCTATTAAAATTTGTCATTCCCAACTCTGCCACAGCCCCTTGAGCTAACACAGGGCAGAGGGTCTCTAATTACAGGGCGTTCCATAAAATATCCATCCCGATGTTAGCAGACGCCCTCGGTCGTTCATCACCAGAGCTGTCTGGCTGCCCCGACTCGGACGCCCTCTGAATAGATTCATTGCTCCGAACCAACATTGATGCAGTGGTTCTGGTTGTTTGCTGCTCCTCAAAGAGGTCCGCCCCACCTGCTCCATTTTTTAACGATTCCCTTAGATCTCGCAACAGAAATTGTGGAACAATTGAACGGAAATGGCGTAAATCCTATCTACCTGAGGACAGGAAGGTGTATAAAGACACCTTAAAATATCATTACATGCTCGTGAAGGCAGCCAAGAAAAACCTCTTTCAAACCAAGATAAAAAATGCCCAAAATAAGAGTAAGGAAATCTTTAGCATAGTTAAATCCTTTACTGCCCTGAGAGCCGGCACAAAGGAAGGGCCATGCACTGAAGAATGGTCTAAGTAAATAGTTGAATTCTTCCACAAAAAGATCGCCATGATCCAACAAGCCTTCACTAACATCTCAGAGGAAGAACTGACCTTCTACCTTAGTTCTAATAGCAAATTTCACCTCTTGAATCCTCCATCTTTACTAGCTTTCCCTGAGTTTCAGCTTGAAGAGTCACTGACCCCTCTCCAAAGCATTAAGTCAAGCTCTCCTACCGACCCATGTCCAGCGAATATCCTGAACCTATTAGCTCCCACCATAAACCCCACGGTAAAACAGCTCTTTAATGCTTCTCTCTCCTCAGGCAACATGCAGAAATTATGGAAGAATGATGAGATTCTTCAACTGATAAAAAAGGCTAACGCCAAACTGACGGACCCTGCCAACTACAGGCCAATCTCCCTTCTTCCGACCCTCTCCAGAGTACTAGAGAAGCATGTAAACAAGGCCCTCCAAAAACACATTGAAGATGGGAAGCTCCTTCATGAGTCCCAATCCGGTTTTAGGGCTAACTACAGTATGGAGTCCGCACTGCTGGAAGTGACTGAATTTCTCAAGGGTAATCTGGACCAGGGAGGCAAGACTGTTCTGATACTGCTCGATACGTCGGCGGCCTTCGATATGGTCCCACATGAGAGGCTGCTGGAGAGACTTGCTAACATCGGTCTGGGGGGGGACCGCCTTAACATGGATGTCATCCTTCTTGGCAAATAGATCTCAGGACATCTGGCTCCCCACTTTCTCATCCCCAGTTCTGGCCATGAATGTAGGTGTCCCTCAGGGCTCCATTCTCAGTCCTACCCTTTTTAATATATATCTATCCCCCTTGCATTTCTGGTAGAGGAAGAGGGCGCCAAAATTGTTTCCTATGCTGATGACACTCAGCTGATTTTTACGTGTGAAAAAGGAACAGACTTTGACGGGGAAATGATTAGGTCTTGCCTCACAAAGGTTTTTAACTGGCTTAAGATCAATCAGCTGAAGTGCAATCCTGACAAAACTGAAGTTGTTTTCTTTGGTAATCCATAAACGCCTGACTGGAGCGCTTGGTGGCCAAAAAATCTGCCGCCCCCGCCCGCTGAAAAGGAGAAAGTCAAAAACGTAGGAATTGTCATAGACAAGACACTCCATGTGCTTTCAAATTCAAAATTTAAATGGCACTTGCTTTGGCATACTCTGGATGCTAAAAAAAACTCCTGCCACTGTTACCGCTTGAGAGCAGAAAGATCGTGGTGCAGACTCTGGTGACATCAAAGCTTGACTATGTCAACAGCTTGTACCTCTGTCTTCCCAAATCCCTTATCCAGCACCTACAAGTGGTACAATACGCGGCGGCCAGAGCCATCCTGAGACCTAAACCCAGATCTAGTATGACCCCTGTTCTTAAGTCTCTCCGCATAAAAGAACGGATCGACTTCAAAGCGATGACCATCTTCTTTAAAGCTTTCCATGGCTTAGGAGCCGGCTACATAAATAAGCGCGTTAATCGCTACACAACATCTAGACCCCTAAATTCTTCCAATGCCAACCTGGCCTAAAATATGCAGTGCCTGCACTGGAAGCAGATCCCACGGCTTTCTAGGCAAAATTGTGGAATAGCCTCCCTGAGGCTCTGAGACTAACCACAGACCTACTCTCTTTCATGAAAGAACTTAAAAACCTGGCTTTTTGATAACTGATGGGTCTTTTACGCAGGTTTTCCTCCCACTGTCACGTGCCAGGACACTCTAGTCTGAGTAGCTGCGTGCTTTATTAAATACACAATTTCATTTCATTAGGTCCCTGACAGTGCAAAGGAACACTTGTCCAAATTCTAAGCGCCTTATTTATGAGGCCTTGCTTCACTTTTATGCTGCTGGTGCGTCACTTTTTGTGACGCAGCGTAAAATATGTGCAATTTTACGCCCTATTTACAAAGTGACGCATCTAGGCAGATGCGTCACTTTGTAAACCCCTGCACCGCATTATACCTGCGCCAGGCATAATGTATGCAGGGTGGGTGTTGCCCCGCAAAATGCCTCGTAGAAGTGGCGCATTGAAATCTATGAGAACTCAGTGCGCCACTTCTAGGACGCTATTGCGTCAATATCTTACACCTGCCACACAGCAGGCATAAGACTGATGCAGGCCCTTTCACATGGGGCTTGCCCTATGTGAAAGGACACATTGCTGGAGTTGCGTTTATTTTCAGACACACCCCAGCAATGCATCACTTTTGCGCATACAGATTCGTCAGAAATACTGACATATCTGTAACTCCTTGCGACATGATGCGTCATACAGTAAATATGACACATCCATCATGTCGCAAGGCAGGGAGCACCCTGACGCATCCCTGTTTTCACACAGTGATGCATCACTTCTCATAAATAAGGCCCTGAATGTGTTTACCTCTAATATTCAGGGATAGTTATGTGTGTTTTCAATATTGTAACACAGCAGCAGCTCACCAATATTACTGCACATAATCTCAGTGACGCCCTCCCATTTCTTATATGTTAGGCCTTGTTTTGATCTAAAATAAACGTTTTTTATGTATATTGCATGAAACATAAACACAAATTTCTCTGCAAAATGGCTGTACTAGAATCTCACACATCAGGTACATAAGAAATAAATGAAAGGAAAACAGAATTTAAAACAAACTGTTTAGGAAATATTCAAGGTCATTAGGGCAAAACTCTGGAGAATGGAGCTGACTGTCAGGGGGGCCCCTGAAAGGCTGGGGCCCTGGGCCACAGCCCACTTTGCCCATGCATTAAAACGTCTGGGGTGTTCACGAAGGTGATGGCGGTGGTCGCAGCTCACCTGCGCAGGTCGGGGGTGTCAGTCTTCCCTTACCTCGACGACTGGTTGTTGAAGGCGGGCTCACCCCAGGCAGTCGTCAACCACCTTCAGACTAGGGCCGACCTCCTGCATTTGCTGGGGTTCTCCATCAACGTGCCGAAGTCGCAACTGAGTCCCTCTCCGAAGCTCCCCTTCATCGGAGCGGTTCTGGATTAGACGCTGTTTCGGGTTTACCCTCCCGAGCAGCGAGTCTGGGATATTCAGGCTATGATTCCGATCTTTCAGCCTCTGTCCCGGGTTTCAGTCAGGATGACCCTCTGGCTCCTGGGCCTGATGGCCTCCTGCATCCTACTAGTGCAACATGCCAGTTGGCATATGCAGGCTCTGCAGTGGGTCCTGAAGTTCCAGTGGGCGCAGCATCAGGGCAACCTGTCAGATCCTGTCCAGATCTCGGATGGCACTGCGCGACAATTGCAGTGGTGGCTCACGAATCGCGATTGGGTCAGTGGCAGATCCCTCTCCCTTCCCCAACCGGAGCACACAGTGGTGACGGATGCGTCCCTCCTGGTATGGGGAGGCCACTTGGGAGAGGCGGAGATCAGAGGACTCTGGTCTCCGGATGTGTCCCGGCTCCATATCAACCTTTTGGAGCTCCGGGCGATGCGACTGGCTCTGAAGGCATTCCTTCCCTCTGTCCGGGGAAGTGTGGTGCAGATGTTCACGGACAACACCACCGCCATGGGGTATTGCAACAAACAGGGCGGGGTGGGGTCCTGGACCCTATGTCAGGAGGCTTTGCGCCTCTGGTCATGGCTGGAACATCAAGGCATTACCTTGGTGGTTCAACACCTGGCAGGTTCTCTGAATGCCAGGGCGGATTAACTCAGCCGCCGGTGCTTGATGGATCACAAATGGCGTCTGAACTCGGACATGGCGCACGGTCTCTTTCAGCAGTGGGGAGAGCCTTGGTTCGATCTATTCGCCACCTAAGAGAACGCGAAATGTCATCAGTTCTGCACGATGGAATTTCCAAGGCAGCACTCACTAGGCGGCGCTTTTCGTCGCGAGTGGAGTTGTGGTCTGTTGTACGCCTTTCCGCCTATACCACTTCTGCCCAGAGTGCTGAAGAAGATTCGGCGCGACCGGGTCCAAGTCATCCTTGTGGCTCCGGATTGGGCAGGAAGATACAGGTACCCCGAGCTACTCAGCATTGCGATCGATCCCCCGATCCGACTGCCTCTTCGGGAGGATATTCTGTCGCAGCAGCAGGGGACAGTTCTCCACCCGAAACTGTCCAGCCTCCACCTCCATGCGTGGCGATTGAGCGGCGACAGTTGACAGCCTTTGATCTTCCTCCCGAGGTCTGTGATGTCATTCTGGCAGCCAGGCGTCCCTCCACTAAAACGGTATATACGCCTGCAGATGGAACAAGTTTGTGGCATGGTGCCCAGCTAAGGCTGTGGATCCCATTTCTGCCCCTCTTTCCGAAGTCCTTCTGTTCCTTCTTTCTTTGGCCCAGCAGGGCTCTGCTCTGGGCAGTATCAAAGGTTATCTTTCGGCCATCTCCGCCTTTTTACGGCTTCCAGATGAGCCTTCTCTTTTTAAGTCTCCGGTTGTTAACGGTTTCCTAAAAGGCATTACGCACACGTTTCCTCACGTGCCATTCATAATGCCTCAGTGGGACTTAAACCTTGTCTTGACATATCTGATGTGCGCTCCCTTCGAGCCCTTTCATACCTGTCCTTTACGTCTTCTCACTCTCAAGACGGCTTTCCTGGTAGCTGTCACCTCTGCCAGAAGAGTGAGTGAGCTCCAGGCTCTTTCTTCTAAACCTCCTTTCCTTTCTGTTCATCCGGACAAGGTGGTTTTAAGGACCCGGCCTTCTTTCTTGCCAAAGGTTGTCACGCCCTTCCACATTGGGCAGACCATCACTTTGCCTACCTTCTTTCTGTCTCCACATCCTTACAAAGAGGAAGAGAGGCTCCACCGTCTGGACCCAAAACGTGTGCTCCCGTTCTACCTGAAGTGCACACAACAGTTCTGGGTGGATAACCAGCTCTTTGTTGGCTATGTGGGTGCCAAAAGATGTCGGGCTGTGCACAAACATTAGTTAGTGATAGATTCCTTACCGCCCCACCCATCCTCCCCGTTCTGCGAACTGATTTCTAGGGTTAAAGTCATCCCTTTCAGGGCCCTAGTTTCATGGCACCAGTGGTCAGTTTCTTGCATGGCTCTGCGTTCCTGGCGCGGAAAGGCGTGTACAGAACTGATGTCAGCGCGCATGGGTGGCACCTAAGTAGTCTCGGTGACGTCATCTCGGCACATACGATGCCAGTGACGGACGCGGGGCCGCACGACGCCTCCTACTGACGCACAGGGGTTCTGCTACGAAAAGACTTTCCGGATCCAGTCTGACGCCTGGGGATATTCTAAGGTAAGGAATCTATCACTAACTAATGTCTCTTACAGATATATCATTACACAAGTAGTAACTTGTGCAAATGTAAGAGACATATATTAGTTATAGATTCCTTACCGCCCCACCCATCCTTCCCGTTCTGCAAACTGACTTCTAGGGTAAGGGATTCCCTTGCAGGGCCCTAGTTTTGTGCACCAGTAGTCAGGGTCTTGCATGGCTCCATGCTTCTGGCGTAGAGTGTCGCGTAAAGAACTGATGTTGTTGCGCGAGGGCTGCGTCTAAGTAGATACCACGGAGTCAACCCGGCGATCAGAATGCCGACGATGAACGTGGAGCTGACCGACTCCACCTACCGACGCGCAGGGGTACTGCTATGAAAAAATGTATCCGGATCCAGTCTGGGGCCTGGGGGTCATTCCGAGGTAAGGAATCTATAACTAATATAGGTCTCTTACAGATATATTGTTACCGAAGGTAAGTAACTTGTTCATCTACTTGTAGACCCTTTCGCCCATTCTACAACCTGTCCAAGCAGGAACCACATCTTGGAACCAAAATCCTAGTCAGGGTACGTAAGAAAACACACCCTAATTAGGATTGTGGTTCTTGCTTGGACACTCTGCATTCCTCTGCCAACCTGAAAACCAATTTCTACCATTGATGATCAGCGGTGAGGATAGGACTTGTGTTTGTGCAGTGCCATATAGTGACTTGGTGTACACTACTGTTCCACATCTAAAGACCATTGCAAGTTTTCTAAATTTAAGTGACACTACTTTTTGCACCATTGATGCCTGCAATTTCAACACCCTCAGCAGGCCTGAGCTGCTGAAACTCTGCACACAGAAGGAATTGAGAGCAGACAAGAAGGCTACCAAACTGGAACTCCAGGTAGCCCTCAGGGCTTTTGAGGAAGTTGAAAGATGGCAGGCTGCCTCTGAGGAGGGGGACACTCAGGAGTGAGCCTTATCAGAGGAGGAGAGAAAGGACCCAGACCAGGGTCCTGAGTTCTGAGTAGAGTCCAACTCAACCCAGCAGACGACATAGATGTCCATGATGGAGCAGGGTGCAGTGTGTCTGCCAGAGGCCTGTCCCAACTGGAGCTGGAGGACAGGAGAGAGGACGGGAAACGCCTAAGGCTACTAAGGAAAGTCAACCTGGGACTAAGGCAATATTCATGAAATCTAACTTGTTTTAAGGTTGAATATATCCCCTTCAGTTTTAATGGTTTGAGTTTTTTTTTTTTTTTAAATTATGAAACTATTAACAAGAAATATGTTAATGTTTAGCAATATCAAGCAAGGTATTGAAAGGATAAATTTGTGTATGGTTTTTGTAACAAATTTTTATTAATTGAAACAAATTTATTACTTACTTACAAAAGATAGGAAACTTAAATTGGGGCTCGCCAAGCTGAGACTGGAGGAGAAAAATTTGGCACATGAAACTTAAGGCACTGGACATCAAAGCAGGAGGAATCCAACAGTAGTGGTGGCAGAATACCTGCAGTGTCCCATGGAGAGGGAAGGGTCCACATACCAAAGGATTTGGTGGGAGATGACATTGGCAAGTCGTTTTGAGCTTATGACGTGGCTCTAAGGTTGCACAGGGTGCCTGATGAGTACTAGAAGGGGTAGCTTGTGGAGGGACATGCCCACAGTGCAGAGGTACACACACCTTGCACTAGAGGAACAGACATAGTACAGTCCTTTGAAGGACATACTTGACAAGAAATATGAGTTGACTCCTGATAGTTATAGGCAGAGGTTCAGGGGTAGCCCCAAACTCCCTACAGGGACTTCGGTGGATTTCTTGGACTACTCTACCAAGGTATGGAAGGGCTGGATTAGGAGCAGCAAGGTAGATGATTTCACTGGGCTATACAACCTCATTCTGTTGGAGCACATGTTTGATATCTGTTTTCCAGAGCTGCACCTCATGGACAGCAAGCTGACTTACCCCAGGAAGCTTGCTGAAGAGGCGGACCTCTAGGTCAGCAGCAAAGTGTCCAAGAAAGCATCTGAGGGTGGGCGGGACTCCCAAAAGGGTGGCCAGGGTTCGCACCAGAAGAAGAATTTTCTCAAGGTCCCCAAAACAGTTCCCAAGGGAAAGTGTCCCATTCCCAATCTGGTCACCAGAAAAAAATAACTTCCCTGACAAGAATCAGAACAAGTCCCCTCAGTGCTAGGAATGTGGGCAGTACTAGAGAGTTCCCAAGTGTCCAAAAAAAAGAGCACAGTCTCCCACTGGAGGTAAGATCCCAGGGGTGGCAAGTATAGTGCTTGGGTAGGAGTTTGTCCCAATTAGCAGGGGGAAGTTAGTGAGGTTACCAGAGTGTCCCGGAGTGACGTGGAGATTGTGCCTAAAGCCCACATGCCTTCTAATACTGTAAAGTATAGTCAGTTGGTCACCATTCATGGGCAAAGAGTTTGTGCTCTGAGGGACACAAGAGTCTGTACGACTATGGTAAGGAGTCAGCTGGTGGCCCCAGAGCACATTATACCCAATACAGTCCACCAGGTTGTAGTAGCTGACAACTGTGAGGTTCACTATCCATTGGCCCTTGTTCCATTTGGGGGAGGGGAGTCCTCGGATCTCCTGGAAGTTGCAGTGAGCCCTGCCATCCTGTGAATTGTTTAAAAGAATGACCTTGAGCACACTACCTGGAAGGAAGTGGAGCTCAGGTCACACCTGGAAATGATGGGGTTACCTGAGTGGGTGTGTGCAACCACCAGGTTCATGACTGCCCAGGAAGGGAGTCAACGAAGTCTGGAGCCTGGAAGAATTGCACAGCTGCCAAGAGAGGGAAGGGATGTGAGAAACTAGCCCTTGAATGTCTCCCAGCTGAGGCGCATGGGGCGCCAGAGGAATATGCCCCAATGCCTACTGAGGAAGACATTGCCACCCTTGGTGACCTGCCTGAACTTTGTAGATGGCTGTCAGACTAGTAACAAGCACCCTTACCTGTAGGGCACTCGTTGAAGTTCACAGAGATGTTATGAGCCAAACTCCCAATCCCCTACCGAACAACCCGTGATTTATAGTACCCACTAAGGCTATGCGATAGAAATCAGGGAGGAAGGCTGGATTCAGACGCTACCATGCTCCTGTTGTCGACCTGCAAGGCAACAAGATGAAAGTAGTTTCAATATGTGTGTAGTCTGTTATGCCTTTTTACTCTACTCAGCTCTCTAGAAAACTCCTGTATGCTTTATCTAATTATTTCCTACCTGCGATCTACAGGTGTGTTATGTCACGTCTGTGATGTCTTCTGGTCGTGATGGTGTTGCCTGGTGGTTGGTTGTGGTTGTGCTGCGTACTCAAAAGAAGAGATGGTGTAGTATCGACATGCGATGAGTTGTCTAAAAAAATACACACAAAGGAATCTAATAATTATCCACACAATGGCTTCTACTACAAACTTAAAACCCGTCAATACTGTTACACCACTGTGTCAACGTACTTGTACTTCATTGTTCCAGCGTATTCACACCAACACGAACACTGCAAAAAATAGAGGAAATCACACGTCTAAAATAACATTCTTCTTTCCCAATAACATATAAAGCTCCTCTTTCTTGAAAGTTTAGCCTTTTGCAGTCATTATTTTGATAAAATCCTCCTTGAAATGCTTCCTTACATCAAGAAGCAAAAGTTCCAAAAATGATGTTTGTTCCGATCTTTAACAGGTAAGTTGCTGCTGCTTTCTTGCGTGGGGCACCATGCACACAAACAAGTAAAAGTACTTAACTTTCTGTTGTCTTTTTCCTTTTGCAGATGAGTTCTGAAACTGAAGTCTCACCAAGAAGAACCACTGAGGAAAAGGACCAAAAACACAAAGACTCCAACTGTTGCTGCGACGAGGAGCCGGAATCAGCTGTGTCCACGGTAACTAGCGGAAGGCTAAGCGCCTTCTAGAACTTGGGTGTGGCTATTTATAGCCTTGCCACACCCAAAATGGCCACCCTACATCTAGCGTGACGTGAAGAACGTGCTTGACGTTGCCGGACCGGCAATACGAGAGCCGTTCTTTGGGTGCGCTTGCATTTGTCCCATGCATGAAAGAAAGACGTTTCTTGAAACGCGCACGCATTTGTCCACTTACTTGAATACGCTCGCATTTCACCAGCGCATGAGAGCGTGTATATGATCTCTACTGTCCAAGCAGAATAAACGTCATTACAATGAACAACCTTACATGATGTGAGAGCAAAGGAGTATCAAATAAGCATTGACATAAGCCACAATCAAACAAAAGCAATGCAGCATCACAAACTAGCATTTCCACAGTCAAAGTATGAATGTATATGACACATGTAAATTATCATAAAACACTACAAACATATAATGGCGTGCTGGTTGCACGGGACAGGGGTGGGTTTCAAGTGGGGAAAGAAGGCCTCACGAATGAGAGTGCCGCCAACGCGTCTCTCATGATAACGATGGGGACACTTCAGTAGCGGAGGTGGGATAATCATGACAATGGCAAGTAGAAGGGGGACCCGCCGCAAAGGAGTTGTGCAAAGCACAGAAGGGGTGCCCAACCCTGGAGGGCATGAGGCAACTGGCTGAAGCCCAGACAGCTGATGATGTCTCTGGTAGTCACCACATTTACTGGGAGGGAGACCTCCTTTATAGTGAACCTAAGGCACCTGTGCATTGGGCAACAAATGCACTGATAGTCCCACAACGCTACAGGGCCTTCCTACTGGGGCAGGCCCATGAGATACCCCTTGCAGGACCTCTGGGGCAGGAAAAGACCTTTGCCAGGCTCGTCCCTCACCTCTGATTTGCCCCAGATGAAGATTTCCTCAGCTGCATTCTGTAGAACCTGCTTAACCTGCCAGGCCAGTGGGAAGGCAAGGCAGAAACTGATGGCTCTCCTTGCCTCTCCCTTCAGAGGGTGGGTATCGACATTGTAGGGCCCATAGATTGAAACAGCCTCTGGCAACAGCTTTATCCTGGTACTAATGAATCATGCCATAAGATACCTAGAGGCCATACCTATGAGGGCTGCAACTGGATGTGCGCTGGCTAAGGCCCTAATGGGGATTTTCACCAGAGTGGGTTTCCCCAAGGAAGTGGTGTCTAACAGCTGCACCAACTTCATGTCTGCATATAGGAATTTATGTTGAAGTGTGGAGTTACTTAAAAGTTTTAACAAACCCTAAAATCCACAGACCAATGGGCTTGTTGGAAGGTTCAATAAGACCCTCAAAGGCATGATCAAAGGTGTCAAGAGTCTTACTTGAAGTTCCCAGAACCTCACAGGAGCAGAACAACGAACGCTCCCAATGCCTCCCGAGTTTCCCTCCACACTCCCTAGGTATTAATCTGGAAGTATGAAGGAATTCCCAGGGGGGGAAAGGGGAATGGGACAGAGAAGAGACAGCTCGGTCTTCTTAGACTGGTGTCTTCTACAACTGCTTCTACTTGCTTCATGCGCTGTATTCACTGTAACATATAAACAAAGATTACTTAAGTCTAACTTAAGTTTTTTAACCACGACAATACTTTTAAATGTGCTCTCACTAACCATACACCTATTCTACCTACCCAGAAGAGTGCGGGCTATTGCCTCTCTTCCAAGGATATTTAGTAGCGAATGTTTTTGATTTACACCCCCTATTGAATTGGTGATGATGAAGTATATCCTACAAAGAAAGAGATGGCGAAGAACGCCAACAGGAACTAGATTCTGGTAAGTTTAATTTTTATATGAAGTGCTGATACTCTGTGAGTATTCTACGAGACTGCTAAATTCTAACTACTGTATCTTTTCCTAGAAATGTGTAAAGCTATAACAGCTAATTGTCTTTCTATTGTCTTTTTAAATTAGGGTACTTGCGTGACTGGAAACACCATCTCTACAGCCGCTGTCCTGATTTCTTTATAGCCGGTAAGCTCCTTGCCGTTCACGAACTCCCTCAAAATGTATTTTCAGAATTCTTTGACTGCAGAAGTCTGTCGCGTAGGAACTCTTACTACTGCCGGTGAAGAAAACAAAGAATGCCGCTTAACTACGCTCTCACTAAACACGACGGAATTCAAACACCTCTTACTGCCTAAACGAACTTGGTGAAGGGCGCAGTTCTCAGAGCCAGCGCGAGCCTCAGCTGTGCTCAAGGGCTCGTGCAACTCACCGAAAGACTGCATCGCGGACCGCACATTAAGCGACCATCTTGGGGTACCACTTTTTGACTAAAGCAGACCAAGACAGCTTGCCATGTCGTCCTAAAGCCTTGGAAGCACTACAAGGGTTTTGGCGCAAAAGAACAGTGATAGCCCCCAAAGTCTGGCCTACTTGTGTGCCTAGGTTCCTGACAGTACCCCTCCACAAGGGAATATTGATCATGAAAGGTCTTCATTAATCTCTGAGCATGAACTTTGGAGGAAGGCTCCCAAGATCGTTCCTCAGGACCATAGCCTTTCCAGTCCACTAAGTAGTATAGCCTTTTGTTCTTCCACTTAGAATCTAAAATTCTTTTTACCTCAAACTTCTCCCCATAATCAGTTTGGATTGGTTTTGGAAGAGTTCTGGATCTAGGATGAGGTGAGGAACCCTTCAATAAGTAGACGTGAAAGACTGGGTGGATTCACAAGTGTGTAGGGAGTTTCAGTCTATAAGTCACTGAATTTATCTTCTTTTCTACTTCACGTGCTACTGTACACAGCTGGCATGCGAGGACAACTAACAAGATAGTCCAGCGACAGTCTTAGAGCTAATTCTGGGCCACCAGGTACACACAGAATTTTACATTTTGCCTCTATTTCTTGATTTTTTGCCATATGTATGGCAATGTCGGGGAGAGTAAGAGCCTACTAATCCTCATAGTCAAAACTGTATTTTTCAATCTGGGTCACTAGTGGGCTCACTTTAGCTGATAAGGGACCTGGTGGTGACCCTAAGAGTTTCTGAAAACTAGTTGTGGGAGCCAAGTTTGTATGTTCCTTTGTGACCTCAGGTTCGATTGACGGTTTTACTTCCAAAGCAGCTTTTGCCTCATACTTAACCTTATCAGCGTCCAAGTCCTTATCCATTTCCATCTTTTCAACTTCTGTAGATACAACACATTCATCCAATTCCATTCCCATTCCCATTTCAGTTCCAGTTCCAGTTCCAATTGTTGTTATTCCAGCTTCTGTTAATAAAATAAGATCATAAGTGGCCTATATCAGAGGGAGTGGTACAGGTGTGTTCAACTTGGAGAACTTAGGGTGATGCAAGACTGTCAACTCGGGAAGAGCAGTACATATGCTTACTATGTCCACATCTGCAACACCTGGAACCATTTCTGATTCCTTAGTTTTGAATTCCTCAAATCCCTCATGAACATAGACAATACGGAGAGGTGAGATTTCAAGTGGGGCAGGCAAGCTTCAGGCTTCTTCCACCTGATGGTCTTTATCAGTGTTGGAGAACTGGAGTGTTTCGAGGTAACGCCTGATAAACGAGAGATCCTTGCAGCTCTGTGCAAGACCCTGAGGGCGCGATAAAACGGCCAGAGCGTAAGTCCTGGAGTGCATCTTATTAATCCACCAAAAGATAACGCACCACTTATTGATCTACTGTTGCCCTCGCCCTCAGTCCTGCGACACTCTCCTTCACAGGCTGGCAATTGCTATCTGCCCCGAGATATACCCCCCCAGTACCAGGGTAGGTGGGTCTGGGTCTGCCTGTCCCTGGGTCTGCCTGTGGCGAAAAGTCTGAGTCCATGCCCTTGTACAGTGGGGTGGGGGGCTGTAGCGAGTGAGGACTCCAGGTGTCCTACAAGCAGCACTCAGTTCCGACCGAGCCGCCTCCTCAGAGCACCGGGGCCACCCTCGCCAGAAGCCGATTACTGGGGCGCCCACACTCTCCAGCGGTCAGAGGTAGTGCGGCACACTGGACGGCAAATCACTGTTTATATATATATATATATTTATTTTTTGTTTGTTTTGCTAGCAGACAAACAAACAGAGGGGGGAGTTTTTGAGAGTTTTGAGAGTTTCGAAACAGATGCCTGAATCCAAAGAGTGTCGAATAAATAGGTTCCACAAAATTATTTCCTTTCCATCAGGGCATATGGGGAGAAGCTGGCTAACACAACATCAGGGTACAATGTGGTGTGGTGCAAGGTTCGATAGCAGAGATAGCCCCTTCTCTTTGGCCGCACTGGGAATCTCAGGAGAGGACGGGACAATAACGTGCAAAATGGAGCGCGGTGCAGGCAGGGGCTGGCGGGTCCGGGGTGCACCCGTGCCCGCCACTCACCGCTCTCCGATACCGCTGCATGCCACATACCACATGCCGACCTCAGAACTCGCTGTCCGCCTGTCCGCTTACTCGTCCACCCGCCTGCTCTGCTCGTCACCCGTAACAAGAAAGCTCTGAGAGAAAGGAACCTAAAATACGCAATGCTATTCCCTGCCAAGCTCAGAGTCGAAGCAGAGGGGAAAGTCAGGTTCTTCGCTACCCCAGAGGAGACATGGGAGTGGTTGGAGGGCTGGCAAAGAGTCGGAGAGCCTAACTCCAGGGAGATGAGACAAATGACCGGGAAAGACAAAGGAAGCGGGAAACGCTAACAAGACCGACACAACTCACAAAAAAAGAAATCCACCTATAACTGAGCCAGAAAGCACAGAGGACCTCTACAGGCCTCCATGAACACTCTCGAAATATAGAAGCAGGGGATAAGTGAACATAGAAAAGATACAAGTATGGTGCGTAAGTAGACTTCGAAGTCATGAATTCAGAATCCAAGACCAGTCAGGCAGGACGGGGGAAGACATATGACACCCTGCACCCAGAGACATGAGACTCTTGAAAGGAGCACAAACTATCTGAGTAGTACAGCCATGGCACTAAACTCACATGGTCGGACCACTCAGTTGTCTACTTCGCCATCACAACTGCCCCTACCACCTAAATACCCGAAAACCAATAGACCAACACCCTCAGCTCCTCTTCACCCGACACCACCTTCAACCTTGGAGAGGTTATCAAAAACCTCTGCGCACAGATCACCAATTGCACTGACACTGTTGCCCCTATCAAACCCGCCACGCCAGGCAGACCCACCAAGCATACCAACTGGTACACCCCGAACTAAAAACCACCAAACGCAACTCCAAATGATTGCATAGAATTTGGAGCGCTAGCAATGAGCAAAATGACCAAACTACCTTCAAGCTGGCTCTCAACAACTACCACCAGCACCTGAAAGACACTTAAAAAGGTGCCCTGGCCGCCTGCTTCAAAGACAGCTCTAACCACAACAAAGAACTCTTCCATTTCATGAAAGATTTCTCCAACCCCTCAGCAACCGAGAACACAGTCACCCCTTCTCAAGAGCTCTGCGACACCCTAGCAGATTTCTTTCACAACAAAATCTCCACCATCTACAAACACTTCGACCCCCAACCGCCCGTTGCCAGCATCCACAGCCTTTCAATGTTACTGACTCCCACCTGAACCTCAGGCTCACAACTTGGGACCAAGTCACCACGCAGACCACCTCTTCCATCGTGAGCTCCCCACCTCATGTTAAACCTGGGGAACAACATTATCAACAAAGAACTCGCCACCATCTTCAACACCTCTATTGCCTCTGCCACCTTCCCAGAGGAATGGCAAAATGGGGAAGTTAAACCCCTCCTCAAGAAAAACCATCTGCAGACCCGAAACATCTCAAGAACTACCGGCCCATCTCTCTGCTCCATTTCCCTGCTAAAGTCCTGGAGAAAGCCATCAACTGCCAACTAACTAAGTACATAGAGAACAAAGACATCCTGGACCCATCCCAATCTGAGCTCCTCTTGAACCAGAGTACATAAACCACCCTAATCGCAATCACAGTGGACATCAGGACTCTCCTAGACCTGGGAGAAACTGACGACCTGATCCTCCTTGAACTCTCGGCAGCTTTCGACACAGTGTCCCACTACACACTCTAAAAAAGGCTCCATCAGATATGGATTCAAGGGGATGCCCTCAAGTGGATCTCTTCCTTCCTCACAGGAAGAACCCGGAGCGTCCACCTTCCACCCTACACCTCAGACCCCAAGAACATAATTTGCGGAGTCCCACAATGGTCCTCATTCAGTCCCACCCTGTTCAACACCTACTTGACCTCACTAGCCAACCTAGTCCGAATTTATGAAATGAATATCATATCATACACTGATGACACTCAGCTCATCCTTTCTTTATCTGTAGACCCAGCCACCACCAAGGCCACCTTCCAATCGTACATGACCAGCGTCGCCCACTGAATGCAGAACAACTCAAATTTAACACAGAAAAAACAGAGGTACCCAACTTCGGGAGAAACACAACCCCTTGGTATGACTCCTGTGGGCCAGCAGAACTGGGACCCTCACACGGGGGAGGATGTTGCACAGTGGTCAGAGCTGCCAACTCAGGGGCTAGGGGTCCATGTTCGAGTCTCACTGTTGGTGCAACATCCTGTGATTGTGGGCAAATCACTTAATCTGTCCGTGCCCATGGACAGCCCCTGAATACCCTCATGGGTGATTGTCATGGTTCTGGGTCTAGGAGCTCACCTGGGGGTCTGACAGGCTTAGCGGCAGTGAAGAGTGCTTGTTCCGCTTCCTTGCGGGAGTTGCAAAGATCCAGGTCTTCGGAGTACATAAGGTTGGCGGTCTAGCTTCCTCCAACAGGAAGTAATCCAGGAGGCCAGAGCAGGTTGAACCATGGGGTGAGACAGCACGTAAACCCGCCGCTTTCAACCCGGCTTGCTTCGGATTAAGTTTCATGCCCCAGCAGTAATCATTCGTCTGTTCGGCAGAGCGACTGCTCTGCAACTTTGCAAGTATACAGTGGACCCGGGTTTCCTTGAAACCAGCCAAGTGGGTATCCTTACCCCCAGTAGAGGCGCAGGAGCGCTTTTACAATCACAAGCTGCAACACGCGCAGGGGCGCATTGTTGCTAGACACACCTTCGGTATTGGGGCAGGAGCGCTGGTACCATTTTCCATTCCTCCGGTATAGGCGCAGGAGCGCTTATACAATCACGAGCTCGTTGTTGCTAGATACGCCTTCGGTATTGAAGCAGGAGCACTGGTACCTTATCCAACAGTAACGCTCAGAGGAGCACGTAGTTGCTGGACGCCCTTTTCAGGTGTTGGCGCCGAAGCCCCCACCTTCTATTGAGCAAAAAACGCACAGGAGCGCATCGTTGTGCTGCTCACACCCAAGCGCGCAGGAGCGCTTTTGTTTTGTTTTGGAACAAACATGAGTAGCAGGGTGTAGCTACTCCCTTTTTGTATGCGCAAGAGCGTTTTCAGCTTAATTTCCGTCTTCCCTACATGTGTGCGGATATCCTAAGTTCGGTCCTGAACACGTCCCAGGTGAATATGGATGCTTCTCTGGTATTTATTCTCTTTCTGTATGAAAGCTTGTATGAGTGTGACCCATGGGTAAAAAGATATCTAATGCTATGGTTTATCCCTACAGGTGGTTGTTCCTAAAAGAGTTCCTTCAACTTTAACAGTCGTTTACAACTAGGTATACACGCAGAAGGAAAACACTCTACACCATTAGGATCCCTTTCCCGGCCCCATCTTCACCCTGGTCAGTATAGATTCTATCACTAGGGAAAGGTGGGGATGGTGGAGGTTGTTCATGTCATCTCTACGAGATCATTCCACAAGCAGAAGGTAAGGCTTGTGGAACCCTGACAGAATCCGAAGCCCAAGTAAAATATCTTGCCTGGACGACATAAGCAACCCCGACATCACCCTGCAGGACATAGCAGCTATGCTGACCTGCTTACGCCATGATGTAACTGCCTTACAGGGCCAACTATTCACCAGTCATACAGGGGCTTGGGGTCAGACTCCTACAGTTATAATCAAACAGAAAGAGGTAATACGGCCTCCTTTGTTTAATCCCGCTTGGTCCTCGCCACCCGCTCAGAGCTCTGCCTGTCCCATACAGATGATCGCCCCTCACACTGTCCAGTTAGCCACCGCAGAACGCTTTTATGGAGATAGCTCTAAGTATAGCATTTTTCTCAACCAATGCCATCTGCACTTAATGGCGTGTGGCTCGGCCTTCCCGGATGATGCATCTAAGGTCTCTTTCATCCTTTACTATTTGGGTGAGGACGCTGCCCAGTAGTCCATATCTTTGTTAGAAAATGATGATCCTATGCTATACCATCTCCCAGTATTCAACGAAATCCTACAAAGAATGTTTGCCCGTCACACATTCGTACAAGCTGCTGACAACGAGCTCCTCAATCTTTATCAGGGTAGTAATGACCTGTTGCATTACATCACAACCTTAAACAGGCTAGTGATTGAAGCAAAATGGCCTGAGTCAAAAAAGGTTTACGTGTTTTATCGGGGTTTACGTGACAATATGAAGGATCTTTTTCCCAGATATCAGCACCTCGGGAGGAGATCGGACCATTCATTGACTTGGTAGTCAAGTTGAACAATAGGTTGCAAGAACGTAAGTCCAAGAAAACCAAGGGCAACAACTCCAAGTTCCTTACGTTCTAAGAAAAACCCAGAACAGAAACAAATAAGACCCCTGATGCCTCCGAACCCATGAAAATAGGCAGAATCTGTGATCCCCTGTCCAGGGAAGAGAAAGAAAAGAGGCAAAGGCAGAATCAATGTCTATACTGTGGCAAGAGCGGACATTTCGTCAAGCAATGTCCAGTCAAGCCAGCTAAACCAAGACCGAACAAACCGTATGCCCTTCCGGTAGCCCGGGGAGACTGGGAGAGGAAACAACGTAACTCAGTAGAAAACAGGGTTGGTCTACTGGGTTCTTCGTCTACTAAGACAATGGCTTTTGCCCTCTGCGACAGCAACCATTTTGCCGGTATAGCAGTAACATTATAGTCACGGTCAGACTGGTCATGGCATGTTACAGCTCTTATTGATTCAGCAGCCACCAGGAACTTCATTGATAACCAGTATATGGAAGGCTTGGGTATAACCACCGTGACCAAAGAGAGACCAGAAACCGTGAAAGCAGTGGACGACACAGATTTAACCTACGTACTGATCCGTTATCAAACCGAAGCCATGAAGATGACCTGTAGGAACGTTCACGTGAAGACCATTTCCTTTGACGTCATTGATGTGCCTCAGTTCAGACTAATTTTGGGTCTCCTTTGGCTAGTAACTCATAACCCACACATAGATTGGGTGTCCAGAGTTATGACTTTGAACTCATCCTACTGTAACACCTCCTGCTATCCGCAGAAAGAAACCTCCTGCAGGTGGACGATGCAAGCCAATGCTTTCCCACTGACTGGTATGGGTGCAGTTACACAAGGGGTTCTACCCGAAGTATATAACGATTTGGCCAATGTGTTTGGTAAACAGCGGGCCAATACCTTGCCTCCCCTTCGCAGTTTCGAGTGCAGGATAGACTTAATTCCGGGTTCCAAACTACCATGCAGCCGTGTATACTCCCTTACAGAGAAGGAGAACAACCATTTACGCATCTATCTTGATGAGTATCTAAAGAATGGGTTCATACACCATTCCAAGTCACCCGTTTCATCTTCCCTCTTTTTCATGGCAAAGAAAGAGGGAGATCTGACAATGTGTATCGATTACAGGGCCATAAACACCATAACCATAAAAAATCGATATCCCTTACCCCTAACATCCAACCTACTGTATCAGGTGAAGGAGGCGGAAATCTACACCAAACTGGATTTGCGTGGGGCCTACCATCTCGTCAGAGTCTGGGAGGCAGACTAGTGGAAGACAGTGTTCCGAACTAAATATGGATTATTCGAGAACCAGGTCATGCCTTTTGGACTCTGTAATGCTCCTGCTGCCTTCCAGTACTTTATCAATGAAGTTCTAAGGGAATACATCGATCTGTGTTGCATAGTATACATTGACGATATTCTGATATACTCCAAAACTATCCCAGAACATATCAGACATGTCCGTGCTATCCTTCAGCAGCTACAGCAACGCAGACTTTACGTCAAACTAGAGAAGAGTGTGTTCCATACTACTGTGGTGGAATTCTTGGGTTACACCCTGAGACCTGCAGGAATAGAGATGGACAAGAAAAAGTTTGAATCCATATTGCAATGGCCATCCCCTTGCTCAGTGAAACAAGTCCAAAGATTCCTTGGGTTTGCAAACTACTACCAACGTTTTATAGTAGGGTTTTTAGACATCATCACTCCCATCACCTGTTTTTTACGCAAAGGCGTGAAGTTTCTATGGGATCCCAAAGCCGAGAAAGCGTCCCAAGAGCTAAAAACCAGGTTCACAACCATCCCACCATTCTAATACACTCCTATCGTGAACAACCGTTCATTGTGGAGGCCGACGCCTCACAAAATGCCCTGGGGGGGGGGGTGCTATCGCAAAGAGACACCAAGATTGGCATGTTGCATCATGTGACCTACTATTCCAGGATGTTACAACACGCAGGGTGCAACTACACAATCTCTGACGAGAGCTCCTAGCTATGAAAGCAGCGTTTGAGGATTGGCGTCATTACTGGAAAGACGCTAGACTAGGGCTCTAACCTCCAGGCAACTGATATGGACATTGTTCTTCAACGATTATTGTTTCCTGATCACATACAGACCAGACAAGGAGAACGCTAAAGCAGACGCTCTTTCAGAATAGATGAAACCGAAGACGAGGCAGCCCAAGTAGAACCTGTATCTATCATTCCCGAACGCTGCTTTAAGGGCGTAGTCCTTACATTCTAACCAAACTACACCATGACATAGAACATAAAAGCCCTGAGAAATGGATTGGGGACCTCAAGGGGATCACATTTCAAGATGGGTTTTTATACAAAGAAAACAGGTACTTCCTCCCTTTGGTAGAACATCAACAACGGACCCTGTACTCATGTCACGATCACCTCGTGTCTATCCACCCTGGTTACCATAAAACTATAGACTTGTTACAAAGACAATTCTGGTGGCCATCTATGTCCACCGACACACATGCATACATAGCCCGTTGTTCTGTCTGTGCCCAAAGAAAGACCCTGCCCTGACCCGCTGTTGGCTTACTGAATCCTATCCCAGTGCCCCCTTATCCTTGGCACACCGTTTCAATGAACTTTGTCTTAGAACTGCCCAGAACAAGGACAGGTTACACTACCGTTCTCACTATAGTCAACCACTTGACCAAAATGGCACATTTCGTGCCTTTAAAAAAGCTACCTTCGGCTAACGAACTGGCTGTGATCTTCATGTTCAATTTAGTACGTATCAATGGGGTACCGTATGTGCTGATCACTGACAGAGGTTCTCAGTTCATATCCCAGTTTTGGGGTGAGTTGTGCAGCACTATGGACCTGGAAGTACGTCTGTCCTCGGCATATCATCCACAAACTGATGGACAGGCAGAGAGGACTAACCATACTATGGAACAGTACCTCTGTTGTTTACTGCTTTCCGTCGAGAAAGAATGGTCAGAGGTACTATGGGAGGTGGAGTATGCCTACAATAACACCAAACACACTTCCATAGGCATGTCACCATTTTATTGTCTCCAGGGTTGGCATCCATGGTCGGTGCCCTGGGAAGAACCACAGACCAGTCATATGCTCACAGTGCAAGAGCACCACACCCTGATACATGAGCTATGACAGCCAGCCCGTTTTGAACTAGCCAAAGCTAAAGAAACCTACAATCAAACCACTGATTTACATAGACAGACAGAACTGGACTACAAGATAAGGGATAAAGTTTGGGAATCCATAAAGAACCTCAATGTACATGGTCCTAAAAAATTACTGCCACGTTACATAGGTCCCTACACCATAAACAAAGTCATCAACCGAGTGTCTATGAGACTTACCTTACCACCAAAAAAGAAGATACACCCTGTGTTCCATGTCTCTCTTCTAAAGAGAACACACCCTGAGGGTCAGGTCACCTCTCCTCCACCTCCTGTACTTATGGATGATCATGAGGAATATGAGGTCCGAGCTATCATTGATTCCCGTGGGACCAGGGGTAGGCTTTTCTACCTGGTGGACTGGAAGGGGTATGGCCCAGAAGAATGATCCTGGGAGCCCCTGTCACATGGACGTCTTGCCCCTCAGCTGGTTCGTGCCTTCCATATGCATCATCCCCTTAAACCACGCCCAGCCACCCCCTGGTTTGGGGGTTCTGTATGGGGGGGTGCTGTCATGGTTCTGGGTCTAGGAGCTCACTTGGGGGTCTGACAGGCTGAGCGGCTGTGAAGAGTGCTTGATCCGCTTCTTTGCGGGCGTTGCGAAGATCCAGGTCTTCGGAGTACATATGGTTGGCCGTCTAGCTTCCTCTAACAGGAAGTAAGCCAGGAGGCAGCACGTTTGAACTAATGGGTGAGACCGCATTTAAACCCACGGCTTTCAACCCGGCTTGCTTCGGATTAAGTTCCACGCCCCAGAAGGAATCATTTGTCTGTTCTGCAGAGCGACTGCTCTGCAACTTTGCAAGTATACAGTGGACCCTGGTTTCCTTGAAACCAGCCAAGCGAGTATCCTTACCCCTGGTAGAGGCGCAGGGGCGCTTTTACAATCACAAGCTGCAAAACGCACAGGAGCGTGTTGTTGCTAGACACACTTTCGGTATTGGTGCATGAGCGCTGGTACCAAATTCCATATCTCCGGTATAGCTGCAGGAGCGCTTGTACAATTATGAGCTGCGACACGCCCAAGAGCGCGTTGTTGCTAGACACACCTTCGGTATTGGCGCAGGAGTGGAGGTACCATTTTCCATACCTCCTGTATGGGCGCAGGAGCGCTTGTAAAATAACCAGCTGCAACACGCGCAGGAGCGCGTTGTTGCTAGATACGCCTTCTGTATTGGTGCAGGTTTCTGGTACCTTATCTATTAGTAACACTTGTAGGAGCACGTAGTTGCTGGATGCCCTTTTCAGGTGTTGGCGCAGGAGCGCCTACCTCCTTTTGAGCAACAAAAGGCGCAGGTGCGCATCGTTGTGCTGCTCACACCCATACACGCAGGAGCGCTTTTCTTTTCATTTGGAACAAACATGAGCAGCAGGGTGTAGCTACTCCCTTTTTTGATGCGCAGGAGCGTTTTCAGCTTCATTTCAGTTTACCCTACCTGTGTGCGGATATCCTAAATTCCGGCCTGAACCACGTCCCAGGAGAATACAGATGTTTCTCCAGTATTTATTCTCTTTCTGTATGAAAGCTTGTATGAGTGCGACCCAGGGGTAAAAAGATATCTAATGCTTTGGTTTATCCATACAGGTGGTTGTTCCTAGAAGGGTTACTTCACCTTTAACAGTCGTTTACAACAAGGTATGCACGTAGAAGGAAAACACTCTACACCATTAGGATCCCTTCTCCCGGCCACCATCTTCACCCTGGTCAGTATTGTTTCTATCACTAGGGAAAGGTGGGAGATGGTGGAGGTTGTTCATGCCATCTCTGCGAGATCACTTCGCAAGCAGAAGGTAAGGTTTTTGGAGCCCTGACAGTGATAAGCCGCGCTATATAAATTTACAAACATAACCCACACCCACAGAACAAGCCAGAAACCTTAGCATCATACTGGACAGCAAAATCTCCATGAAAAAACAGTTCAACGCAGACTCCTTAGCTTGCTTCCTCACTCTCCCCATGCTCATAAAAATAAAGAGGTTCCCTACCAGCACCAGACAGGCCTTCCACACCACCAGCCTGGACTACGGCAACAGCCACTATATAGGAATCACCTCACACCTGATAGAGACTACAGACCATTCAGAACTCAGGTGCCAGACTCGTGCTCAAACTCCCAAGATGGGCCCACATCTCCCTTCACCTCAAGAAGATCCACAGGCTCCCTGTCCACAAGACGTGCCAGTTCAAAATGCTAAGCCATGCCTACACAGCCCTTCACAATCAGAGACCTGCGTACATCAACCCACTGGTTGAACTTCCATCAGCCCCACAGACAACTGCGCTCCACCACCCTCTTCCTTGTGCAGACCCTCCACACCCGCCAAAGCAAGAGGGCCGGTCGCTCCTTCTCCTACCTTGCTGGCAAGATCTGGAGTGGCCTCCACCTCTGGACCTCCCCCTCCTTGCAGAAATTCAGAAAGTGTCTGAAAATCTGTCTGTTCGACTGACTCCACCCAGCAGCAGTAACCCCCAGTGCCTGGATATCCTGCAGGGTGAAAAGCAGCGCTATACAAATCCTATTTGATTTGATTCCACTCTCCTCCTTTCTGGTTCAAACTAGCATTCAGTGCAGCCAATAGCTATTCATTATTGAACCAGGGTAGTTTTACTAACTTAGCCTGCAACCAAACTTCTTGCTTGATGACCAAATAAGTTCTCAGCTTAGGTGTTGTCCATGTTCGTACCCAGGATTGGAGGGGACATAGTGCTGCATACTGCTCAATGGATTTAAGGCCAAGCTCATGCCTCAGCGCGCCCATTCATGCGTAAAAAATGTTTCACTGCCATTGCTCACCTCTCCGCCTGCGAAGTCCCACAGCTCAGCTCTATAAAGTCCTGCCACAAGGGCTTGCTTTTGATTTGCCTCAAGGGCGGGGCCAATTAATCTTCTGTCCTGGCTTTTAGCAAAGCTGAGGGCTCTGCCGACATTTTGACTCAGTGTGGCTTTGTCTTTTAATAGTTGGGCTGACCAAGTCGACTTTGATTCAAACCTCACTCTGAGGTAGTCACAATGCTTTACATGATCTAAAGGAATTCCATAGATTTCAAAGGAACTCGTCAGTTTGGAACTGCCCTTTAGAATCATGTATTTAGTTTTTTTAGTGTTAATGTTTAACTTCTTTATGTCACAGTAACATGTGAATGTCTTCAAGAGCTTGTGCATGCCGATTCAGTGCATGACAGAAGCACTGCATCATCAGCAAAAAAGCAGAATTGCCCATTTTTGACCCCCACAAATTGGCACATCAAGGTTTAAGGCCTTCAGATAGCTATCGATATAGTTTTTTTCTCAATTCTTTTTATTGAGAATTGGTACTAAACATCATCAGATTTACAGAGCAGTAAGACCAATAATCACTTTACAACGTAGCATTCTTCGCCATTACATGCTTCCTTATAAAAATATGGCATTAAGTCTATACAGTTGGATTCACTCTACAGTTCTTGATTCATTCACTGTTGTCCATTGACAGATCGTCGGTCGGTAATGCACAAATATTACCTCTGAAGGTATTCCACTTTCCCCACACCCGTTCCCACTTCTTAGGACACCCCGTGTATGTATACTGCTCTTTCGGCCACCATTGCCAGATCCATATCCTTACTCCAGTCCCTTACTGTGGGAGTAGTTTGCGCTCCCTACTGTTTTGCAATATTCCTTTTAGCTATGGTTATACCTAGTGTCACACATATTTGTGTTGCATTCTTAAGATCTGTGGCTTCCCAGATATTCAGAAGACATCTCTTAGGCTCCGGAGGTACCGGGGCACCACTAACATTCGTTATTGTAGACATCACTGCCTCCCAATAGATTACAAATTCAGGACACTCCCACAATGTATGGTAAAATGTACCTGTTGCCCCACACTATCGTAGGCAGAGCTGACTATCCGACCTTCCCATTTTATATAACGTTACCCTAGTGTAGTAGATCAGGTGTAACACTTTGAGATGAACTAAACGTAGTTTGGACGAGATTGCCTCCTGCCAATCCGTCTCATCCATGTCTCCCACCTCTTCCTGCCATCTCTCCCGTAGGGAAAGTGTAGAGTTGGGGTGATTATGAATAAGCTTCCGATATGTTAAGGATGTGGCTTTTTTGTGCATGTGTTCAGTCAATATCCTGTCTTCCAAGGGGGAAGCCTCTGGAAGGACGGTGTCGGGCAGAATAGCTGCCTCCAGTGCGTGTCTAATCTGGTGATAGCGAAACAGTTCTGTAGATGCCATCTCGTATTGGTCTTGGAGTTGGGCAAATGGAATTACCCTTCCCTTGCCCCAGAGATTGCCTACATGTGATATCCCTATGTCATCCCATCGTTTGAATCCTTTACTATTGCGCAATGTACCCAACATGGCAGTGTCCCAAAGGGGTGTTGCTTGTGTGATCTTTTTATTCCATCCAAGCTTTCTGTGTACAGTGTGCAAAAGATGGACCGTATGTTTAGTCGACCCTACCAAGGCCCTCTGGTGGTTAATGTTATTCAGTGCTCGATTAAGTGCCTCTGCCCCTAGCGCGAGTCTGTCAATATGATAGGCCGGATCAGTGTGTGGGACATGTATCCACTGGTTTATTACGGTCAGTTGGGATGCCCAATAGTACATTCGTATGCTGGGTAGTGCTATGCCCCTGTCATACCATGAGCGAAATAGTTTGGTCATCGTTTTCCAGGCCGGTTTCCCATTCCATAAAAGTTTGGTCACCTCCGACTCAATGGCCCGGAAATAGGCTGTAGGGACCAGGAATGGGGTGTTCTGTAGGGCATATAAAAAGCTGGGAAGTGCCATCATTTTGAAAAGTGCTGCCCTCCCTAGAAGTGTCAACGGCAGGGCCTGCCAGTGTTTGATGCCTCTACACAATCTCTTTAGGGGTTCCAGGAGATTTAATGTCATGAAATCCTCCAAGTCAGATGTGATATGGATCCCCAAGTATTTGAAGCTGTCCTTTGCTATTTCCACTGCACAGCCTTTAGGCAGTCTCAGAGGCGGGACGTGTAGGACATACAGTATGGATTTACTCCAATTAATGGTATAACCTGAGCGCTTTCCATAGGCCTCGCAAATATGTAGGATGCTATGTAGGGAATGATAGGGGGAAGCCAGATATAGCTGGATATCATCAGCATATAGGGATATGCTATCCTTTCAACTCTCCGTCCAGCGGAGTCCGCGAGTAACCCTATTGACATAGTTGAATAAAATATCAAACACAGCTAGAGCCAGAACTCAACCCTGCCTGACCCCAACATTGATATCGAAGCTTTCAGTTAATTCTAACCGAAGACGTTTTATTATTATATAGAAGTTTGATTGCCAATACCAGTTTTTCTGGGCAACCCCAGGATGATAGTGTTTTTCAAAGCAACTTGGGGTTTATGGTATCAAAGGTCATTTTCAAGTCAATACATGTTAAATATAATTTAGATTTTTTAATGCTGGTATATTGCTTGATCAATTGTTCAATGGCCTTTCATAATCCTGCCTGTGACGCGTTGATGATCCCATCATCACATATCCAATTATCTAAACGAGTGTTCAAGAGCGTTGCATACATTTTTCCTAATGTTTCGAGCAAGGAAATTGGTTGATAATTAGCGGGATCATTCCATGGGCCTTTCTTGTGAAGTGGAAGGATTATTGCAGTTTTCCACAATGTCTGTGCCGTCCACTGGAGCCAAATAGCATTGTAGGCAGAAGTTCGAATGGGTACCTATGTGGTGAGCTCTAATCTAATTCTGTCCACTTGTACACCGTCGGGGCCAGGGGCCTTGTTTTGTTTCTGGTAGAGCATTGCTATACACACTTCACATTCAGAGAATTCCTTACCAAGCGAAATGCTTCTC
The DNA here is from genome assembly GCF_964204655.1 of Triturus cristatus. NCBI lineage: Eukaryota > Metazoa > Chordata > Amphibia > Caudata > Salamandridae > Triturus > Triturus cristatus. The sequence goes on along the minus strand of NC_140589.1, from coordinate 343,864,637 downwards.
TAGTGAACTAATTGGGGTTCGTCTTTGATCCTTCTCCAGGCTGTGTTCCTCTTCTGCCAGTCTTCCATTCCATGCTACTGCTGGAGCGGGTAGTACAAAAATGTTATATACCCCCCATTCTGCATGTTTATATTAATCCGAATAATCAATTAATTGTAATATTATTAATTTATTTGAAGTGATAACTCACCAACTTTATTAACAAAAGAATTACACGCGGGAATTGCACTTTGCATGGCTATATTAATTGTGAATTAACTTGTGTACGCATATTAATAGTAGAAAATTAGAATATTGCGTGATATATGTTGCTTTGGGGATGTATTTGTGATTTGTGCTTTATTTCGTAAGTATAAACCGCTCTGAGGGTTGCTTCTGCTAGATAAATACACACACATATGGGTATTAGCATGGGGATAACATTTTATTAGTCATTTCTATGTTTTAATTACGTTTTTGTGTTTCTTTCCCTTAAGTTGACCATTTCGGCCTATACAAGATGGCTGAACGAGACATTAAACGTGACTGCCCTGACAACACGAGGATCTGGGTGAAGTGAGCAGGCGTCACCGCCAGCAACAGTGGCCTGGACCTGACCCCGGGAGAACATGTACCCTCCAAGGATGTTCCGGGAACCCATCCAAGACAAAAAGACAATGCTTGGTTTAAAAAACCAGAATCAGCAAGTGCGATGACTTCATATTGTGGACTATGTGAGAACTTCACCTCGCGACCCCAAGTCGACCAATCCAGACTCTCTAAACCCCGATCTTGATACTTTTTGATATTATTTTCATTATAAAAGTAGGTAGGGAATTAGGATAGAAAACGCTACGAGACGATACGCTGATGGGCTTGCTCTTCTTTGACAAACTCAATTTCCTGACGTTATGCTGACGGAGAGGACGGTGACACTGCTGGAAAGCTGTTATTCTGAATCTTTGAAAGACTGAATTGCGGCCTAACTTTGCTGAATAAATTCTTCTTTGACTAACTGACTTAGAGGACGACTTTAGCCAGAATAGGTAAATATGATGCTCTGAAATGCTGATGATGATTTCTAACTTTTCTTGCAATATAATTTAGATAAAGAATATTTGATTAATTGACGAATGTGTTGTGTTGATTATTTGAATAAGAGAAATGTGGTAAAGAAGTAATGTATAGATAGACGAGCATTATTCATTAAAACCAAATATAACAACTAAATGATCCATCTCCTTATGAGAGGGATACCTTAGGAGTCTGAGGACAATTTGTTTAAGGGTAAGGTCAAGGTATTGCTCTCATGTCAGCGTTTGGAAGCTTATCTTCCCTCAGAAAACAAATCAACGGAGTGTAAGTATAATGGTGTTATGGGCCCCACCAATGAATGTATTTGAATGAATCGGATGACGAGGTAGTTGGTCTATGCCGAAGGGGGAATTTGACGTTCTGCGCTGCATCAGTTTTCTGGTAGCAAGACGATGGTTTTTATTGTTTTGATTTGGTGATTATTGCTTGTAAATAGCTTATTGATGATATATTATTGATATTGGTTCATGTACTAACATTCTATGTTGAGTCGTGTTGAGTTTATGTTGTTTGCGCGACTTCTGGGATGTAGGAAGTCGGAAGTTTGTAACGGTTCCGTAGTAGAGCAGAGGTAAGCGCTGTTCTCGGGAAAGACGGAATTGTTGTTATCCTGTAGGTACACAGGAGAAAACGTGTGACGATTGAAGTTGCACAACGCATTGTCTGGGTTCGATTCGGTGACATCGCCGTGTGTTGCCATTAGAGACATTCTCTGTGTGAGAGAAGTGTGTATGATAGCGAAGGTTACCTGTGAAATTCTGGTCTTAGGTACCAGGGATCCAACTGGCATTCCGATAACGCTTATCACTGGAAAGGTAATAGGTACTCTCTGAGCTTGTTAGAAGGACAAAGGAGAGGTAAGCGCTGCTTTGTTAACGTATGTCATAATTCTGTAGTAGGACAGACTGTTCGCTGTTCTCGGAAAAGACAGGATTCTGTGTGAATGTACTACATTTTTCTTGTGTGAAAGTGCGTGAACGAAATAGCATTCGGGTTAATTGTGAAACTCTGGTTTTATTTCTCAGGAGCATTGGATCTCCAACTATGTGTCTTAATTCCGGAGAAACGGTTCGCTAATGCTTGTTAGAAGGGTGAAGTAGAGGGATGTGCTACTTTATCAACGGAAGTAATGATTGCGTAGTAGGGCGGAGGTAAGAGCTGCTTTCGGGAAAGACGGAATTCTCGTGAGAAAGGTCTATTGCTATTCTTTGGTTAGCGAAGCGGACAATGGAGACGTTTTTATGTTGTAACTAACAGAATTGTAGAAATTGAAACAAAAACGTACTGAGCAGATTTGCAAAAGAGGGGTAGACAGGATCAGGAGCTGCCGCAGCGGCTGCTGACGTCAGAACAACCGCGCTGGGATTGGACAGTCGGTCGGAACCGTAAAACGCTCCAGATTGGTGCGTTAGTGTGCGCCGCGCTAGGAGTGGAGAAATACAGGGTGACGTAAACACTCCCTATTGGTGCGTTAGTGTGAGTCGCGCTGCGATTGGACGGAGTAGTGGTACAGTCGTAGGGAGAAACTAGTGAGACACGAAAGAAAGGAAAATGTATTACGATCCACCAGAAAAGGAGAAAAAGTCATTGTTTGGTAAAATTAAGAAGTGGTTTAAGAAGGATAAACCGATCATAACTAGGGAAGGACAGTTACTTCCTCCACCGAAGACCCCTGCATCCTTAATGATTGCGAAATATGGATATCATACCTGTATTTGGTTAGACAACTGGGTTAAGTATACAGAGAAGGACGGAGTGTTAGCTTTTCCAGAACATGGTTCATTCAATTTGGCTGTTTTGAGAAATTTGAGAGAGAAAATGATGAATTTAGAACCGAGACCTAGACGACTCAATTTGAGGCTTTGACGGAGTGGGAAGACGAAATGCATGACCGAGAAAGACAGAGAAATGGTAGAGGATATAGGTACTTGTTTGGTAGATCGTACGGACATGAGATGCATGATGATCGAATAAGAAGGTGGCGGAATGCGAGTATGACTGAGGGTTTGTTTCCCGTAAGAGCTGCAGGAGAGAATGAAGGATGAAAGTGTGTAGAAAAGAGGCATAATGTGGAGACGAAAGGGTATGGAGTGAATGAGCCCGAGGATGATGTTCTTGATGATATGTTCTATAAGAATCCACCACCATACCGATCAGAACCAGAAATATTAACTCCGAGTGCCCCAATGAAAGAAACAGTACGAATCATAAAATCGGAACCAGAGTTCCAAGATTTGGGAATAAACAATCCTATTAGAGAGGTAGAAAAGAAGTCTGGAGGAAAATTGGATGGAGAAAATTCTGCAGAATTAGCAAAAACAACCCTAGAATTAACCGAGAAAATAAGAGAATTGACTAAGAATTTGGAAGCGGTAACTGTAACAGTAACAATAGGTCCAGTAATGCCTATTTTTGACAAGCAAAAAGACAGTGAACATTGTTTGACAGTCCCTTATAAAAGTAATAAACCGGTTGAACAACCAAGAGTGAGTCAGAGTGAGAATCCATGGAGACAGACTATGAGTATGATTGAACCGAATTTTTCAAATAACCCGTTTGTAGGTCAGAACTGTGCAGAGAAACGTATGACAATAATAGAGACTATGTCAGAAACACAAAAAGATTTTGGACAAGGAAATGTAGAGAAGCCAGTAGGACCGTCAACAGAGGAGTTCAGTGAATGGTTGAGAAGCTTGCAAAAGAAAGACAAGGAATCCCAGTCAATAGATGTAGCTAAATTACGAATGGTACCGGAAGAATTAATAGAAGGAACTATTCCGACAGAGAAGTTAAAAACCTACCAAGATGAGGAGTTGTAATTTCTGTGCAAAAGCGTAACATGGAGAGCGAAAAGTCTTCATGAAAGATTAGAGGAAGTGGCAAATGAGATGGGTATTGATATTGAAAAGGTAAAAGCCTTACAGAATCCCTATCGAGTAGATTTTACCGAAAAAGACATTGAAAACATGAATACCACAGGACGAATAGGTCAGATTGAGGAAATAATTATTTTGTTGAGAAAATGGGGAGATGAATCGTAAGCGAGACAAAGCTTCAGACAAAACGTTTTCAGCCTATCCTATGAGAGAAAAAGAAAAAGTTGTGACAGAATACCCTATGAGAGAGATTCCGGGAGGAGGATATGTGCATGTTCCATGGACTAGACAGGATATTTTGTCATTTACGAATGACTTCCCTCGACTGCGTGAAAAGCCCGTCGAGTGGTATAGACAGGTGGACAGATTTGTGAAATTATCCAAAGTATTGTGGATAGATCTGAATAGCCTGTTTGATATAATTGTACCAGCAGATCTATGGACAGAATGTAAAATAGTAATAGATTGGCCAACACAGGAATACCCAAGGGATCCTAAGACAGGAGCTCCAGACCCTAAGGTAATGAAGAAATATGAACAGGTTATGGCATTCTTGAAGAACGAAGGGGCATATCAACAACAACCGGCGATAATTATCGCTGAGCACACTTAGCGCCCGGATAATTATCGCCGGCAAGCGCCGATTTTTATCGCTGAGATAGCGTGCTGTTAGCAACGCTTATCTCATCAGCGATAAAAATCCTAGCGCTAACTGGCTAACGTGAGATTATCGCTGGAAACCCAGCGATAATCTCACGTTAGCTTGTTGATAGGGACTCACAAACTTAGCCATAATATCCTCCTTCCATAGGATATCATGGCTAAGTCAGTCCTGAAGCAGGTGTTAGGAAAGTAGCGATAACAGGTGTTATCGCTACTTTTCCTGACGCTAGGCTTCATAGCGTGGGGCTTGATGATAGGAGAAATGTCGCTTGGCGACATTTCTCCTATCATGTCAGGTCAGGAACGCCCACTTTGCATCTCATTAGAGATGCAAAGCTGGGCGTTAGAAATCCCCACACTAAAGCAAGGTTTCACGCGTTAGCGTGACCTTGCTAATATAGCGATAAAATTATCGCCGCTTTTCGTCCGAAAACGGCCGCTAAAGCGGCGATAATTTTTTATCGCCTCGTTGTACATATGCCCCAAAGTACCCCCTAAAGAGACAGATTGGGTGAAAATTGACAGAACACATCAAGAAAGCAAAGAATCAGTACATGCCTATTATGAGAGGTTAATTTTAGCCTTTAAACAATTCAGTGGAGATGAGAATTTGAGTGACAAGGATTTGGGTCATTTCATATACAGGTTTGTATATGGTCTTTGTCCAGAAATTAGTGAAATGATAAAACAGCATACGGTAGACTGGCAAAACAAGAAAATAGACGAAGTATTGAGACATGCTAAATATTTCAGTGATGAAATTGAAGCAAAACAGCGAAAACTAAAAGAGAAGGCAATGTAGGCACAGGTAAAAGTAGCAGAGAGACAGGAAGCACAATTAGTGGAACAAGCTGGGTCAAAACCAAGATTTAATCCTGGGAAAAATAAAGGGAATATTGAGGAAGCTAAAAAGAAATTTCCGTGTCATAATTGCGGTAGGATAGCGCATTGGAAATCCGAGTGTAAGAATCCACCAAATCCTAATGATGAAAATTCATCCTTGAATCCACAGGTGCAGAATGAGGTGAGTGGTCAACAGCAACGACAACAGCAGGGTGCCAAAACCACCTTTTCCAAAGAACAAAAATTGGCAGAAGTATAGTAAGGAGAATGGATTCTACAACGAAGAACAGGTAAATAAGCCGCAACGCGCTAGCGCTGCTTCGCAGTATTGGCTGCAACGCGATGAAAGCAATTCAGAAGAAGGTTATTGACGGTGCCGAAGGGAGGAAGAAGAGTGCGTACTTGGTGCAACTCTAGAAGTAGACCAGACAGGCCCATTTGTAGATGGAAAAGTTAATAATGAAAATATTACTTTCCTAGTTGATACTGGTGCAACTCGTCAGTGATTTTATATCAGATCCCTCATGACGCAGAATGGTACACAGTGATTGATTTGTGCCATGCTTTCTTTTCCATTCCATTGCACCATGACAGTCAGCAAATTTTTGCATTTCGTTTCGGCAAGCGTATTTTGGCGTGGTGCCGAATTCCACAGGGGTATACAGAAAGCTCCTCAATATTCAATCGGCTATTGAAAAAGTCTTTGGAGAGTCTAGAAATGCCTGAAAATTCAGTACTAGTCCAGTATATCGATGACCTACTTGTGGCATCAAAAACACGTGAAGCTTGTGAAGTAGATACAGTAGCTTTGTTGAATCATTTGGCAGATGGAGGACTAAAAGTGTCACCATCAAAATTACAATTTTGTAAGAGAGAAGTCCAATATTTGGGACACAGCATTGAGAAAGGACACAGGAAAATAACCATAGATAGAATCAGGATCATAAAAAGAATGAGTCCACCAATGACCCAAAGAGAAGTGAGAATGTTTCTGGGAATGGTTGGATATTGTCATCAATGGATAGGCAATTTTTCATTGATTGCAAAACCTTTGGTACGATTGACAAGAAGTGATGTGAGAGATCCCATTGATTTGAACAAAGAGGAGTTGGCAGCATTCAAGAAGTTAAGAGAAGGATTGTGTGAAGCGCCAGCATTAGGTATGCCTGACTACGATAAGGAGTTCGAGTTGTATTGCAGTGAGAGAAATGGATGTGCACTCTCTGTTTTAGTACAGAAACATGGAAAACTGAGGAAACCAATTGTATATTTTTCCTCTATGTTGGACCCAGTAGCTGTAGCCCTTCCTGGGTGTCTGAAAGCAGTAGCTGCTACATGTCGAAGTTTGGAACAGAGTGAAGGAATTGTGATGGGATACCCTGTGAAAGTGTTTGTGCCTCATGATGTGGCAATTCTTTTAACAAGGAGTCGTACTCAGTATATGACGCACAGCCGACTGACTAAGTATGAAAAGGTCATTTTGGGCGCAACAAATGTGAGTCTTGTGAGATGCGTGAATGTGAATCCTTCAACATTGTTGCCTGATGTAGAGCATGTGGAGCTAAGAGATGAAGCAGATCATGATTGTTTGGATGTACTTGATTTTTGTACAAAGCCAAGGCCTGACATAAAAGATTACCCTTTACCAGAAAGTGATTATGTCATGTTTGTTGATGGATCCTGTTTGATAACAGATGATGGAGTTCTAAGTGCAGCATATGCAGTATGTACAGTTGCAGCAGTGATGGAAGCATCCTATTTGAAAGGAGGAAGGTCGGCCCAAGTAGCTGAACTTATCGCCCTGACCAGAGCATGTAATATTGGGAAAAGTGTGAGAGTGACTGTGATAACTGATAGCCAGTATGGCTATGGGGTGGTCCATGATTTCGGCCAAATTTGGCTGCAAAGAGGTTTCCTGACCTCAAGTGGGACTCCCATTAAGAATGCTGAAGTGGTTGGAAAGTTGCTTGAGGCAATACAGCTGTCTAGGCAATTGGCTGTGGTAAAATGTGCTTCTCATAGTCGCAGTGGTGATTACATTGCCACTGGAAATAAATTCGCCAATGACATGGCACAGTATTGTGCACGAAATCAGAATTCAATCAATCGGGCAAAGGAAAAAGAATTGGTTTCTTGTTTCCCAATGTTTACTAACACTGTGGGAACATGGGATGAGGTAAGACTATTGCAGGAAGAAGCAGGAGAGGAAGAAGTAAAACAGTGGGTAAAAGCAGGATGTGCACCAAGAGAGAAAGATCATGTGTGGGTCTATCGAGATGGAAGACCAGTAATGCCTGATAGCATGATGTCTGCCATGGCACGGATGTATCATGGACAGGGACATATAGGGAGAGACGCCATGATTAGGTCTTTTAAACAGACTTGGTATAATGCCAAGTTCAGGCTTGTGGCGGAAAGCATTTGTCAAAGATGTCTAATTTGTCAGCAGTACAATCCTGGAAGAAAGACAGTGGTGAGTCTAAGAACAATAGGTCGAGAGGGAGGGCCTTTCACCAGAATGCAAGTAGATTTCATTGAAATGCCTCCTTGTAACAGGTTGAGGTATGTTTTGGTGATGGTGTGCCTATTCTCCAGGTGGGTAGAGGCGTTCCCAACAAGAAGAAATGATGGAATGACAGTGGCAAAATTGTTGAGGGAATTTATACCTAGGTTTGGGTTCCCAGTAACAATTGAATCAGACAGAGGAGGACATTTTCATAATGAGATCATAAAATTGATTTGTGAAGCATTGAATGTACGACAAAAACTGCATTGTGCCTACCGACCAGAGGCTTCTGGTGTAGTAGAATAAATTAATGGTACTATCAAAAACAGAATAGGCAAAATGTGTTTAGCCACAGGTATGAAATGGCCCGATGTCTTGCCTCTAGTACTCATGACTATTAGACCAATACCAGACATAACTACTGGTTTGAGTCCTCATGAAATCCTCATGGGACGCGCAATGAGACATGTATTTATACCAGTCAACAAGCTGATGACAATAACTGATGACATGGTATTGGAATACTGTAAAAGCCTGGCTGACGCAGTTCATTCTGTGTTTCATCAGGTTGGAGCAGATGCCACCACTCTTGAAAAGAAGCCAGCTCATGATCTAAGTCCAGGGGACTGGGTAAGGATAAAAGTACACAGAAGAAGAAACTGTTTGGTTCCCAGGTGGGGAAAACCAAGGCAAGTCATCTTGACTACAACAACAGCTGTGAAGTGTGCTGGATTGAAGAACTGGATCCACGCAAGTCATACCTTGAGAATTCCAAATCCAGTTGAAAGTAAAGAAAAGGAGTATTTTGATGAATCAGAATCCAGTACTGAGTCAGATGACGGAGAGCCAAAAGATAAAGAAGGAGAAAATTCTGAAGGGGGGGAGACAGATCCAAGGTTAACTTTGGTCCCCAAAAGTAACTCCCTGAGGAAAAGATTGCAGATTTCTGAATCCAGTTCAGACTCAGAGACAGAACCAAGAGCCCATTCATCCAAGAAAGAACAAAGGAAGAACAACGAAAAGGATAGTGGAGAGACAATAAAAGAAATCTGTGAGAAGGAAATGCCAGATGAAAAATTGAGAGAAATTCCACCTGAAACAACACCTTTAGATGGACAGGTGCCAGATACAGAGAGAGAGGGAAAGATTATTGCAGAAGACCCCCGAGGAGGTGTAGGGAACTCCTACATCCAGTTAGAACTAGGGACAAGTAGTCAGCAGGAAGATTGCGTGACGGAGATTCGAGGAGGGACAGAAGTAGGGCAAACAAAAGAGGTGGAAAAGGAACTCGTTGAAGGTAAAAAGCAAGTTGAAACAGAATCTGAGGAAAGCGAAGATGAAATACCAGAAGGCCGAGTTCTGAGAAAGAGAGCTTGGAGAACTGAAAAGAATGATAAAGGGAGTAAACTGAAAAGAGCGGCCAAAGACGAGGTGTGGCCAAACAAGATAAAGAGACTAAGATATCGACTGACACATGTAAATTCGCAAAGAGCTGAACAGGTGAATGAAGTAACGAGTCAGGAAAAATTGAAAAAAGAAGAACAGACAGTAGTCAAAGAAAACAACTAAACAAGAAAACCTAACCAGAAGTATAAACCACCCGAATGGACATATGTGGCCCAGCCTGAAGTGAAGGAAGAGGCAGATAGCCAAGGAAATTCAGAGGTGATTGTACCGGAAGTGGTTGAGGAAAACGAAGAATTGGAAATCCTGAGAGTTATCTTATCCGATATTGAAGAAGAAGCGGATATTCAGGACAAACTGTATGTTGAAAACGAAAGGAAAGTGAAAGATGATGAGATGCCAACTGAGTGAGACAAGAAAATTACTGATGGAAAAACAATAAAATATTGAAAAAGACAAAAACTGGTAGAACCACGTAGGTGCTTAGAAGCTTTGGGTTAGAAACTAGTTGTGAAGTAGAAGAGGCTAAGTCAAAAGACACGGCTCATTTAGAAAAGATGGCAAACATAGAAAGTAGCAAAAGTAGATGTACCTTCCTTAGAAGATGGTGCAAAATGTGTTGCTGTTGTACAGGATTATTAATGCTTCTTTGGAGTATTCTTGCTCTACTAATTTCATTTAAAGTTACTGTTGATACATAAGAAGGACATAGTGATAACATAACTAATATAGGGAAAGTTCAAAAGGTAGTTCCAACTATAATAGATAAAAACTATTTACATAAAGACAGGTCAATAACAGATTTTTCTAACAATGTGTTTTCAAAGTTGTTGTATGAATATGTAAAAACAATGGACGTAAGGGATTGCTACGTATGTATGCAATTACCTGCATCTGTTTCTGAAGGAGTGACTTATCATCACCTTCCTGTAACATTTGGAATAACATGTAGTGTAGTAGCTAGTTTATTTTATCAAACAGGTTAATTAGAGTATTATTTTTCTGATGTAGATACTATACTTTCACAAGTACCAGCAATTAACAAACTAAATAAGGTAAAACCTGCAAAGGTATTAGGTGAATTTTTCTTAGAGACAAATGAACTAACCTTAGAATATATATTTAGAAATAACTTGACTTGCAGTTTAAAGAAAGAGGAGAAGACATTTTTGGATATGGTTGAAGAAAGGAGATTGAAAATGCAAAGAAAGGTTTCAGAAGGGAAAGTGGAGAAAACGGTTTGGGATGTAGAAACGGAGAAACATTTAAGAGGAGAAACGAGTCCAACTATGGCTTTAGATTGGCCTCAGAAAGGGAAATTGTGTATAAGAAGGAATCAGACAGCGTATGACAATTATTTTCTAGGGAATAGTGAGTGCCATGATACATACCGAATCATGGGAGGATGGGGATTTAAAGGTGGAAGAGATCCAGTTTTTCCAGGACTGTATTTCATTTGTGGGAACAGGGCATATTATCGTCTGCCAGACCATTGGTATGGCACATGTTATGTTGGCCTGGTTTTTCCAAAGATTTTTCACATGGATAGAGGAGAAGATGGTGTACATAGTTTAGGTAGTTATTTGGCACGTAGTAAGAGAGAATCTTGGACTGAAATTGTGGGTGATATTTTTGGAGCACTGATACCCGCAGTGTTGCTTCTGCTAGATAAATACACACACATATGGGTATTAGCAAGGGGATAACATTTTATTAGTCATTTCTATGTTTTAATTACGTTTTTGTGTTTCTTTCGCTTAAGTTGACCATTTCGGCCTATACAAGATGGCTGAACGAGACATTAAACGTGACTGCCCTGACAACACGAGGTTCTGGGTGAAGTGCGCAGGCGTCACCGCCAGCAACAGTGGCCTGGACCTGACTCCGGGAGAACATGTACCCTCCAAGGATGTTCCGGGAACCCATCCAAGACAAAAAGACAATGCTTGATTTAAAAAACCGGAATCAGCAAGTGCGATGACTTCATATTGTGGACTATGTGAGAACTTCACCTCGCGACTCCAAGTCGACCAATCCAGACTCTCTAAACCCCGATCTTGATACTTTTTGATATTATTTTCATTATAAAAGTAGGTAGGGAATTAGGATAGAAAACACTACGAGACGATACGCTGATGGGCTTGCTCTTCTTTGACGAACTCAATTTCCTGACGTTATGCTGACGGAGAGGACGGTGACACTGCTGAACAGCTGTTATTCTGAATCTTTGAAAGACTGAATTGCGGCCTAACTTTGCTGAATAAATTCTTCTTTGACTAACTGACTTAGAGGACGACTTTATCCAGAATAGGTAAATATGATGCTCTGAAATGCTGATGATGATTTCTAACCTTTCTTGCAATATAATTTAGATAAAGAATATTTGATTAATTGACGAATGTGTTGTGTCGATTATTTGAATAAGGGAAATGTGGTAAAGAACTAATGTATAGATTGATGAGCATTATTCATTAAAACCAAATATAACAAATAAATTATCCATCTCCTTATGAGAGGGATATCTTAGGAGTCTGAGGACAATGTGTTTAAGGGTAAGGTAAAGGTATTGCTCTCATGTCAGCGTTTGGAAGCGTATCTTCCCTCAGAAAACAGATCAATGGAGTGTAAGTATATTGGTGTTATGGGCCCCACCAATGAATGTATTTGAGTGAATTGGATGCCGAGGTAGTTGGTCTATGCCGAAGGGGGAATTTGACGTTCTGCGCTGCATCACTACACTACACTGAGTGATAGACAATCTCTTGCTGACGTAACTATACAATAAATAAAGTACATAGACCAGGAGGTAGGCACGATGGTACCCTCTAAATTCTTTAGCATGCCTTGTGATCCCCATTTCACTAATTCCCAGAATCGCCTGATATTCCTGCTTCTCAGGGCTTCCATAAGTGCCTGCTAAGCTTCACTTGCACCTGTTTTTGGGGGATTTGACAAGAAACTTGTACTTCTGTTTTAGTGATTTCAGGATATTTTCCTCATCTAAATTGATGCGCCTTATTTTCAATGCCAGGTAAAGAGATGATTTTAACTTGCTGCATTCCGAGTCATGTATATGTAGGGGGTTACAACTGGTAATATGCTTCCATCCTGAGTTAAGTTGCTAGATGCTTGTCCGCCGAGACAGATTAATTAAGATTTCTAACCGGAGAATTCTATCTTAATCAAGTTTTGCTCGAGATTTAAGGCTCGATCAGAACCAATACAAGGCCTGCTCGGATGATACCAGGTTACATACCTGTTAGTTGTTAATTGTAATGCCCCTTTCCTTTAATTGTGAAAATAAGTACTATTGTAATTGTCTCTCGATGGAACCCTCAAGCGTGCAATCAGTGAGTGTGTGGTGGTTGCTCTCGATTCTTTGTTCAATTTCAATGTCATCAACTAAAAGCCATGCTATCAGGTTAACTAATATGTAATCTATCAGGCTTACTCATCCCCTTAATTGGAATGTGTAATGCTCAGGTGAGTCGTCGGGCACAGAACCATTTCCAGGGGTTGATCATTTTTAAGCACAAAGGACGTTAGGGAGGCACCTCTCCTTGAACTGCGAATTAGCAAAGTTGAAGGATAAGTTGATCTGTGGATGAAGTTATGTAAAACATCTAGGTTGGCCAGTGTTATGTCAGGTTTGGTATTAAAGTCCCCACATACCAAAATAATAAATTGCCTTGCCCGTGAACAGTTAAGGTGTAATGGTGACATACAATTCTGTCGGAGGGTGCCAACTTGTTTCTCTAACTCAGTGAGTTGCTTATAAGAGTCAGACTGTAGACAGGTCAAAAAATAAACATTCATTATGGCTAACTTCCATACGTCTCTGAAAATCTGTAACAGTTTAATGTTATGGTAATTTGGCAAAATACATGATTGACTGTACCCAATTCAGTGGATATCCAGATAGTTAATCCACCTCTCGGTCTTCCTTTTGTTGCCTTTGGGACTTTTGTAGTAAATGTAGAAAAGCCATCCACAATAATGTCATCCTTAGCCCAAATCTCCTGGAAACAGCAAATTGTTTTTGATTTAACAAATGTTACCCAGTCCTTGTCATCTAGTTTCTGTTTTAGGCCTGCAATATTCCAACTAAGGACATTGATCCTAGTCTCAAAGCCTGGGCTAATAGATAGCTCCTATGGATGGTGTACTGCATGAGTTGGCACTCCTGCACAAATAGAATCTACAGGCCTTAACCATCCGCTTTGTGTGATCTCCGATAATGCATGATTCCTATTAACATGTCTTTGGGCATCTCCCGGGCTCTGATAATTCTAGCTAGCTGTAGACTAATTTACGTTAATTTTCAGACTTCGAGCACCTGTCTAAAACTCATGACTGGAGAGACCCATGGCTGATACTAAAACTGAGGGCTTGTGATGTTCTTCGTGCTGCTGGATTATAGGCTTGACGTGTGCAAATTCAAATACCGTTGGATATTGTTCAGGTAGACCTTCACGTACTAGCATACCCCAATTGGCTAGTGTATCACTATTACTAAGAATCGTCTCTATCGTGTGCTTATTTGCCCACCATGTTATCAGGGTTTCCCTCTCTTCCATAGGATTTAATGAAGTGAAACCAATTCTCAGCAGTTCTTTGAAGGAAATGTGTTTTAGTCCTTGCAAAGAATGCAAGACTCTCAATATACTACATCTATTCAATATGTTGTGGCGTTTCCGAGATAAATAAGTTGGTGTGAATAACACAATTGCAGGTTGTTTTCCTGCCATGATTCTGTACACCTCTCTGGACCTTAGTGCATTTGCTGAAGATCCATCAGAACCTTCTCGCCCCTGTCCTATTTGTAAATTCCTAATGCCCACACTCGGTGATCTGGAGCATGATACAATTGTGCCTATGATATCCGATACACTATGCCACTGTTCATAAACTTGTCTTATATGAAGTGGTCATGATCCAGTTTCATATAGATGACTTTAAGTGTGTAGGCATTCGTTTGTGATATTACTAGTGGCGTGGTATCCGCTCCAGGATAAATTGATCAAAGCATAACAGCGTGTTGGACTCTAACATGGCAAAAAGACTTAATGGCCAATGGCATATTAACTGCAACCGTTTTGGGGCCGTACTCTAGTAAAGAGTCTAGGTTGGAATCATTAGTGGCTACAAAAACAGTAGTCAGGTGGTATGCAAGGAATGCTTCCTTCTGGAAAGCTTAAGTAGCAGCGTGCCCAGGACACCTGCGGGGTTGGTCTTCAGTAAAAGGAAGATCATCGAGCTGGAATACATCGCTAGCGGCGGACCCTGCTCCCCTACAAAATGAATCGTTGTCTGAAATTTTAACCATAGATTCTAAACTAACCTTGTAGGTTTTGTTAGTGGTGCCATTAGGATGAGATGACGAGGACCCAGGCAGCTGGTTTGATTCAAACTCGCTACTTGTTAATAATGGAGCATCACTTCCTGGGTCATCAATTACATTGCTCGTCGGATTCTATAGACATGCAGGACTGGACAGAGCTTTGTCAACTGTTTCAGGTGCCATCCTGGTGCCAGTAGGAAATCTTTCTATAGGGGTGTGCTCTCAGCAAGAAGCATCACATTTCAAGCTTTGGGGATATGCTGAGGCATTTTGGATTGTTTCTCTCTTAACAAGCATAACTTTGTTTAGGTACCAATTTGCACATATTGATCAGTAGATTCTTCCGCTTTGATACATTTTCCTCCTTGTATAGTTGTTCCCCTAACCTTGGAGTTCTGAGAGCTATAGAGCTGATCTATGATTTTTCCTTTGTGGTTTTTGGGAATTTTGTACAGCTATCGTTTATGGGGTTGCCTTCTTTTCTGAGGTTGAATTGGCATTTGGGGTGAAGTACTATTTTCAGGAATATCATTGAACAGCTGGTCTATACAACCTTCTGAGGCTATCGGTATCCTTTGGAATTCCTTTGAAGCTGGTCCGTGAGCTAACCAATGCGTATTAGGGCACATGTTGTAAGAGTTCGATTTTACTGCTTATTGCTTTTTTACAACCATCTAAGATTGTACTAATGGCTTCCAGTACCTCTGCGAACTTAGTAATGATCTTTGAGCAATTTCTTATCTCGTTAATGAATGTGTTACTCTTGAGCAATTCTTTCACCGCATACTCCATTGCAAGCATACACAAGTCAAAGGTTGCAATGTTTGATGACATTTCGCAAAGGATAGTTGTTTGCTTGTCCAGTTTTAAGCTTTGCGCAGCTAAATTACTTGCCATGATGTCCAATATACTACACATGGTGTGCATAATGGCGAGAATTGGTTGCTGGGGAGGAGGAATGGGGGCTCTGGCAGGAGATGACTTGTAACACTGTTGTCACTATACTTGGGTGAGCAGTAACCCAGGGACCCTATTTTGAAGGTGCTGTTTGGGCAGGGGCTATCATTCCCAAATGCACCTTGATATGTATCTACTAGGCCAAGGCATTCCTCGTCTA
Organism: Triturus cristatus; assembly: GCF_964204655.1. Classification (NCBI taxonomy): domain Eukaryota; kingdom Metazoa; phylum Chordata; class Amphibia; order Caudata; family Salamandridae; genus Triturus; species Triturus cristatus. The sequence continues at coordinate 343,848,813 of NC_140589.1, read as the reverse complement.
GCTCGAATGAGATGTCAGACTCTCCGCTAGAAGAATCAGTGGCTGATTTCAAAAGTCCAATGGGGCAAATAGATGGACACTGGCTGCTCTTCTCAGTCTCAATCTTATCGTTCTTTCCGGATGGACTATTTAATACTATGGCTGTTGGCTCAAGGCAACCACGCCCCTGCATCATAGTCCTTATGGACAGCTGCACAGTTATAAATTGGTGCTTTGTTAGAGCACCATTGTTCCCCATTAAAAAGGGGCTGCTCTCACTGCTGCAGGGATTTGTGGAGGATTTTGACTCCTGCTTGGGGATGCTGACTCCTGCGTGTGTTTTCTCTCCAGCTCAGGGGATGAAGCAGTGGCTATACTAATAACTTTTTTGGTAATTTTGCCTTTTCCTGCTTTCAAATCCTGTGTAAACTCGCTTCTTGAGAAGTAGGATTCCAGGCTCTTGGGGGAGGTGCGTTCTTCTCCAATGCTCTTTCTTTGTGGACATTTTTTTGTGTGCCGGTGATAAACACTCACTATCTGCTCAGCAATAGATGTACTCACAAAATAATTTGTAATTTTAGTTTGTGGTGGCTGCAGTGGTACAGTATGTGCTATTTTTTGCTAAAGTGGGCTTAATGTGAAGTTCACTCTACCACAACTTAGCCTCTTGCTGCTTCTCTTTCTTTGGCCATTCCTAGCTTTGGACTGGCTTTTTAAATGTCTCAGAATCTGCTGAGATATGGACAGGGAGAAATGTCGGAGCAGTTGCAGTAGTTGAAGAAGTGAGTACATGCATGGTTGCCTTATGTGATGTTTTTGGCAAGGCTTTTCCAACATAAGAGGCCAACAGGATCTTTTAGCTGCAGGATCATATGTCGTTTTGTAGCATATTTTTTTACATTTTATTTAATGCGATTTTATATAGCGCAAACATTACCCAAAGGTGTCAGAGCGCTTTATAAAAGAACCAGTTGCGTTACATAAGGACTTTGGATTGCATGAGTTACATAGGATATACAAACAGAAAAAATTGCAAATGTACAAGTTGTAAAGTCACTCAAGGAAGAGATACAAACGGATAAACTCTAAAATCACATAGGAATGGTAGTTAGTACAAAGGTCTACTATATATACTAGCGATTAGAGTTCTAAATATACAAATAGTAAAATCACTCATGATTACATTTTAACAGTGATTATGCTTGGACAATTATATATTACATATTTACATATATATATATATTTATGAGTTACAGAAGCATAGCTCAGGCATAGGGAAAAAAGCAGGCAAGGGGAGAGAAATTCAGGGGAGAGAGGAAAGGACTAGGGGAGATAGAAAGAGAGTGAGGGAGGGAGGGAAGAGGTAGGGGAGGGGGTTATGAGTGATCGGATTAGGGGCTTCAGCATTATTCACAAAGGATGAGTAGTTGCCGATGTGTGAAACTGTGAGGCTTTATGCCCCGGTTTATCCGTAGTGCGACAGGGCTTTTGGACTGCCGAAAGCTCGGATGGAACGCCCACCGGGGAATAGGGGACGCCTCCCTCCGCTAATGTAGAGGGACTGACTGTTGAGATGGCACGGAGTTATCACGAGGCATTATGTCCTCCGCAGGCGCCTTTTTGAAGTCAGGCAGCACCGATTCCAGTTGGACTCAGAGTTTGGGGGAGTTGGTATATAAACATTGCCCTGCATGTCTCGCCCGTTTTTGTGCCTCCCGCCGCCCCCAGATAGCCCCGTTTCAATGTCTTCCTGGGTGGTCTGCACTTCTCACCACACTGTGCGGCATCGAGGGGAAATGGCGGCCGCGTCTTCACCCGTTTCGCGCCTCTGTATCGCAGGTCGCCTTCACCACCAGCACCGCTCACTAGTCCACGGCGCCTGCGTGCATCAACTCGGGCACATACGGGAGCGGCGATCCACTCACTTTCCCCCAGCACCGCTCAACTCGTCTGTGGACTCACAATACAGGCTCACCACTCGAGGCAGACGAGTCTTGCTTATCTCCACCACAGCTCCAGGAGTTCTCGATGGCGTGTCCGCCCGCTCCGCTTCTCTCCACCTGCGGTCACGGACCTCCTCAGCACCGTCGGTCTTATTGTGGGGGTTGGTCGGACCCGGGTCCGTCTCTCCTGCCGATCCCTCTCAGCAGGGTCCGGTCGTTCTCTCGCCCTCGCAATCGCAAAAGATGGAAACTCTTTCTGAAACACTTGAAGGAAGCCTTGGATAAAAACTTCAGTCGTCACTGGGGCCGTTCTATGCTCAAGGACGCCCCAAGGGGGCGTGCATATATATTAGGTGAACACTGTTTCAGGTCCTGCAACTTCATATTTTGTCTCTTGCTTCTGGTTATCCATGACATTTTGCAAGAGGCTATTTCCAACTGTGTCGGACAGCCTTCACTGGTATGCAACCCTTGAAACTTTGTGGGTCTTTCCACCCAGGGGCACGAGCACCTTCGGACACAGTACAGATCGGTAGTTTTTATCAGCACCGTCCTATCTACAACGTTTTTTGCAACAATGTCAATTCCCTCCCATAAGTTCTTCCGAGGCGAGATAGAACAGATAATACGGAACCACTGAAATCGCAGCTGAAATCTATTTTGAGCCTTCTGATGCTGTTGTGCTTCTGATGCTGCTGTTGATGTTTTCAGCTCTTTGCTGATCTGCAAGCTACAGGCTGCCCACAAGCTGCATCCTGGCCTCCAGTCGACCAACTCTCTGCGAACCCAACCCTTACCAACCAGCACCTGCTGGACCCCATTCTTTCCCTGTCCCTTCCCCAATGCACTGCAGCAGACAACATGCACTGACCTGATGCATTTGCCTCAGTGACCGCGGAAGGGAAAGTGCTAGAAGCGGGGACCAGTGCCAGGGCCTATTAAGGGGGAGAGGCTAGAACCAGGGTCAGAGCCAGCTTGGAGCGGAATAGAGCAGGAGATGAGGTGGACTATGAAATAAGCAAACTTGTCTGAAGCTGGTATTTTTAGTCCTTATCTGTATAAACGTCTAATAGAAAATATAAATACAAAACACTTTTAAAAGTGTTTTAGAGCTGCGTTAATGATCCTTGAATAATAGTTCAAGTAAAGATTTTAAAGTCATATTTAGTATCATATCCGGGCCTTTGCAGACTCTTAAAACAACTAATGGCTGGTATTTTTCTTCTGGAAAGGTTGGAGAGTTCAAGCCCGCCGGGTTGATCCCAGCACGCACACCTGAGCCACTTCTGTAGGCCAAATGCCAGATATTTTCGTCCTCTGCTCGCGGCTCTCGACTTTGCGGCAGGGAGGATGGAGCTGCAAGTCAGCTTTCAGCCTTGGCTGCTTCAGCTGCAGCAACGTTGAGCTGCTCCTAGAACGCTCGCACCTGAGCACCTTGCCTCCGTCACGCCTCTGTAAAGCTCTTGCACATCCCAAAGATCCATTAACCATTAAGGCTCGGACGAGTGAAACAGTTAAACACGCTGCCCTTTCACTTCTTCGTACACCAGGGCAGGGAAGGCAGGGCATATGTGCACTTCAAGGACGCTGTCTAGAAGCTTCTCCCCCCCCCCAAACCAGGGCACCCATGTATAAGAAGGGGAACAAACCAGGGCACCACTGTATAAGAAGGGGGACTCAGACACTGTTAGACTTGGCATCTTTTGGCGTGTTTCCCCTGAGTTTTTGCTTTCTGACCTCCTGGTTTTGACTTGTTTTTGCTGGCTTAGTGTTTCTACGCACTTTTCTCCTGCTGATCAGTGGTAAAGTGCAAGTGCTCCTGTGGTAAATTCTGTTATGGATTGGGGTTTCCATGATTGGATATTTGATTTACTTGTTAGTCCCTAGTAAAGTGCACTGAGTGTGCCAAGGCCTATGAATCAAATGCTACTAGTGGGCCTGCAGCACTGATTGTGCCACCCACGTGAGTAGCCCTGAAAAGGTAACTCAGACCTGCCATTGCGGAGTCTGTAACTGCCATGTCAACTTGGCCAGTGTGCACACTTGCCAGTCCGTCACCTTCCCTTTTCTTACATGTCAGCCACCCCTAAGGTAGTACCAAGGTTCCCTTGTGGGCCGGCTGCAGTGTATGTGAAAGGTAGGACATGCCCTGGTGTGTGTGGCATGTCCTGATAGCGAATTACGGCCAATTTCGTTTTTCACATCTTATAAACATAACTGGCCCGGGGAATTAGGTAGGAAAATAAAGTTTAGTATGCCTGAACTGAGAATCCAAAGATGCATCTTTTAGTAAACTTGATTTTTACACTCTGTATTTGAAAATACCACTTTTAGAAAGTAGGTCTTTTCTTGCTCAGTCATCCCGTGTGCCTCTGCTGGAATGTGGATTGCCTGTCTGGGTTTTGGATGACAGAAGGCTGGGGAGCATGAGTGGCTCCAGATAGTCTAGGTGGGTCAGGAAAGGGCTAAATAGACCTCGGCTGCAATTGGGGAAGGGGGAGAGGATTTCCTTGCACCTCAAAGGGCCTGGTCTGACCATGCCGTCTCCACCTCCTGCCAGGAAGTCACGCCAGAGACGGCAGAACTGGTTCTGGCTGGGCACAGACACTCTCTGCCTAAGAGATCAAAGGATTTTGGGATATAAATATTGGGGCCCAGACCCCTGAACTTTAGAACTCTTTTGGACCAAGAAGAATGCCAAGAAGAAGAGCTGGAGAAGCTGTGAGGGGGAACTACCACTTTGCTGTGTGCTTTGCTGTGTTGGCCTGCAGTGGCTGCTTCTGTCTTGGGCAGTGAAAGGACTGGACTGAACTTTCTGCAATTAACTTTGTGAGTTTCTCCAAGGGCTTAATGAAGAACTTGCCCCCTGTTCAAGAAGTGTCAGGAACAGCAAAGACTTCAAGCTCTTCTGCCCTCAGCACTGGGGACTGTGTGTTTTGTGCTGCAACAGAAGAACAGCAACCAGACGACGTCTACGATGCTGCTGCCGACTCCGTGTCCTGAAGGCGCCGCAGAGGGCACTGCCACAATGCCGCACCGCGACCCTGGTCTCACCGACAACACCTGCTGACGCCGCCACCGAGCCGCTGCTCACACCGTGAACTGTGGGCACCGCACTCTGCACCGCCTCGCTTCGCGACGACGCCTTGGTATCCCCCACGCTGCCGCTCCCCGCCAAAATCTATACCGCTGCTTGCACCGTGGTTCACGACACACTGCCCTTATCCCGCACCACAGCCTTGGCCTGCCGGCGCCATCGACTCCAGTTTGTGAGCCGACTACAGCGCTTCAGCAACGACGATGCCGCTGCTTGCAGTGCAACCTGCCAGCACCGCAACGAGCAGCATTCACCTTGAACCGTGACCCTGGTCTCACCTACGCCGCCACCGAGCTGCTGCTTGCACTGCGACCTAAGGGCGCCACACACTGCACTTCACACCGCAGCACCCGACGCCTGCCAACGCCAGCGCTCCTGATTTCAACAGAGAGGAGTTCGATCTGCAACGTGTGTGACTTCGAGGGCCCCGACAACTCCTGCACCGACCTCCAGAACCGACGCCTGCGGACACCCTGCTTTCAGAAGCTCAACGAGAGGTCGCCAATACCCTGCATTTCTAAAAGGTACTGTTTGTGGGTCTTCCCGACACCGTAGCTGGCCTGCGACACCGCGGTCAGCCAGAACTGTTTGGATTTGTTTGCTCACGACACCGTGATAGCCCCTGACGGAGCTATCGACATCAAGGAACTGTTTTTCAAGCATGTTTTGATAACCGAAGATTTTTACACACTGTGTTTGTGGCTTTTTATTGTTTTTGTTCTTGTCTTAAGTATATAAAAATATTGGATATTTTTCTAAAATGGTGTGGTGTCCTTTTGTAGTGCTTACACTGTATTACTGTTGGTTATGTACAAATGCTTTACACACTGCCTCTAAGATAAGCCTGACTGCTCGTGCCAAGCTACCAAGGGGGTGAGCAGGGGTTATTTTAGGAGTGTATCTCCCTTATCCTGACTAAAGTGGTGGTTTTTGCCTGGTTTAGGCACATGCCCTAGCCTACCAAAAATCCCATCTCTAACAGACACCAACTCTTCAGTACACTTCTGGACCTGTGAATACTCTGCAAGAAGAAGGACTGACTGCTGTGCTGCTGAAAGGACTGCCACTGCTGGACTGCTTCTCTGAAGGAAATGCATCCCTGCTGTGCTGCCCTCTTGCCCAGGTGAGAAAGACTCAATCTGCATCTCTTGAACCCAGAACCCAGAGTGACTCCAAGGGCTGGTTGGCTGGCCTCCTGATTTCAAGCCTCAGGGACATAACAGGAATCCAACAACCTTGCACCTGCACCTGGACTCTGCCATTTGGGAGTCTACCCTGTCAAGTGATGCTATCCTAGTTCTAGAGCCTTCGAAGTGGGCCTAAGGCACTTGCCAGCCTCTGTGGATCCAGCAGAACCAACACATCTCCTCTGCTGCGTGGCACATGCCCAAGCAGAACCGAAGCATCCCCATCGCTGCGTAGTTTGAATCCGTTGCAAAGACCCACACTGTCGCAACATTCTTCATAACCGAGGAATCAGCCCGACTGCACTTCGCAGCTTTGGCACGGTCCCTAGCATTGCAGCCTCAACTACGGACTTTGAATCGCAACCTCACAGCTCTTCGGAACAGACGCATCGCACCAGTCGCACACAGCATCCTCGACGCCAGACTCTGCATAGCAAGCCCTCGTCGATAGGATCCTCGACAACAGCGCAGGACCTCGCACCTCAGCCTTGACACATCTTGGAACCGTTGCATTGCCTTGGCTGCATGATGCATCTTCAGTGCGGATCCTCACAATGCTTCACAACCTGGATTTTAAGGTACTTTGTACGAGCGGACCTAACAGGTCCCTGTAGCTGCCCGCGCTCCATTGCGGACAGTCTGAACTTGTGACTTTGTCCCAGTCCGGGGTGACCAGATATCCACAGTTGGCCCTTAGTGCTTTTTTGCACCACTTTCACTACAATCTTCAAAAATCTATTACTCTGGATATACTAATTGGATTTTTCTAATTTTGGTCTCGCTTTATTTATCAAAAATTACTAATTTTTAATAAATCTGTTGTGGTCTCCTTTTGTGGTGTGTTTTAACTGTTTTAATGTCTTTACACATTGCCTTTGAGTTAAGCCTGACTGCTCTGTGCCATGCTATCCGAGGGTTAAGCATAGGTTAATTTAGGGTTCACAACCCAGTCAACCAACAACCCAATTTTTTCCACTGCTCTAGTTAAGTAGGATAAAAAAAAAACGTGATGTGGGTAAAGTGGGTGCTTTTACTACCTGAGGTTGGGCGGAGATACCCCACTACTTCTTTTCTTAGTCTCCTATGTGGAGTTCACCTCAAAAGTAATGATTGGGACAAGGAAACGGAACATAGGAATAATGTGCTTTTACCTAAATCATCAATTCTGGTACATCATTTACTCCAAAGGTCATTCTTTCTAGTTTGGGAAATTTGGAAGACTGACCAACATTCGGAAGAAGAGCTTTCCCAGGAGCAGAGTCTAGCTGATCCTGTGATGTGATTCCACTAACCTGATCTTTACGGTATGGGGTTTACCATTCAAGCCTAGAGACCTTTTATTAGTCTAATAATAATAATACTAGTTTACTAGCGAGAGGAAGGTGGCTGACATCCACTATCATTTTATTATGATTATGAATGCCACCCCAGTTCAGACACAGCTATATGCAATTCAGTTTTGACCCTGTACCTGACGGGAAAGTTCCATTTCGAACTGCCAAGCCATGCCTTCCCTTGACTGGAACAAGCATCCTGAGACCGGTTTTGGGGTAACATCCCTTATCAGCCAGGCTAACTTGAATCCCGTGGCAAAGTGAGTAAGGGACCCAAGTCTGGGCATTCTCTGCCAACTGAGGGCGAACAAGGCAAACACAAGGAGATGATGGACGGAGTGCTGAAATGTTTCAAACACTCAGCCCCAGTCACAGATCTGGGTTGAATCCATCGTCATTTTTTAGCTCACTTCGCCACCCCAGTTCAGACACAGCTATATGCAAATCAGTCTTGACCCTGTACCTCATGGGAACACTCCAGCCCGAACTACCAAGCCATGTCTTGATAAATCTTGATAAATCCTCCTCATCTCCAACAAATAAGAAAACCCTCAAGTCATAGAATGGCTAAAAGCAATCAATGCTCTCAAAGGCAACCTAACTCTGGCTAACTCTGTAAAATCACTAGGAATCACCCTAGACCCAAAACTCGACATGACCAAGCATATTAAGAACTGCACAAAGAGTGCCTTCCTCAATCTGAAGCTACTCAACAAAATAAAACCCTTCATCCCGCCAAATGACCTCAAACAAGCCACTCAATCACTGGTGCTATCGAGACTCGACTATGGGAATGCAGTCCTCACTGGTACAGAAAAATCCCACCTAGCCACACTCAAAACAACTCTCAACGCAGCAGCCAGAATGGTCACGGGAGTTAAGAAATATGAACACATCTCTCCCGCACTCAGAGATCTAAAATGGCTCCCAGACAAAATGCGGGCCCACTGCCAAACTGCCTGCCTCACGCACAAGGCCCTGCACACAGGGAATCCTGTCTACCTGGCCTCCAAACTCAAGAAAGCCAGTCAGACAAGGAACCTCAGGAGCTCCAACACCCTACTACTCATCCCTTTGAAAACTCGCCGGAAATGCACCCAAAATCAGGAACTCCATCCCAGCCAATATCAGGACTATCCATTCCTTTAGCAAATTCAAAAAACTCCTAAAGGACCGCTTTCTCAGCAACTCCTTGCCGAACCGATAGCTGCCGCCGTAGCGCACAAGCCAGCACGCTGTAGCACCCTGACTCTGTGTCATTAAGATCTACCTCTCCCACGCTCCCCGACCCATTCCTCGCACCCTCCTCCCCGAAAGAGGTTCAGCTCATGACAACGTGCACGCAACAAGGTTATCTCAGGACTTCCTCACCTCACTTCTGCACAACACGCTGGGACGTCCGAACCGATATATATACCTCTACCTTATTGTGTGACTTTTGCATTGAATCTGTTGTAAAGTGCTCCGATACCCTGGGGTCTGGCCAGCGCTATATAAAACTCCTCAATAAAATAATAAATAAAATAAATGTCTTCCCTGGACCGGAAAGGAGCATCCTGGGACCGGTTTGGGGTAACACCCCATATCAGCTCCTGCAAGCTAGTGCGCAGCATTTTTGACATGCGTTCTCTGTCTGCCATAGCGATTTCGGCACGGTCGCCGCCCTATTCACAGGGGAAAGGGCAGGAATACGCCATATTTATCCAATACGGTGCATTGCTGCCCTTTACTTTTGTGCTGGTGCCGTTTTGGCAGCCTAGCACCAACGCAGGCACCATGTGTTGCAGGCAAGATTGTTTTGGTTTTGCAAGGGGCACCTTCCTGCACAAAAACAATCCTCAGAAGCTTCTCTTTCACTGTGTATGCAGCACACAGCCTCCAGCACACAGAGAAAGAGTGAAAAAACAATGAGAAATAAAGATATATCTTGTTAAGCCTCTCCTGATGAGGTGTACCTTTTTGGTGCATTCACAGGTTTAATTGTTCTTGAAAAAATGGTAATGTGTCAAAATCCATGGATAACGCATGGGAACACCCATGCAACCGCCTGCCTGGCGCAGAGTAATAAAACGCAACGCAGAGTAATGAGATTTGCTCTGCATTACATTACGTGAAATTTGAAACCATGCATGCCTTCATAAATCTCATTTTTAGGTCTCGCCTAGCGACGCAGCGCATGCGCGCTACCTGCCTTGGCGAGACCTATTGTTGTCGGTTTAGTGTGAGAAGGGAGACAAACCATGTGCGCGCATGGACAGGCGATGTGCACGCGCATGGCATCTCCTCTCTAGCAATGTAAGCTTTCACACGCTCCCACCTTGATTTAGGTTTTAGTTTCACTGCGCAATGCAACTATACAAGGCAGACACATAAATTTCAGCGCTTCAGCATATCAAGAACTTTGTGCCGCATGGTATTTTCTTTGCTTTTTTTCGCTTTTGTTGCCGCAACACACAACAGTATTGTTCTTGCCTCGCCGTGCTTTTTATCTGCCCCGAACTCTATCCTGCCACTTATCCTAATGTTTTTAACTCGAGTGCGAACCAGGTCAGCAGAGCTGCTCTAGAGGCAGAGAACCAGGTCAGCAGAGCTGTTGTAGAGCCAGAGAACCAGGTCAGCAGAGCTGCTTTAGAGCCAGAGAACCAGGTCAGCAGAGCCGCTTTAGAGCCAGAGAACCAGGTCAGCAGAGCTGCTCTAGAGCCTATGATCCAGGTCAGTAGAGCTGCTGTAGAGCCAGAGAACCAGGTCAACAGAGCTGCTCTAGAGTCTAAGAACCAGGTCAGCAGAGCTGCCCTAAAGCCAGAGAACTAGGTCAGCAGATCTTCTCTCGAGGCAGAGAAACAGGTCAGCAGAGCAGCTTTAGAGCCAGAGAACCAAGTCATCAGAGCCGCTGTAGAACCAGAGAACCAGGTCAGCAGAGCTGCTGTAGAGCCAGAGAACTAGGTCAGCAGAGCTGCTTTAGAGCCAGAGAGCCCGGTCAGCAGAGCTGCTTTAAAGGGAGAGAACCAGGTCAGCAGAGCCGCTATAGAGCCAGAGAACCAGGTCAGCAGAGCTGATGTAGAGCCAGAGAACCAGGTCAGCAGAGCCGCTTTAGAGCCAGAGAACCAGGTCAGCAGAGCCGCTATAGAGCCAAAGAACCAGGTCAGCAGAGCCGCTATACAGCCAGAGAACCAGGACAGCAGAGCTGATTTAGAGCCAGAGAACCAGGTAAGCAGATCTGCTCTAGAGCCTAAGAACCAGGTCAGCAGAGCTGCTCTAGAGGCAGAGAACCAGGTTAGCAGAGCTGCTGTAGAGCCAGAGAACCAGGTCAGCAGAGGTGCTTTAGAGCCATAGAACCAGGTCAGCAGAGCCGTTGTAGAGCCAGAGAACCAGGTCAGCAGAGCTGCTCTATAGCCTAAGAACCAGGTCACCAGAGCTGCTCTAGAGCCAGAGAACTAGGTCAGCAGAGCCGTTGTAGAGCCAGAGAACCATGTTAGCAGATCTGCTCCAGAGCCAGCGAACCAGGTCAGCAGAGCTGTTGTAGAGCCAGAGAACCATGTCAGCAGAGCTGCTCTAGAGCCTAACAACCAGGTCTGCAGAGCTGCTTTAGAGCCAGAGAACCAGGTCTGCAAAGCTGCTTTAGAGCCAGAGAACCAGGTCAGCAGAGCTGCTCTAGAGCCTAAGAACCAGGTCAGCAGAGCTGCTCTAGAGCCTAAGAACCAGGTCAGCAGAGCTGCTTTAGAGCCAGAGAACCAGGTCAGCAGAGCTGCTTTAGAGGGAGAGAACCAGGTCAGCAGAGATGCTTTAGAGCCAGAGAACCAGGTCAGCAGAGCTGCTTTACAGCCAGAGAACCAGGTCAGCAGAGCTGCTTTACAACCAGAGAACAAGGTCAGCAGAGCTGCTTTTGAGCCAGAGAACCAGGTCTGCAGAGCTGCTCTAGAGCCCAAGAACCAGGTCAGCAGAGCTGCTTTAGAAACAGAGAACCAGGTCAGCAGAGGTGCTTTAGAGCTAGAGAACTAGGTCAGCAGAGCTGCTCTAGAGCCTAAGAACAAGGTCAGCAGAGCTGCTCTAGAGCCAGCGAACCAGGTCAGCAGAGCTGCTTTAGAGCCAGAGGGAGAGAACCAGGTCAGCAGAGCTGCTTTAGAGGGAGAGAACCAGGTCAGCAGAGCCGCTTTAGAGCCAGAGAACCAGGTCACAGAGCTGCTTTACAGCCAGAGAACCAGGTCAGCAGAGCTGATGTAGAACCAGAGAACCAGGTCAGCAGAGCCGCTTTAGAGCCAGAGAACCAGGTCAGCAGAGCCGCTATAGAGCCAAAGAACCAGGTCAGCAGAGCCGCTATACAGCCAGAGAACCAGGACAGCAGAGCTGCTGATTTAGAGCCAGAGAACCAGGTAAGCAGATCTGCTCTAGAGCCTAAAAACCAGGTCAGCAGAGCTGCTCTAGAGGCAGAGAACCAGGTTAGCAGAGCTGCTGTAGAGCCAGAGAACCAGGTCTGCAGAGCTGCTTTAGAGCCAGAGAACCAGGTCTGCAAAGCTGCTTTAGAGCCAGAGAACCAGGTCAGCAGAGCTGCTCTAGAGCCTAAGAACCAGGTCAGCAGAGCTGCTCTAGAGCCTAAGAACCAGGTCAGCAGAGCTGCTTTAGAGCCAGAGAACCAGGTCAGCAGAGCTGCTTTAGAGGGAGAGAACCAGGTCAGCAGAGATGCTTTAGAGCCAGAGAACCAGGTCAGCAGAGCTGCTTTACAGCCAGAGAACCAGGTCAGCAGAGCTGCTTTACAACCAGAGAACAAGGTCAGCAGAGCTGCTTTTGAGCCAGAGAACCAGGTCTGCAGAGCTGCTCTAGAGCCCAAGACCCAGGTCAGCAGAGCTGCTTTAGAAACAGAGAACCAGGTCAGCAGAGGTGCTTTAGAGCTAGAGAACTAGGTCAGCAGAGCTGCTCTAGAGCCTAAGAACAAGGTCAGCAGAGCTGCTCTAGAGCCAGCGAACCAGGTCAGCAGAGCTGCTTTAGAGCCAGAGGGAGAGAACCAGGTCAGCAGAGCTGCTTTAGAGGGAGAGAACCAGGTCAGCAGAGCCGCTTTAGAGCCAGAGAACCAGGTCACAGAGCTGCTTTACAGCCAGAGAACCAGGTCAGCAGAGCTGCTTTAGAGACAGAGAACCAGGTCAACAGAGCTGCTTTAGAGCCAGAGAACCAGGCCAGCAGAGCTGCTCTAGAGCCTAAGAACCAGGTCAGCAGAACTGCTCTAGAGGCAGAGAACCAGGTCAGCAGAGCTGCTTTAGAGCCAGAGAACCAGGTCAACAGAGCTGCTTTAGAGCCATAGAACCAGGTCAGCAGAGCTGCTTTAGAGCTAGAGAACCAGGTCAGCAGAGCCGTTGTAGAGCCAGAGAACCAGGTCAGCAGAGCTGCTCTACAGCCTAAGAACCAGGTCAGCAGAGCTGCTCTAGAGCCAGAGAACTAGGTCAGAAGAGCTGTTCTGGAGGCAGAGAACCAGGTCAGAAGAGCTGCTTTAGAGCCATAGAACCAGGTCAGCAGAGCTGCTTTAGAGCCATAGACCCAGGTCAGCAGAGCCGTTGTAGAGCCAGAGAACCAGGTCAGCAGAGCTGCTCTAGAGCCTAAGAACCAGGTCACCAGAGCTGCTCTAGAGCCAGAGAACTAGGTCAGCAGAGCCGTTGTAGAGCCAGAGAACCATGTTAGCAGAGGTGCTTTAGAGCCATAGAACCAGGTCAGCAGAGCCGTTGTAGAGCCAGAGAACCAGGTCAGCAGAGCTGCTCTATAGCCTAAGAACCAGGTCACCAGAGCTGCTCTAGAGCCAGAGAACTAGGTCAGCAGAGCCGTTGTAGAGCCAGAGAACCATGTTAGCAGATCTGCTCCAGAGCCAGCGAACCAGGTCAGCAGAGCTGTTGTAGAGCCAGAGAACCATGTCAGCAGAGCTGCTCTAGAGCCTAACAACCAGGTCTGCAGAGCTGCTTTAGAGCCAGAGAACCAGGTCTGCAAAGCTGCTTTAGAGCCAGAGAACCAGGTCAGCAGAGCTGCTCTAGAGCCTAAGAACCAGGTCAGCAGAGCTGCTCTAGAGCCTAAGAACCAGGTCAGCAGAGCTGCTTTAGAGCCAGAGAACCAGGTCAGCAGAGCTGCTTTAGAGGGAGAGAACCAGGTCAGCAGAGATGCTTTAGAGCCAGAGAACCAGGTCAGCAGAGCTGCTTTACAGCCAGAGAACCAGGTCAGCAGAGCTGCTTTACAACCAGAGAACAAGGTCAGCAGAGCTGCTTTTGAGCCAGAGAACCAGGTCTGCAGAGCTGCTCTAGAGCCCAAGAACCAGGTCAGCAGAGCTGCTTTAGAAACAGAGAACCAGGTCAGCAGAGGTGCTTTAGAGCTAGAGAACTAGGTCAGCAGAGCTGCTCTAGAGCCTAAGAACAAGGTCAGCAGAGCTGCTCTAGAGCCAGCGAACCAGGTCAGCAGAGCTGCTTTAGAGCCAGAGGGAGAGAACCAGGTCAGCAGAGCTGCTTTAGAGGGAGAGAACCAGGTCAGCAGAGCCGCTTTAGAGCCAGAGAACCAGGTCACAGAGCTGCTTTACAGCCAGAGAACCAGGTCAGCAGAGCTGATGTAGAACCAGAGAACCAGGTCAGCAGAGCCGCTTTAGAGCCAGAGAACCAGGTCAGCAGAGCCGCTATAGAGCCAAAGAACCAGGTCAGCAGAGCCGCTATACAGCCAGAGAACCAGGACAGCAGAGCTGCTGATTTAGAGCCAGAGAACCAGGTAAGCAGATCTGCTCTAGAGCCTAAGAACCAGGTCAGCAGAGCTGCTCTAGAGGCAGAGAACCAGGTTAGCAGAGCTGCTGTAGAGCCAGAGAACCAGGTCTGCAGAGCTGCTTTAGAGCCAGAGAACCAGGTCTGCAAAGCTGCTTTAGAGCCAGAGAACCAGGTCAGCAGAGCTGCTCTAGAGCCTAAGAACCAGGTCAGCAGAGCTGCTCTAGAGCCTAAGAACCAGGTCAGCAGAGCTGCTTTAGAGCCAGAGAACCAGGTCAGCAGAGCTGCTTTAGAGGGAGAGAACCAGGTCAGCAGAGATGCTTTAGAGCCAGAGAACCAGGTCAGCAGAGCTGCTTTACAGCCAGAGAACCAGGTCAGCAAAGCTGCTTTACAACTAGAGAACAAGGTCAGCAGAGCTGCTTTTGAGCCAGAGAACCAGGTCTGCAGAGCTGCTCTAGAGCCCAAGACCCAGGTCAGCAGAGCTGCTTTAGAAACAGAGAACCAGGTCAGCAGAGGTGCTTTAGAGCTAGAGAACTAGGTCAGCAGAGCTGCTCTAGAGCCTAAGAACAAGGTCAGCAGAGCTGCTCTAGAGCCAGCGAACCAGGTCAGCAGAGCTGCTTTAGAGCCAGAGGGAGAGAACCAGGTCAGCAGAGCTGCTTTAGAGGGAGAGAACCAGGTCAGCAGAGCCGCTTTAGAGCCAGAGAACCAGGTCACAGAGCTGCTTTACAGCCAGAGAACCAGGTCAGCAGAGCTGCTTTAGAGACAGAGAACCAGGTCAACAGAGCTGCTTTAGAGCCAGAGAACCAGGCCAGCAGAGCTGCTCTAGAGCCTAAGAACCAGGTCAGCAGAACTGCTCTAGAGGCAGAGAACCAGGTCAGCAGAGCTGCTTTAGAGCCAGAGAACCAGGTCAACAGAGCTGCTTTAGAGCCATAGAACCAGGTCAGCAGAGCTGCTTTAGAGCTAGAGAACCAGGTCAGCAGAGCCGTTGTAGAGCCAGAGAACCAGGTCAGCAGAGCTGCTCTACAGCCTAAGAACCAGGTCAGCAGAGCTGCTCTAGAGCCAGAGAACTAGGTCAGAAGAGCTGTTCTGGAGGCAGAGAACCAGGTCAGAAGAGCTGCTTTAGAGCCATAGAACCAGGTCAGCAGAGCTGCTTTAGAGCCATAGACCCAGGTCAGCAGAGCCGTTGTAGAGCCAGAGAACCAGGTCAGCAGAGCTGCTCTAGAGCCTAAGAACCAGGTCACCAGAGCTGCTCTAGAGCCAGAGAACTAGGTCAGCAGAGCCGTTGTAGAGCCAGAGAACCATGTTAGCAGATCTGCTCCAGAGCCAGAGAACCAGGTCAGCAGAGCTGTTGTAGAGCCAGAGAACCAGGTCAGCAGAGCTGCTCTAGAGCCTAACAACCAGGTCAGCAGAGCTGCTTTAGAGCCAGAGAACCAGGTCTGCAAAGCTGCTTTAGAGCCAGAGAACCATTCAGCAGAGCTGCTCTAGAGCCTAAGAACCAGGTCAGCAGAGCTGCTTTAGAGCCAGAGAACCAGGTCAGCAGAGCTGCTTTAGAGCCAGAGAACCAGGTCAGCAGAGCTGCTTTACAGCCAGAGAACCAGGTCAGCAGAGCTGCTCTAGAGCCTAAGAACCAGGTCAGCAGAGCTGCTCTAGAGCCAGTGAACCAGGTCAGCAGAGCTGCTTTAGAGCCAGAGGGAGAGAACCAGGTCAGCAGAGCTGCTTTAGAGGGAGAGAACCAGGTCAGCAGAGCCGCTTTAGAGCCAGAGTACCAGGTCACAGAGCTGATTTACAGCCAGAGAACCAGGTCAGCAGAGCTGCTTTAGAGACAGAGAACCAGGTCAGCAGAGCTGCTTTAGAGCCAGAGAACCAGGTCAGCAGAGCTGCTCTAGAGCCTAAGAACCAGGTTAGCAGAGCTGCTCTAGAGGCAGAGAACCAGGTTAGCAGAGCAGCTGTAGAGCCAGAGAACCAGGTCAGCAGAGCTGCTTTAGAGCCATAGAACTAGGTCAGCAGAGCAGCTTTAGAGCCAGAGAAAGGGGTCAGCAGAGCCGTTGTAGAGCCAGAGAACCAGGTCAGCAGAGCTTCTCTAGAGCCAAAGAACCAGGTCAGCAGAGCTGCTCTAGAGCCAGAGAACCGGGTCAGCAGAGCTGCTTTACAGCCAGAGAACCAGGTCAGCAGAGCTGCTTTAGAGCCAGAGAACCAGGTCAGCAAGAACCAGGTCAGCAGAGCTGCTTAAGAGCCAGAGAACCAGGTCAGCAGAGCCACTTTAGAGCCAGAGAACCAGGTCAGCAGAGCCGTTGTAGAGCCATAGAACCAGGTCAGCAGAGCTGCTTTAGAGACAGAGAACCAGGTCAGCAACGCTGCTTTAGAGGGAGAGAACCAGGCCAGCAGAGCTGCTCCAAAGCCAGAGAACCAGGTCAGCAGAGCTGTTTCAAAGCTCAGCAGAGCTGCATCAAAGGCAGAGAACCAGGTCAGCAGAGCTGCTTTAGAGCCAGAGAACCAGGTCAGCAGAGCTGCTTCAAAGCCAGAGAACCAGGTCAGCAAAGCTGCTTTAGAGCCATAGAACCAGGTCAGCAGAGCTGCTTTAGAGGGAGAGAACCAGGTCAGCAGAGCTGCTCTAGAGGCAGAGAACCAGGTCAGCAGAGCTGCTGTAGAGCCATAGAACCAGGTCAGCAGAGCTGCTTTAGAGCCATAGAACCAGGTCAGCAGAGCCGTTGTAGAGCCAGAGAACCAGGTTAGCAGAGCTGCTCTAGAGCATAAGAACCAGGTCAGCAGAGCTGCTCTAGAGCCAGAGAACTAGGTCAGCAGAGCCGTTGTAGAGCCAGAGAACCAGGTCAGCAGAGCTGCTCTAGAGCCTAAGAACCAGGTCAGCAGAGCTGCTCTAGAGCCAGCGAACCAGGTCAGCAGAGCTGCTTTAGAGCCAGAGAACCAGGTCAACAGAGCTGCTTTAGAGCCATAGAACCAGGTCAGCAGAGCTGCTTTAGAGCTAGAGAACCAGGTCAGCAGAGCCGTTGTAGAGCCAGAGAACCAGGTCAGCAGAGCTGCTCTACAGCCTAAGAACCAGGTCAGCAGAGCTGCTCTAGAGCCAGAGAACTAGGTCAGAAGAGCTGTTCTAGAGGCAGAGAACCAGGTCAGAAGAGCTGCTCTAGAGCCTAAGAACCAGGTCACCAGAGCTGCTCTAGAGCCAGAGAACTAGGTCAGCAGAGCCGTTGTAGAGCCAGAGAACCATGTTAGCAGAGCTGCTCTAGAGCCTAAGAACCAGGTCACCAGAGCTGCTTTAGAGCCATAGAACCAGGTCAGCAGAGCCGTTGTAGAGCCAGAGAACCAGGTCAGCAGAGCTGCTCTAGAGCCTAAGAACCAGGTCACCAGAGCTGCTCTAGAGCCAGAGAACTAGGTCAGCAGAGCCGTTGTAGAGCCAGAGAACCATGTTAGCAGATCTGCTCCAGAGCCAGAGAACCAGGTCAGCAGAGCTGTTGTAGAGCCAGAGAACCAGGTCAGCAGAGCTGCTCTAGAGCCTAACAACCAGGTCAGCAGAGCTGCTTTAGAGCCAGAGAACCAGGTCTGCAAAGCTGCTTTAGAGCCAGAGAACCATTCAGCAGAGCTGCTCTAGAGCCAGCGAACCAGGTCAGCAGAGCTGCTTTAGAGCCAGAGGGAGAGAACCAGGTCAGCAGAGCTGCTTTAGAGCCAGAGAACCAGGTCAGCAGAGCTGCTTTAGAGCCAGAAAACCAGGTCAGCAGAGCTGCTTTACAGCCAGAGAACCAGGTCAGCAGAGTTGCTCTAGAGCCTAAGAACCAGGTCAGCAGAGCTGCTCTAGAGCCAGCGAACCAGGTCAGCAGAGCTGCTTTAGAGCCAGAGGGAGAGAACCAGGTCAGCAGAGCTGCTTTAGAGGGAGAGAACCAGGTCAGCAGAGCCGCTTTAGAGCCAGAGTACCAGGTCACAGAGCTGCTTTACAGCCAGAGAACCAGGTCAGCAGAGCTGCTTTAGAGACAGAGAACCAGGTCAGCAGAGCTGCTTTAGAGCCAGAGAACCAGGTCAGCAGAGCTGCTCTAGAGCCTAAGAACCAGGTCAGCAGAGCTGCTCTAGAGGCAGAGAACCAGGTCAGCAGAGCAGCTGTAGAGCCAGAGAACCAGGTCAGCAGAGCTGCTTTAGAGCCATAGAACTAGGTCAGCAGAGCAGCTTTAGAGCCAGAGAACCGGGTCAGCAGAGCCGTTGTAGAGGCAGAGAACCAGGTCAGCAGAGCTTCTCTAGAGCCAAAGAACCAGGTCAGCAGAGCTGCTCTAGAGCCAGAGAACCGGGCAGCAGAGCTGCTTTACAGCCAGAGAACCAGGTCAGCAGAGCTGCTTTAGAGCCAGAGAACCAGGTCAGCAAGAACCAGGTCAGCAGAGCTGCTTTAGAGCCAGAGAACCAGGTCAGCAGAGCCACTTTAGAGCCAGAGAACCAGGTCAGCAGAGCCGTTGTAGAGCCATAGAACCAGGTCAGCAGAGCTGCTTTAGAGACAGAGAACCAGGTCAGCAACGCTGCTTTAGAGGGAGAGAACCAGGCCAGCAGATCTGCTCCAAAGCCGGAGAACCAGGTCAGCAGAGCTGTTTCAAAGCTCAGCAGAGCTGCATCAAAGGCAGAGAACCAGGTCAGCAGAGCCGCTTTAGAGCCAGAGAACCAGGTCAGCAGAGCTGCTTCAAAGCCAGAGAACCAGGTCAGCAAAGCTGCTTTAGAGCCATAGAACCAGGTCAGCAGAGCTGCTTTAGAGGGAGAGAACCAGAACAGCAGAGCTGCTCCAGAGGCAGAGAACCAGGTCAGCAGAGCTGCTGTAGAGCCATAGAACCAGGTCAGCAGAGCTGCTTTAGAGCCATAGAACCAGGTCAGCAGAGCCGTTGTAGAGCCAGAGAACCAGGTTAGCAGAGCTGCTCTAGAGCATAAGAACCAGGTCAGCAGAGCTGCTCTAGAGCCAGAGAACTAGGTCAGCAGAGCCGTTGTAGAGCCAGAGAACCAGGTCAGCAGAACTGCTCTAGAGCCTAAGAACCAGGTCAGCAGAGCTGCTCTAGAGCCAGCGAACCAGGTCAGCAGAGCTGCTTTAGAGCCAGAGGGAGAGAACCAGGTCAGCAGAGCTGCTTTAGAGGGAGAGAACCAGGTCAGCAGAGCCGCTTTAGAGCCAGAGTACCAGGTCACAGAGCTGCTTTACAGCCAGAGAACCAGGTCAGCAGAGCTGCTTTAGAGACAGAGAACCAGGTCAGCAGAGCTGCTTTAGAGCCAGAGAACCAGGTCAGCAGAGCTGCTCTAGAGCCTAAGAACCAGGTCAGCAGAGCTGCTCTAGAGGCAGAGAACCAGGTCAGCAGAGCAGCTGTAGAGCCAGAGAACCAGGTCAGCAGAGCTGCTTTAGAGCCATAGAACTAGGTCAGCAGAGCAGCTTTAGAGCCAGAGAACCGGGTCAGCAGAGCCGTTGTAGAGCCAGAGAACCAGGTCAGCAGAGCTTCTCTAGAGCCAAAGAACCAGGTCAGCAGAGCTGCTCTAGAGCCAGAGAACCGGGTCAGCAGAGCTGCTTTACAGCCAGAGAACCAGGTCAGCAGAGCTGCTTTAGAGCCAGAGAACCAGGTCAGCAAGAACCAGGTCAGCAGAGCTGCTTTAGAGCCAGAGAACCAGGTCAGCAGAGCCACTTTAGAGCCAGAGAACCAGGTCAGCAGAGCCGTTGTAGAGCCATAGAACCAGGTCAGCAGAGCTGCTTTAGAGACAGAGAACCAGGTCAGCAATGCTGCTTTAGAGGGAGAGAACCAGGCCAGCAGAGCTGCTCCAAAGCCAGAGAACCAGGTCAGCAGAGGTGTTTCAAAGCTCAGCAGAGCTGCATCAAAGGCAGAGAACCAGGTCAGCAGAGCTGCTTTAGAGCCAGAGAACCAGGTCAGCAGAGCTGCTTCAAAGCCAGAGAACCAGGTCTGCAAAGCTGCTTTAGAGCCAGAGAACCAGGTCAGCAGAGCTGCTCTAGAGCCTAAGAACCAGGTCACCAGAGCTGCTCTAGAGCCAGGGAACTAGGTCAGCAGAGCCGTTGTAGAGCCAGAGAACCATGTAAGCAGATCTGCTCCAGAGCCAGAGAACCAGGTCAGCAGAGCTGTTGTAGAGCCAGAGAACCAGGTCAGCAGAGCTGCTCTAGAGCCTAACAACCAGGTCAGCAGAGCTGCTTTAGAGCCAGAGAACCAGGTCTGCAAAGCTGCTTTAGAGCCAGAGAACCATTCAGCAGAGCTGCTCTAGAGCCAGCGGACCAGGTCAGCAGAGCTGCTTTAGAGCCAGAGGGGGAGAACCAGGTCAGCAGAGCTGCTTTAGAGCCAGAGAACCAGGTCAGCAGAGCTGCTTTAGAGCCAGAGAACCAGGTCAGCAGAGCTGCTTTACAGCCAGAGAACCAGGTCAGCAGAGCTGCTCTAGAGCCTAAGAACCAGGTCAGCAGAGCTGCTCTAGAGCCTAAGAACCAGGTCAGCAGAGCTGCTTTAGAGCCAGAGGGAGAGAACCAGGTCAGCAGAGCTGCTTTAGAGGGAGAGAACCAGGTCAGCAGAGCCACTTTAGAGCCAGAGTACCAGGTCACAGAGCTGCTTTACAGCCAGAGAACCAGGTCAGCAGAGCTGCTTTACAACCAGAGAACAAGGTCAGCAGAGCTGCTTTTGAGCCAGAGAACCAGGTCTGCAGAGCTGCTCTAGAGCCCAAGAACCAGGTCAGCAGAGCTGCTTTAGAAACAGAGAACCAGGTCAGCAGAGCTGTTCTAGAGGCAGAGAACCAGGTCAGAAGAGCTGCTTTACAGCCAGAGAACCAGGTCAGCAGAGCTGTTGTAGAGCCAGAGAACCAGGTCAGCAGAGCTGCTCTAGAGCCTAACAACCAGGTCAGCAGAGCTGCTTTAGAGCCAGAGAACCAGGTCAGCAGAGCTGCTCTAGAGCCTAAGAACCAGGTCAGCAGAGCTGCTCTAGAGCCTAAGAACCAGGTCAGCAGAGCTGCTTTAGAGCCAGAGGGAGAGAACCAGGTCAGCAGAGCTGCTTTAGAGGGAGAGAACCAGGTCAGCAGAGCCGCTTTAGAGCCAAAGTACCAGGTCACAGAGCTGCTTTACAGCCAGAGAACCAGGTCAGCAGAGCTGCTTTAGAGACAGAGAACCAGGTCAGCAGAGCTGCTTTAGAGCCAGAGAACCAGGTCAGCAGAGCTGCTCTAGAGCCTAAGAACCAGGTCAGCAGAGCTGCTCTAGAGGCAGAGAACCAGGTCAGCAGAGCAGCTGTAGAGCCAGAGAACCAGGTCAGGAGAGCTGCTTTAGAGCCATAGAACTAGGTCAGCAGAGCAGCTTTAGAGCCAGAGAACCGGGTCAGCAGAGCCGTTGTAGAGCCAGAGAACCGGGCAGCAGAGCTGCTTTACAGCCAGAGAACCAGGTCAGCAGAGCTGCTTTAGAGCCAGAGAACCAGGTCAGCAAGAACCAGGTCAGCAGAGCTGCTTTAGAGCCAGAGAACCAGGTCAGCAGAGCCACTTTAGAGCCAGAGAACCAGGTCAGCAGAGCCGTTGTAGAGCCATAGAACCAGGTCAGCAGAGCTGCTTTAGAGACAGAGAACCAGGTCAGCAACGCTGCTTTAGAGGGAGAGAACCAGGCCAGCAGAGCTGCTCCAAAGCCAGAGAACCAGGTCAGCAGAGCTGTTTCAAAGCTCAGCAGAGCTGCATCAAAGGCAGAGAACCAGGTCAGCAGAGCTGCTTTAGAGCCAGAGAACCAGGTCAGCAGAGCTGCTTCAAAGCCAGAGAACCAGGTCAGCAAAGCTGCTTTAGAGCCATAGAACCAGGTCAGCAGAGCTGCTTTAGAGGGAGAGAACCAGAACAGCAGAGCTGCTCTAGAGGCAGAGAACCAGGTCAGCAGAGCTGCTGTAGAGCCATAGAACCAGGTCAGCAGAGCTGCTTTAGAGCCATAGAACCAGGTCAGCAGAGCCGTTGTAGAGCCAGAGAACCAGGTTAGCAGAGCTGCTCTAGAGCATAAGAACCAGGTCAGCAGAGCTGCTCTAGAGCCAGAGAACTAGGTCAGCAGAGCCGTTGTAGAGCCAGAGAAACAGGTCAGCAGAACTGCTCTAGAGCCTAAGAACCAGGTCAGCAGAGCTGCTCTAGAGCCAGCGAACCAGGTCAGCAGAGCTGCTTTAGAGCCAGAGGGAGAGAACCAGGTCAGCAGAGCTGCTTTAGAGGGAGAGAACCAGGTCAGCAGAGCCGCTTTAGAGCCAGAGTACCAGGTCACAGAGCTGCTTTACAGCCAGAGAACCAGGTCAGCAGAGCTGCTTTAGAGACAGAGAACCAGGTCAGCAGAGCTGCTTTAGAGCCAGAGAACCAGGTCAGCAGAGCTGCTCTAGAGCCTAAGAACCAGGTCAGCAGAGCTGCTCTAGAGGCAGAGAACCAGGTCAGCAGAGTAGCTGTAGAGCCAGAGAACCAGGTCAGCAGAGCTGCTTTAGAGCCATAGAACTAGGTCAGCAGAGCAGCTTTAGAGCCAGAGAACCGGGTCAGCAGAGCCGTTGTAGAGCCAGAGAACCAGGTCAGCAGAGCTTCTCTAGAGCCAAAGAACCAGGTCAGCAGAGCTGCTCTAGAGCCAGAGAACCGGGTCAGCAGAGCTGCTTTACAGCCAGAGAACCAGGTCAGCAGAGCTGCTTTAGAGCCAGAGAACCAGGTCAGCAAGAACCAGGTCAGCAGAGCTGCTTTAGAGCCAGAGAACCAGGTCAGCAGAGCTGCTTTAGAGGGAGAGAACCAGGTCAGCAGAGATGCTTTAGAGCCAGAGAACCAGGTCAGCAGAGCTGCTTTACAGCCAGAGAACCAGGTCAGCAGAGCTGCTTTACAACCAGAGAACAAGGTCAGCAGAGCTGCTTTTGAGCCAGAGAACCAGGTCTGCAGAGCTGCTCTAGAGCCCAAGAACCAGGTCAGCAGAGCTGCTTTAGAAACAGAGAACCAGGCCAGCAGAGGTGCTTTAGAGCTAGAGAACTAGGTCAGCAGAGCTGCTCTAGAGCCTACGAACAAGGTCAGCAGAGCTGCTCTAAAGCCAGCGAACCAGGTCAGCAGAGCTGCTTTAGAGCCAGAGGGAGAGAACCAGGTCAGCAGAGCTGCTTTAGAGGGAGAGAACCAGGTCAGCAGAGCCGCTTTAGAGCCAGAGAACCAGGTCACAGAGCTGCTTTAGAGACAGAGAACCAGGTCAACAGAGCTGCTTTAGAGCCAGAGAACCAGGCCAGCAGAGCTGCTCTAGAGCCTAAGAACCAGGTCAGCAGAAATGCTCTAGAGGCAGAGAACCAGGTCAGCAGAGCTGCTTTAGAGCCAGAGAACCAGGTCAACAGAGCTGCTTTAGAGCCATAGAACCAGGTCAGCAGAGCTGCTCTAGAGCCAGAGAACTAGGTCAGAAGAGATGTTCTAGAGGCAGAGAACCAGGTCAGAAGAGCTGCTTTAGAGCCATAGAACCAGGTCAGCAGAGCTGCTTTAGAGCCATAGAACCAGGTCAGCAGAGCCGTTGTAGAGCCAGAGAACCAGGTCAGCAGAGCTGCTCTAGAGCCTAAGAACCAGGTCACCTGAGCTGCTCTAGAGCCAGAGAACTAGGTCAGCAGAGCCGTTGTAGAGCCAGAGAACCATGTTAGCAGATCTGCTCCAGAGCCAGAGAACCAGGTCAGCAGAGCTGTTGTAGAGCCAGAGAGCCAGGTCAGCAGAGCTGCTCTAGAGCCTAACAAGCAGGTCAGCAGAGCTGCTTTAGAGCCAGAGAACCAGGTCTGCAAAGCTGCTTTAGAGCCAGAGAACCATTCAGCAGAGCTGCTCTAGAGCCTAAGAACCAGGTCAGCAGAGCTGCTTTAGAGCGAGCGAACCAGGTCAGCAGAGCTGCTTTAGAGCCAGAGAACCAGGTCAGCAGAGCTGCTTTACAGCCAGAGAACCAGGTCAGCAGAGCTGCTCTAGAGCCTAAGAACCAGGTCAGCAGAGCTGCTCCAGAGCCTAAGAACCAGGTCAGCAGAGCTGCTTTAGAGCCAGAGGGAGAGAACCAGGTCAGCAGAGCTGCTTTAGAGGGAGAGAACCAGGTCAGCAGAGCCGCTTTAGAGCCAGAGTACCAGGTCACAGAGCTGATTTACAGGCAGAGAACCAGGTCAGCAGAGCTGCTTTAGAGACAGAGAACCAGGTCAGCAGAGCTGCTTTAGAGCCAGAGAACCAGGTCAGCAGAGCTGCTCTAGAGCCTAAGAACCAGGTTAGCAGAGCTGCTCTAGAGGCAGAGAACCAGGTTAGCAGAGCAGCTGTAGAGCCAGAGAACCAGGTCAGCAGAGCTGCTTTAGAGCCATAGAACTAGGTCAGCAGAGCAGCTTTAGAGCCAGAGAAAGGGGTCAGCAGAGCCATTGTAGAGCCAGAGAACCAGGTCAGCAGAGCTTCTCTAGAGCCAAAGAACCAGGTCAGCAGAGCTGCTCTAGAGCCAGAGAACCGGGTCAGCAGAGCTGCTTTACAGCCAGAGAACCAGGTCAGCAGAGCTGCTTTAGAGCCAGAGAACCAGGTCAGCAAGAACCAGGTCAGCAGAGCTGCTTTAGAGCCAGAGAACCAGGTCAGCAGAGCCACTTTAGAGCCAGAGAACCAGGTCAGCAGAGCCGTTGTAGAGCCATAGAACCAGGTCAGCAGAGCTGCTTTAGAGACAGAGAACCAGGTCAGCAACGCTGCTTTAGAGGGAGAGAACCAGGCCAGCAGAGCTGCTCCAAAGCCAGAGAACCAGGTCAGCAGAGCTGTTTCAAAGCTCAGCAGAGCTGCATCAAAGGCAGAGAACCAGGTCAGCAGAACTGCTTTAGAGCCAGAGAACCAGGTCAGCAGAGCTGCTTCAAAGCCAGAGAACCAGCTCAGCAAAGCTGCTTTAGAGCCATAGAACCAGGTCAGCAGAGCTGCTTTAGAGGGAGAGAACCAGGTCAGCAGAGCTGCTCTAGAGGCAGAGAACCAGGTCAGCAGAGCTGCTGTGGAGCCATAGAACCAGGTCAGCAGAGCTGCTTTAGAGCCATAGAACCAGGTCAGCAGAGCCGTTGTAGAGCCAGAGAACCAGGTTAGCAGAGCTGCTCTAGAGCATTAGAACCAGGTCAGCAGAGCTGCTCTAGAGCCAGAGAACTAGGTCAGCAGAGCCGTTGTAGAGCCAGAGAACCAGGTCTGCAGAGCTGCTCTAGAGCCTAAGAACCAGGTCAGCAGAGCTGCTCTAGAGCCAGCGAACCAGGTCAGCAGAGCTGCTTTAGAGCCAGAGAACCAGGCCAGCAGAGCTGCTCTAGAGCCTAAGAACCAGGTCAGCAGAACTGCTGTAGAGGCAGAGAACCAGGTCAGCAGAGCTGCTTTAGAGCCAGAGAACCAGGTCAACAGAGCTGCTTTAGAGCCATAGAACCAGGTCAGCAGAGCTGCTTTAGAGCTAGAGAACCAGGTCAGCAGAGCCGTTGTAGAGCCAGAGAACCAGGTCAGCAGAGCTGCTCTACAGCCTAAGAACCAGGTCAGCAGAGCTGCTCTAGAGCCAGAGAACTAGGTCAGAAGAGCTGTTCTAGAGGCAGAGAACCAGGTCAGAAGAGCTGCTTTAGAGCCATAGAACCAGGTCAGCAGAGCTGCTTTAGAGCCATAGAACCAGGTCAGCAGAGCCGTTGTAGAGCCAGAGAACCAGGTCAGCAGAGCTGCTCTAGAGCCTAAGAACCAGGTAACCAGAGCTGCTCTAGAGCCAGAGAACTAGGTCAGCAGAGCCGTTGTAGAGCCAGAGAACCATGTAAGCAGATCTGCTCCAGAGCCAGAGAACCAGGTCAGCAGAGCTGTTGTAGAGCCAGAGAACCAGGTCAGCAGAGCTGCTTTAGAGCCTAACAACCAGGTCAGCAGAGCTGCTTTAGAGCCAGAGAACCAGGTCTGCAAAGCTGCTTTAGAGCCAGAGAACCATTCAGCAGAGCTGCTCTAGAGCCAGCGAACCAGGTCAGCAGAGCTGCTTTAGAGCCAGAGGGAGAGAACCAGGTCAGCAGAGCTGCTTTAGAGCCAGAGAACCAGGTCAGCAGAGCTGCTTTAGAGCCAGAGAACCAGGTCAGCAGAGCTGCTTTACAGCCAGAGAACCAGGTCAGCAGAGCTGCTCTAGAGCCTAAGAACCAGGTCAGCAGAGCTGCTCTAGAGCCTAAGAACCAGGTCAGCAGAGCTGCTTTAGAGCCAGAGGGAGACAACCAGGTCAGCAGAGCTGCTTTAGAGGGAGAGAACCAGGTCAGCAGAGCCGCTTTAGAGCCAGAGAACCAGCTCAGCAGAGCTGCTTTACAACCAGAGAACAAGGTCAGCAGAGCTGCTTTTGAGCCAGAGAACCAGGTCTGCAGAGCTGCTCTAGAGCCCAAGAACCAGGTCAGCAGAGCTGCTTTAGAAACAGAGAACCAGGTCAGCAGAGCTGTTCTAGAAGCAGAGAACCAGGTCAGAAGAGCTGCTTTACAGCCAGAGAACCAGGTCAGCAGAGCTGTTGTAGAGCCAGAGAACCAGGTCAGCAGAGCTGCTCTAGAGCCTAACAACCAGGTCAGCAGAGCTGCTTTAGAGCCAGAGAACCAGGTCAGCAGAGCTGCTCTAGAGCCTAAGAACCAGGTCAGCAGAGCTGCTCTAGAGCCTAAGAACCAGGTCAGCAGAGCTGCTTTAGAGCCAGAGGGAGAGAACCAGGTCAGCAGAGCTGCTTTAGAGGGAGAGAACCAGGTCAGCAGAGCCGCTTTAGAGCCAGAGTACCAGGTCACAGAGCTGCTTTACAGCCAGAGAACCAGGTCAGCAGAGCTGCTTTAGAGACAGAGAACCAGGTCAGCAGAGCTGCTTTAGAGCCAGAGAACCAGGTCAGCAGAGCTGCTCTAGAGCCTAAGAACCAGGTCAGCAGAGCTGCTCTAGAGGCAGAGAACCAGGTCAGCAGAGCAGTTGTAGAGCCAGAGAACCAGGTCAGCAGAGCTGCTTTAGAGCCATAGAACTAGGTCAGCAGAGCAGCTTTAGAGCCAGAGAACCGGGTCAGCAGAGCCGTTGTAGAGCCAGAGAACCAGGTCAGCAGAGCTTCTCTAGAGCCAAAGAACCAGGTCAGCAGAGCTGCTCTAGAGCCAGAGAACCGGGCAGCAGAGCTGCTTTACAGCCAGAGAACCAGGTCAGCAGAGCTGCTTTAGAGCCAGAGAACCAGGTCAGCAAGAACCAGGTCAGCAGAGCTGCTTTAGAGCCAGAGAACCAGGTCAGCAGAGCCACTTTAGAGCCAGAGAACCAGGTCAGCAGAGCCGTTGTAGAGCCATAGAACCAGGTCAGCAGAGCTGCTTTAGAGACAGAGAACCAGGTCAGCAACGCTGCTTTAGAGGGAGAGAACCAGGCCAGCAGAGCTGCTCCAAAGCCAGAGAACCAGGTCAGCAGAGCTGTTTCAAAGCTCAGCAGAGCTGCATCAAAGGCAGAGAACCAGGTCAGCAGAGCTGCTTTAGAGCCAGAGAACCAGGTCAGCAGAGCTGCTTCAAAGCCAGAGAACCAGGTCAGCAAAGCTGCTTTAGAGCCATAGAACCAGGTCAGCAGAGCTGCTTTAGAGGGAGAGAACCAGAACAGCAGAGCTGCTCTAGAGGCAGAGAACCAGGTCAGCAGAGCTGCTGTAGAGCCATAGAACCAGGTCAGCAGAGCTGCTTTAGAGCCATAGAACCAGGTCAGCAGAGCCGTTGTAGAGCCAGAGAACCAGGTTAGCAGAGCTGCTCTAGAGCATAAGAACCAGGTCAGCAGAGCTGCTCTAGAGCCAGAGAACTAGGTCAGCAGAGCCGTTGTAGAGCCAGAGAACCAGGTCAGCAGAACTGCTCTAGAGCCTAAGAACCAGGTCAGCAGAGCTGCTCTAGAGCCAGCGAACCAGGTCAGCAGAGCTGCTTTAGAGCCAGAGGGAGAGAACCAGGTCAGCAGAGCTGCTTTAGAGGGAGAGAACCAGGTCAGCAGAGCCGCTTTAGAGCCAGAGTACCAGGTCACAGAGCTGCTTTACAGCCAGAGAACCAGGTCAGCAGAGCTGCTTTAGAGACAGAGAACCAGGTCAGCAGAGCTGCTTTAGAGCCAGAGAACCAGGTCAGCAGAGCTGCTCTAGAGCCTAAGAACCAGGTCAGCAGAGCTGCTCTAGAGGCAGAGAACCAGGTCAGCAGAGCAGCTGTAGAGCCAGAGAACCAGGTCAGCAGAGCTGCTTTAGAGCCATAGAACTAGGTCAGCAGAGCAGCTTTAGAGCCAGAGAACCGGGTCAGCAGAGCCGTTGTAGAGCCAGAGAACCAGATCAGCAGAGCTTCTCTAGAGCCAAAGAACCAGGTCAGCAGAGCTGCTCTAGAGCCAGAGAACCGGGTCAGCAGAGCTGCTTTACAGCCAGAGAACCAGGTCAGCAGAGCTGCTTTAGAGCCAGAGAACCAGGTCAGCAAGAACCAGGTCAGCAGAGCTGCTTTAGAGCCAGAGAACCAGGTCAGCAGAGCCACTTTAGAGCCAGAGAACCAGGTCAGCAGAGCCGTTGTAGAGCCATAGAACCAGGTCAGCAGAGCTGCTTTAGAGACAGAGAACCAGGTCAGCAACGCTGCTTTAGAGGGAGAGAACCAGGCCAGCAGAGCTGCTCCAAAGCCAGAGAACCAGGTCAGCAGAGCTGTTTCAAAGCTCAGCAGAGCTGCATCAAAGGCAGAGAACCAGGTCAGCAGAGCTGCTTTAGAGCCAGAGAACCAGGTCAGCAGAGCTGCTTCAAAGCCAGAGAACCAGGTCAGCAAAGCTGCTTTAGAGCCATAGAACCAGGTCAGCAGAGCTGCTTTAGAGGGAGAGAACCAGGTCAGCAGAGCTGCTCTAGAGGCAGAGAACCAGGTCAGCAGAGCTGCTGTAGAGCCATAGAACCAGGTCAGCAGAGCTGCTTTAGAGCCATAGAACCAGGTCAGCAGAGCCGTTGTAGAGCCAGAGAACCAGGTTAGCAGAGCTGCTCTAGAGCATAAGAACCAGGTCAGCAGAGCTGCTCTAGAGCCAGAGAACTAGGTCAGCAGAGCCGTTGTAGAGCCAAAGAACCATGTTAGCAGATCTGCTCTAGTGCCAGAGAACCAGGTAAGCAGAGCAACTTTAGAGCAGGAGAACTAGGTCAGCAGAGCCGTTGTAGAGCCATAGAACCAGGTCAGCAACGCTGCTTTAGAGGGAGAGAACGAGGCCAGCAGAGCTGCTCCAAAGCCAGAGAACCAGGTCAGCAAAGCTGCTTTAGAGCCATAGAACCAGGTCAGCAGAGCTGCTTTAGAGGGAGAGAACCAGGTCAGCAGAGCTGCTGTAGAGCCATAGAACCAGGTCAGCAGAGCTGCTTTAGAGCCATAGAACCAGGTCAGCAGAGCCGTTGTAGAGCCAGAGAACCAGGTTAGCAGAGCTGCTCTAGAGCATAAGAACCAGGTCAGCAGAGCTGCTCTAGAGTCAGAGAACTAGGTCAGAAGAGCCGTTGTAGAGCCAGAGAACCAGGTCAGCAGAGCTGCTCTAGAGCCTAAGAACCAGGTCAGCAGAGCTGCTCTAGAGCCAGCGAACCAGGTCAGCAGAGCTGCTTTAGAGCCAGAGGGAGAGAACCAGGTCAGCAGAGCTGCTTTAGAGGGAGAGAACCAGGTCAGCAGAGCCGCTTTAGAGCCAGAGTACCAGGGCACAGAGCTGCTTTAGAGCCAGAGAACCAGGTCAGCAAGAACCAGGTCAGCAGAGCTGCTTTAGAGCCAGAGAACCAGGTCAGCAGAGCCACTTTAGAGCCAGAGAACCAGGTCAGCAGAGCCGTTGTAGAGCCAAAGAACCATGTTAGCAGATCTGCTCTAGTGCCAGAGAACCAGGTAAGCAGAGCAACTTTAGAGCAGGAGAACTAGGTCAGCAGAGCCGTTGTAGAGCCATAGAACCAGGTCAGCAACGCTGCTTTAGAGGGAGAGAACGAGGCCAGCAGAGCTGCTCCAAAGCCAGAGAACCAGGTCAGCAAAGCTGCTTTAGAGCCATAGAACCAGGTCAGCAGAGCTGCTTTAGAGGGAGAGAACCAGGTCAGCAGAGCTGCTCTAGAGGCAGAGAACCAGGTCAGCAGAGCTGCTGTAGAGCCATAGAACCAGGTCAGCAGAGCTGCTTTAGAGCCATAGAACCAGGTCAGCAGAGCCGTTGTAGAGCCAGAGAACCAGGTTAGCAGAGCTGCTCTAGAGCATAAGAACCAGGTCAGCGGAGCTGCTCTAGAGCCAGAGAACTAGGTCAGAAGAGCCGTTGTAGAGCCAGAGAACCAGGTCAGCAGAGCTGCTCTAGAGCCTAAGAACCAGGTCAGCAGAGCTGCTCTAGAGCCAGCGAACCAGGTCAGCAGAGCTGCTTTAGAGCCAGAGGGAGAGAACCAGGTCAGCAGAGCTGCTTTAGAGGGAGAGAACCAGGTCAGCAGAGCCGCTTTAGAGCCAGAGTACCAGGGCACAGAGCTGCTTTACAGCCAGAGAACCAGGTCAGCAGAGCTGCTTTAGAGACAGAGAACCAGGTCAGCAGAGCTGCTTTAGAGCCAGAGAACCAGGTCAGCAGAGCTGCTCTAGAGCCTAAGAACCAGGTCAGCAGAGCTGCTCTAGAGGCAGAGAACCAGGTCAGCAGAGCAGCTGCAGAGCCAGAGAACCAGGTCAGCAGAGCTGCTTTAGAGCCATAGAACTAGGTCAGCAGAGCAGCTTTAGAGCCAGAGAACCGGGTCAGCAGAGCCGTTGTAGAGCCAGAGAACCAGGTCAGCAGAGCTTTTCTAGAGCCAAAGAACCAGGTCAGCAGAGCTGCTCTAGAGCCAGAGAACCGGGTCAGCAGAGCCGTTGTAGAGCCAGAGAACCAGGTCAGCAGAGCTTTTCTAGAGCCAAAGAACCAGGTCAGCAGAGCTGCTCTAGAGCCAGAGAACCGGGTCAGCAGAGCTGCTTTACAGCCAGAGAACCAGGTCAGCAGAGCTGCTTTAGAGCCAGAGAACCAGGTCAGCAAGAACCAGGTCAGCAGAGCTGCTTTAGAGCCAGAGAACCAGGTCAGCAGAGCCACTTTAGAGCCAGAGAACCAGGTCAGCAGAGCCGTTGTAGAGCCATAGAACCAGGTCAGCAGAGCTGCTTTAGAGACAGAGAACCAGGTCAGCAACGCTGCTTTAGAGGGAGAGAACCAGGCCAGCAGAGCTGCTCCAAAGCCAGAGAACCAGGTCAGCAGAGCTGTTTCAAAGCTCAGCAGAGCTGCATCAAAGGCAGAGAACCAGGTCAGCAGAGCTGCTTTAGAGCCAGAGAACCAGGTCAGCAGAGCTGCTTCAAAGCCAGAGAACCAGGTCAGCAAAGCTGCTTTAGAGCCATAGAACCAGGTCAGCAGAGCTGCTTTAGAGGGAGAGA
Source organism: Triturus cristatus (assembly GCF_964204655.1). Taxonomy (NCBI): domain Eukaryota; kingdom Metazoa; phylum Chordata; class Amphibia; order Caudata; family Salamandridae; genus Triturus; species Triturus cristatus. The sequence continues at coordinate 343,817,290 of NC_140589.1, read as the reverse complement.
ACCAGGTCAGCAGAGCTGCTCTAGAGGCAGAGAACCAGGTCAGCAGAGCTGCTCTAGAGCCAGAGAAGTAGGTCAGCAGAGCCGTTGTAGAGCCATAGAACCAGGTCAGCAGAGCTGCTCTAGAGCCTAAGAACCAGGTCAGCAGAGCTGCTCTAGAGCCAGCGAACCAGGTCAGCAGAGCTGCTTTAGAGCCAGAGGGAGAGAACCAGGTCAGCAGAGCTGCTTTAGAGGGAGAGAACCAGGTCAGCAGAGCCGCTTTAGAGCCAGAGTACCAGGTCACAGAGCTGCTTTACAGCCAGAGAACCAGGTCAGCAGAGCTGCTTTAGAGACAGAGAACCAGGTCAGCAGAGCTGCTTTAGAGCCAGAGAACCAGGTCAGCAGAGCTGCTCTAGAGCCTAAGAACCAGGTCAGCAGAGCTGCTCTAGAGGCAGAGAACCAGGTCAGCAGAGCAGCTGTAGAGCCAGAGAACCAGGTCAGCAGAGCTGCTTTAGAGCCATAGAACTAGGTTAGCAGAGCAGATTTAGAGCCAGAGAACCGGGTCAGCAGAGCCGTTGTAGAGCCAGAGAACCAGGTCAGGAGAGCTTCTCTAGAGCCAAAGAACCAGGTCAGCAGAGCTGCTCTAGAGTCAGAGAACCGGGTCAGCAGAGCTGCTTTACAGCCAGAGAACCAGGTCAGCAGAGCTGCTTTAGAGCCAGAGAACCAGGTCAGCAAGAACCAGGTCAGCAGAGCTGCTTTAGAGCCAGAGAACCAGGTCAGCAGAGCCACTTTAGAGCCAGAGAACCAGGTCAGCAGAGCCGTTGTAGAGCCATAGAACCAGGTCAGCAGAGCTGCTTTAGAGACAGAGAACCAGGTCAGCAACGCTGCTTTAGAGGGAGAGAACCAGGCCAGCAGAGCTGCTCCAAAGCCAGAGAACCAGGTCAGCAGAGCTGTTTCAAAGCTCAGCAGAGCTGCATCAAAGGCAGGGAACCAGGTCAGCAGAGCTGCTTTAGAGCCAGAGAACCAGGTCAGCAGAGCTGCTTCAAAGCCAGAGAACCAGGTCAGCAAAGCTGCTTTAGAGCCATAGAACCAGGTCAGCAGAGCTGCTTTAGAGGGAGAGAACCAGGTCAGCAGAGCTGCTCTAGAGGCAGAGAACCAGGTCAGCAGAGCTGCTGTAGAGCCATAGAACCAGGTCAGCAGAGCTGCTTTAGAGCCATAGAACCAGGTCAGCAGAGCCGTTGTAGAGCCAGAGAACCAGGTTAGCAGAGCTGCTCTAGAGCATAAGAACCAGGTCAGCAGAGCTGCTCTAGAGCCAGATAACTAGGTCAGCAGAGCCGTTGTAGAGCCAGAGAACCATGTTAGCAGATCTGCTCTAGTGCCAGAGAACCAGGTAAGCAGAGCCACTTTAGAGCCAGAGAACCAGGTCAGCAGAGCCGTTGTAGAGCCATAGAACCAGGTCAGCAGAGCTGCTTTAGAGACAGAGAACAAGGTCAGCAACGCTGCTTTAGAGGGAGAGAACCAGGCCAGCAGAGCTGCTCCAAAGCCAGAGAACCAGGTCAGCAGAGCTGTTTCAAAGCTCAGCAGAGCTGTATCAAAGGCAGAGAACCAGGTCAGCAGAGCTGCTTTAGAGCCAGAGAACCAGGTCAGCAGAGCTGCTTCAAAGCCAGAGAACCAGGTTGTTGGACTTGGCCCTTCTGGCAGGTTCACCCCTGAACTTTTTTGCTTTTTACTGATGACTTGGTGTGGTAATTGTTTGGTCTCTGCGCATTTTCCCTGTGTCCCAGGGTAAAGTGCGTGCGTGCTCTGAGTGCATGTGGTGAGATAGGCCTGCCCTCCCATAGGAATGCATGGGGAATGTATGTGTCCCTTGTAGTTCCTGATGCGTGGGGTGTGCAGGCCCGAGTTTGGTATGTGCGGACTCGTGGGAGTGAATGCTGCGCGATGATGTGTGCGGCGTGCATGTACCTAGTGTGGAAGTGCCACTTCTAGAAGTGGGCACTTCTGTGTGCAGTGTGTCTGTCGCGTGATTGGCTGGTCGTGTCATGTGACGGGCTAGGGATTCCCCAGAGTCCGGATGAGTCACCCAGTGGTGAATGGGGAGATCAACAGCTAGATGGGTGGGAGGAGTACACCTGGGTCCTGAATAGGACAGGGTTTTCCACACACAATGCTGGCCCCGCCCCCTGCGGTGCGACTGACGACCCTAGCCCTGCCAATGAATAGAGTGAGGGGCTGAGCACATCAAGGGTGCTCCCCAACCAGCTGCGACTGGTTTTCCCCCTCACCCTGAACCCAGAACAAAGGGATTTGGTGTATAAAAAGGGGCTGTGTCCCCTTACAAAATGTTCTTGTTCTGACTTGAATCTGCCAGGGGCGCGCTGCTGCTGGGGCCCAGGAGGGACCGCCATGGGGGCTACTTTCCTGCTGGAGGGCCCTGTGTGCTGGCCCCTGGGCCCTGCTTTGCCCCCTGGACGCCTTCAGGACCTTTTGGCTCGTTTTGCTGGTCCTTTTTCACTGCCCAGGCTTGGTGCAGCCTTCTAGCGCCTGGAGAGCGCTTTTATTTCCCCAGAGAAAGGAGCTGGGGGCGGTGCAGCATCACGCTGCGATGGAGAAGGAATCCCCAGACTAGGGATTCCCCCATGACGTGTGCCTGGCGGGAGCCCACCCCGCTTATTCCGTTGCTTTAGTGCGCAGGTGCCCACCCTGCGTCTTCGTCTCATGTTCTTCATACTACGGGTGCCCACCCCGCTTACTGGCATCCCACACGGGTGCCCACCCCGCTGCTGCAGTTATTATCATGCTCGAGGGAGCCTACCCCTCATTCGAAGCGAGGAAATCGCCGCCGCTGCCAACCGCGGCCGCCCGGAAGTCAGGCAAGACTGCCTGTGACGGGGGCGGGGCCAGCGGCTGGAGCGGAAGCAGCGCGAGAGTTGCGGGCCCGGGTGAAATCGGAGAACAGCGCGAGGCTCCCATCTGCAAGGGAAGCCCCGCGCCGCCGGAGAAGTGCTGCCGCCGCAAGAAGTGGAGTCCCCTGCGCCGGAGCCCGGTGAGTAAGGGCTGGGCAGGGGACAGGGCGGCACAGTGCTCGCGCTCCCCCAAGGGAGCAGGCTTGGTGTTGGTGCGAGGCACCGAGTGGGAGCAGGCTTGGTGTTGGTGCGAGGCACCGAGTCAGAGCGGCCCCGTGTGTGCAGCGGGCCGCTCCAACGACCTGGGCATCATTTTGCCTAGAGCCCCAGAGGGGGCCAGTTTTGCCAGTGGCGCCGCCGTAGCGGGCCACTAGTTCGTGGCGCATGTTATCTCTAGAGCCAGAGAGGCTCCCACATGGGCATGTTGTGTTTAGGCGCCCCCCGCCCCCTTGAGGGCACGATTGTTTCTCGAGTCTGTAAGGCTCCAATGTTGCGGGGCACAGGTGGTTCCGAGCGCGAGTGCGCTCCCTCGCTTTTAGGGGCATATTTGTTTTAGAGCCCCACAGGCTCCAACGGGGCCATCATTATTTTAGAGCCAGAGGGCTCCAACGCTCGGGGCCCTAGTTATTCACAGAGCCAGTGCGCTCCAGAGGGGCTACATATTTCCAGAGCCAGATGGCTCCAACGAAGAGGGCATCATTTGGTTAGAGTCCAGAGGGACTCCAAGGGGGACATGTTATTTTCTGAGCCAGGTGGCTCCAGCGTTTTGGATAATGTGTTCAGGGGCCAGTGAGAGCCCATGCCTCCTATTTGCCTTCCCCAGCTGCGCAGCACTTAGTGCCAGCTGCAGCGTTTAGGCCCTGTGCTTGTCCCCAGCTGCCCAGCAAGTAGTGGGCAGCTGCTACGTTTAGGTTCTGGCACAACCTGGACTCTGATGTGATTTTGGTGCTAGGAAATGTACTGTATATAGTATGTTTTGCGCACCTTGGGTTCATGCTTATGGGGTTGGGAAATGTACTGTGTATAGTATATTTTGCGCTCCCTGTATTTCATACCTCTAGATAGGATTTCTGCCTAGGAGGTTGTTTTACCTTGTTTAGGTTGATGGTAGGGAGAATGTACTTCCCTGTGTTATGTACGCCCCTAGTGTAGGTATACTTAGGTGGCTAGGTCTAAGGCGTTAGACTTGCGAGAATTGCATAATGTGATTTATGCCCCTGTGATAGATACAGGATAGGTTTTATACCTGATGCTAGTGTGATGACGCTGAGGTCATTATTGCGCCAGTAGATACTGGTTATGTTCTACATGTACACTTGGTGATTTGTGTTATGTTCTAAGAGTGCTAATTCCTGACAGTGGTCCATGTGGCCCTGTCCCCTGTACATATAATCCCTTGTAAATTCTGCCCGTGCCTGTTGGCACATTGTAGAGTGTGTGTTTTTATCTAATGTGTTGTGTATAATACAAAGGCTATTTTTATAGAATACCTTGTGTGGAGTTTCCTTTGTGGTGGGCCTTGGGTGTTGTTGCTGGGTGCGCGCGCAAACGCTTTACACATCGCCTCAGAGATAAGCCTGACTGCTCGTGCCAAGCTACCAAGGGGGTGAGCAGGGGTTATCTTTGGCGTGTAACTTCCTTGCCCTGACTAGAGTGGTGGTTTCTGTCTGGCTTTGGCGCAAGCCCTAGCCAACCAGAAATCGCCATTGCTAACATTGGTGATCAGCGGTGGGATTTGGACTTGCGTTTGCGCTGTACCGCAGCGGCAACTGGCCGCACTACAAAACTCTGCATTTAGATAAATCACATGGTATAGGGATTATTGTTCTAAGGTTGCTTTTAAATGTCATTTCTTTGGAAATGTGTTTTTTTGTGCACTGTGAGTTAGGTGTCCCTAGCTCGGGAGGGTAGGTCATCCCCCTTAGTGCATTGTGTTTTCTGGATTCACCAGAGGGTGGGATCCAGTGGTGGCAGCAGATGTGTGTCCAGTGCATGTATTCCCATTCCCAGTTCCAGGGGTAGTGGTACCTGTGTCACGTGGTGGTCAGGTTGAGAAATCAGGGGCGGTAGAAACTGTCTTACCAGTCTTGGGAGGGGTTTGGGGATGAATGTGTAATGCGCTGGATGAATGTGAATGTCCCATTCCCAGTTCCCAGAGTAATAGTACCTGTGTCACGTGGTGGTCAGGTTGAGAAATCAGGGGCGGTAGAAACTGTCTTACTAGTCTGGGGGGTGTGTATGTGGATGAATGATGTGAGTTCTCTGAAATAAGGAGCTTGCTGGTTGATTGGGTGTGAGTTCTCTGGGATAGGGAACTTGCATTGGGGAGTGATTCCAAAAGTAGTGGCTGAGGTGTCTTCCAGCCCAGCGTGGTGGAAGAGGTTCAGAGTAGCCCAGCTAGGTCTCGGTGTAGGGGCTCACGGCCTGTCTCTGCGGAGAAGGAGTGGGTGGGACTGCGTGTCTCCAGGTGCCCGAAACCCAGTGTCAGGGCCTGGATGGTTTCTTTAGGGAACATCAGGTCGGGGGCCTAGGCTGCACCAATAGGTCATTTGAGGAGGATCTCCCAGTGTCTAGAGGGCGTGGAGCGTCTGTAATCAGAGCTCCAGTAGTCCTGGTGTCTGGCGGTACCGCTCCAGTTGGGAGGGTGCGGAAGTCCAGAGGGAGGGGTGAGAGGGGGAGGGATTCCCCAGTGGGAACCAGTAGGTCAGGGACCAGCCGGGAGGGCTGTGTCGCCACTGAGTGACCGTGGTGTCACCACTTCTGTCCTGGGGGGTCTGCACGCACTGTCAGATGGACAGGAGGTAGTGAGATCAGCGCCAGGCAGACTGTCACACGACCCATTAGTTATGTGTCACCCTCGTTAAGTCCTGGTTCGCCAGGCATCTGACCAAAGGGTACGTCCCTCGGTTGGGGAGCCAGTAGTCGGTGTTTCCGGACCTGGACGTAAGGGCAGCTGTAGTCCTGAGGGCAGGTGGGGCTCATCTTAGGTGAAGAGACCCTGCTCTACAGTGGAAGGGGGTGCAGAGGGAGGGAGCCCTCGCCTCTGACCCCTTGGATCCCAGGTGGTAGACCAGTTGGTGGAGAGAGGTCCTAAACTGGTGGGAGAGTTGTGTTCTGGTGGGTGCTTCCCTGGGAGGGTGCGGAACCCCAGAAGTAGAGGTAGGGTGGGGCATTCTTGCCCGTGACCTCTGGTCAGCCTGAGGGTGCGGACCCTAGGTTGAAGGATCAGTGGTAGTTGGGAACTACACTGAGAGGGAGAGTGGAGAATGGCTTGTATGCCAGGGGTTACTACCCCCCACTCTGGGTTTGGCAAGGACCAGTGGTATCTGGGTGGCCTAGGGCCTGGTCCTGGCCGTGGACAACTAGGTAGTACCAGTGGGGTAGCCTAGTTGGGCCTGAGTTCTTTTCGGTTATGTTTTTTTCAGATGGAACCATGTTGATTGAGAATGGCGTAGAACCGGAGAGTGTCCCTGCAGTGCGGGCCTGCGTCCGTGTTCTATCGCCCCAAGCAGGGAAGACCATCACGGTGGTGATTGGTCTGCCCTGCGTTTTGGCTGGAAGGGGGTTGTGTTGGACTTGGCCCTTCTGGCAGGTTCACCCCTGAACTTTTTTGCTTTTTACTGATGACTTGGTGTGGTAATTGTTTGGTCTCTGCGCACTTTCCCTGTGTCCCAGGGTAAAGTACTTGCGTGCTCTGAGTGCATGTGGTGAGATAGGCCTGCCCTCCCATAGGAATGCATGGGGAATGTATGTGTCCCTAGTAGTTCCTGATGCGTGGGGTGTGCAGGCCCGAGTTTGGTATGTGCGGACTCGTGGGAGTGAATGCTGCGCGATGATGTGTGCGGCGTGCATGTACCTAGTGTGGAAGTGCCACTTCTAGAAGTGGGCACTTCTGTGTGCAGTGTGTCTGTCGCGTGATTGGCTGGTCGTGTCATGTGACGGGCTAGGGATTCCCCAGAGTCAGGATGAGTCACCCAGTGGTGAATGGGGAGATCAACAGCTAGATGGGTGGGAGGAGTACACCTGGGTCCTGAATAGGACAGGGTTTTCCACACACAATGCTGGCCCCGCCCCCTGCGGTGCGACTGACGACCCTAGCCCTGCCAATGAATAGAGTGAGGGGCTGAGCACATCAAGGGTGCTCCCCAACCAGCTGCGACTGGTTTTCCCCCTCACCCTGAACCCAGAACAAAGGGATTTGGTGTATAAAAAGGGGCTGTGTCCCCTTACAAAATGTTCTTGTTCTGACTTGAATCTGCCAGGGGCGCGCTGCTGCTGGGGCCCAGGAGGGACCGCCATGGGGGCTACCTTCCTGCTGGAGGGCCCTGTGTGCTGGCCCCTGGGCCCTGCTTTGCCCCCTGGACGCCTTCAGGACCTTTTGGCTCGTTTTGCTGGTCCTTTTTCACTGCCCAGGCTTGGTGCAGCCTTCTAGCGCCTGGAGAGCGCTTTTATTTCCCCAGAGAAAGGAGCTGGGGGCGGTGCAGCATCACGCTGCGATGGAGAAGGAATCCCCAGACTAGGGATTCCCCCATGACGTGTGCCTGGCGGGAGCCCACCCCGCTTATTCCGTTGCTTTAGTGCGCAGGTGCCCACCCTGCGTCTTCGTCTCATGTTCTTCATACTACGGGTGCCCACCCCGCTTACTGGCATCCCACACGGGTGCCCACCCCGCTGCTGCAGTTATTATCATGCTCGAGGGAGCCTACCCCTCATTCGAAGCGAGGAAATCGCCGCCGCTGCCAACCGCGGCCGCCCGGAAGTCAGGCAAGACTGCCTGTGACGGGGGCGGGGCCAGCGGCTGGAGCGGAAGCAGCGCGAGAGTTGCGGGCCCGGGTGAAATCGGAGAACAGCGCGAGGCTCCCATCTGCAAGGGAAGCCCCGCGCCGCCGGAGAAGTGCTGCCGCCGCAAGAAGTGGAGTCCCCTGCGCCGGAGCCCGGTGAGTAAGGGCTGGGCAGGGGACAGGGCGGCACAGTGCTCGCGCTCCCCCAAGGGAGCAGGCTTGGTGTTGGTGCGAGGCACCGAGTGGGAGCAGGCTTGGTGTTGGTGCGAGGCACCGAGTCAGAGCGGCCCCGTGTGTGCAGCGGGCCGCTCCAACGACCTGGGCATCATTTTGCCTAGAGCCCCAGAGGGGGCCAGTTTTGCCAGTGGCGCCGCCGTAGCGGGCCACTAGTTCGTGGCGCATGTTATCTCTAGAGCCAGAGAGGCTCCCACATGGGCATGTTGTGTTTAGGCGCCCCCCGCCCCCTTGAGGGCACGATTGTTTCTCGAGTCTGTAAGGCTCCAATGTTGCGGGGCACAGGTGGTTCCGAGCGCGAGTGCGCTCCCTCGCTTTTAGGGGCATATTTGTTTTAGAGCCCCACAGGCTCCAACGGGGCCATCATTATTTTAGAGCCAGAGGGCTCCAACGCTCGGGGCCCTAGTTATTCACAGAGCCAGTGCGCTCCAGAGGGGCTACATATTTCCAGAGCCAGATGGCTCCAACGAAGAGGGCATCATTTGGTTAGAGTCCAGAGGGACTCCAAGGGGGACATGTTATTTTCTGAGCCAGGTGGCTCCAGCGTTTTGGATAATGTGTTCAGGGGCCAGTGAGAGCCCATGCCTCCTATTTGCCTTCCCCAGCTGCGCAGCACTTAGTGCCAGCTGCAGCGTTTAGGCCCTGTGCTTGTCCCCAGCTGCCCAGCAAGTAGTGGGCAGCTGCTACGTTTAGGTTCTGGCACAACCTGGACTCTGATGTGATTTTGGTGCTAGGAAATGTACTGTATATAGTATGTTTTGCGCACCTTGGGTTCATGCTGGGGTTGGGAAATGTACTGTGTATAGTATATTTTGCGCTCCCTGTATTTCATACCTCTAGATAGGATTTCTGCCTAGGAGGTTGTTTTACCTTGTTTAGGTTGATGGTAGGGAGAATGTACTTCCCTGTGTTATGTACGCCCCTAGTGTAGGTATACTTAGGTGGCTAGGTCTAAGGCGTTAGACTTGCGAGAATTGCATAATGTGATTTATGCCCCTGTGATAGATACAGGATAGGTTTTATACCTGATGCTAGTGTGATGACGCTGAGGTCATTATTGCGCCAGTAGATACTGGTTATGTTCTACATGTACACTTGGTAATTTGTGTTATGTTCTAAGAGTGCTAATTCCTGACAGTGGTCCATGTGGCCCTGCCCCTGTACATATAATCCCTTGTAAATTCTGCCCGTGCCTGTTGGCACATTGTAGAGTGTGTGTTTTTATCTAATGTGTTGTGTATAATACAAAGGCTATTTTTATAGAATACCTTGTGTGGAGTTTCCTTTGTGGTGGGCCTTGGGTGTTGTTGCTGGGTGCGCGCGCAAACGCTTTACACATCGCCTCAGAGATAAGCCTGACTGCTCGTGCCAAGCTACCAAGGGGGTGAGCAGGGGTTATCTTTGGCGTGTAACTTCCTTGCCCTGACTAGAGTGGTGGTTTCTGCCTGACTTTGGCGCAAGCCTTAGCCAACCAGAAATCCCATTTCTAACACAGGTCAGCAAAGCTGCTTTAGAGCCATAGAACCAGGTCAGCAGAGCTGCTTTAGAGGGAGAGAACCAGGTCAGCAGAGCTGCTCTAGAGCATAAGAACCAGGTCAGCATAGCTGCTCTAGAGCCAGAGAACTAGGTCAGCAGAGCCGTTGTAGAGCCAGAGAACCATGTTAGCAGATCTGCTATAGAGCCAGAGAACTAGGTCTGCAGAGCTGCTTTAGAGCCAGAGAACCAGGTCAGCAGAGCTGTTGTAGAGCCAGAGAACCAGGTCAGCAGAGCTGCTCTAGAGCCTAACAACCAGGTCTGCAGAGCTGCTTTAGAGCCAGAGAACCAGGTCAGCAGAGCTGCTCTAGAGCCTAAGAACCAGGTAAGCAGAGCTGCTTTAGAGCCAGAGAACCAGGTCAGCAGAGCTGCTTTAGAGGGAGAGAACCAGGTCAGCAGAGACGCTTTAGAGCCAGAGAACCAGGTCAGCAGAGCTGCTTTACAGCCAGAGAACCAGGTCAGCAGAGCTGCTTTACAACCAGAGAACAAGGTCAGCAGAGCTGCTTTTGAGCCAGAGAACCAGGTCTGCAGAGCTGCTCTAGAGCCTAAGAACCCGGTCAGCAGAGCTGCACTAGAGCCAGAGAACCAGGTCAGCAGAGGTGCTTTAGAGCCAGAAACTAGGTCAGCAGAGCTGCTCTAGAGCCTAAGAACCAGGTCAGCAGAGCTGCTCTAGAGCCGGCGAACCAGGTCAGCAGAGCTGCTTTAGAGCCAGAGGGAGAGAACCAGGTCAGCAGAGCTGCTTTAGAGGGAGAGAACCAGGTCAGCAGAGCCGCTTTAGAGCCAGAGAACTAGGTCACAGAGCTGCTTTACAGGCAGAGAACCAGGTCAGCAGAGCTGCTTTAGAGACAGAGAACCAGGTCAGCAGAGCTAATTTAGAGCCAGAGAACCAGGTCAGCAGAGCTGCTCTAGAGCCCAAGAACTAGGTCAGCAGAGCTTCTTTAGAGCCAAAGACCCAGGTCAGCAGAGCCGTTGTAGAGCCAGAGAACCAGGTCAGCAGAGCTTCTCTAGAGCCAGAGAACCAGGTCAGCAGAGCTGCTTTAGAGCCAGAGAACCAGGTCAGCAAGAACCAGGTCAGCAGAGCTGCTTTAGAGCCAGAGAACCAGGTCAGCAGAGCCACTTTAGAGCCAAAGAACCAGGCCAGCAGAGCCGTTGTAGAGCCATAGAACCAGGTCAGAGCTGCTCTAGAGCCTAAGAACCAGGTCAGCAGTGCTGCTTTAGAGACAGAGAACCAGGTCAGGAACGCTGCTTTAGAGGGAGAGAACCAGGCCAGCAGAGCTGCTTGAAAGCCAGAGAACCAGGTCAGCAGATCTGTTTCAAAGCTCAGCAGAGCTGCTTCATAGGCAGAGAACCAGGTCAGCAGAGCTGCTTTAGAGCCAGAGAACCAGGTCAGCAGAGCTGCTTCAAAGCCAGAGAACCAGGTCAGCATAGCTGCTTTAGAGCCATAGAACCAGGTCAGCAGAGCTGCTTTAGAGGGAGAGAAGCAGGTCAGAAGAGCTGCTTCTGAGCCAGAGAACCAGGTCAGAAGAGCTACTTTAGAGCCAGAGAGCCAGGTCAGCAGAGCTGCTCTAGAGCCTAAGACCAGGTCAGCAGAGCTGCTCTAGAGGCAGAGAACCAGGTCAGCAGAGCTGCTGTAGAGCCAGAGAAACCAGGTCAGCAGAGCTGCTTTAGAGGGAGAGAACCAGGTCAGCAGAGCTGCTTTAGAGCCAGAGAACCAGGTCAGCAGAGCTGCTTTAGAGCCAGAGAACCAGGTCATCAGAGCTGCTGTAAAGCCATATAACCAGGTCAGCAGAGCTGCTGTAGAGCCAGAGAACCAGGTCAGCAGAGCCGTTCTAGAGCCAGAGAACCAGGTCAGCAGAGCTGCTCTAGAGCCAGAGAACTAGGTCAGCAGAGCTGCTTTAGAGGGAGAGAACCAGGTCAGCAGAGACGCTTTAGAGCCAGAGAACCAGGTCAGCAGAGCTGCTTTACAGCCAGAGAACCAGGTCAGCAGAGCTGCTTTACAACCAGAGAACAAGGTCAGCAGAGCTGCTTTTGAGCCAGAGAACCAGGTCTGCAGAGCTGCTCTAGAGCCTAAGAACCAGGTCAGCAGAGCTGCTCTAGAGCCTAACAACCAGGTCTGCAGAGCTGCTTTAGAGCCAGAGAACCAGGTCAGCAGAGCTGCTCTAGAGCCTAAGAACCAGGTAAGCAGAGCTGCTTTAGAGCCAGAGAACCAGGTCAGCAGAGCTGCTTTAGAGGGAGAGAACCAGGTCAGCAGAGACGCTTTAGAGCCAGAGAACCAGGTCAGCAGAGCTGCTTTACAGCCAGAGAACCAGGTCAGCAGAGCTGCTTTACAACCAGAGAACAAGGTCAGCAGAGCTGCTTTTGAGCCAGAGAACCAGGTCTGCAGAGCTGCTCTAGAGCCTAAGAACCCGGTCAGCAGAGCTGCACTAGAGCCAGAGAACCAGGTCAGCAGAGGTGCTTTAGAGCCAGAAACTAGGTCAGCAGAGCTGCTCTAGAGCCTAAGAACCAGGTCAGCAGAGCTGCTCTAGAGCCGGCGAACCAGGTCAGCAGAGCTGCTTTAGAGCCAGAGGGAGAGAACCAGGTCAGCAGAGCTGCTTTAGAGGGAGAGAACCAGGTCAGCAGAGCCGCTTTAGAGCCAGAGAACTAGGTCACAGAGCTGCTTTACAGGCAGAGAACCAGGTCAGCAGAGCTGCTTTAGAGACAGAGAACCAGGTCAGCAGAGCTAATTTAGAGCCAGAGAACCAGGTCAGCAGAGCTGCTCTAGAGCCCAAGAACTAGGTCAGCAGAGCTTCTTTAGAGCCAAAGACCCAGGTCAGCAGAGCCGTTGTAGAGCCAGAGAACCAGGTCAGCAGAGCTTCTCTAGAGCCAGAGAACCAGGTCAGCAGAGCTGCTTTAGAGCCAGAGAACCAGGTCAGCAAGAACCAGGTCAGCAGAGCTGCTTTAGAGCCAGAGAACCAGGTCAGCAGAGCCACTTTAGAGCCAAAGAACCAGGTCAGCAGAGCCGTTGTAGAGCCATAGAACCAGGTCAGAGCTGCTCTAGAGCCTAAGAACCAGGTCAGCAGTGCTGCTTTAGAGACAGAGAACCAGGTCAGGAACGCTGCTTTAGAGGGAGAGAACCAGGCCAGCAGAGCTGCTTGAAAGCCAGAGAACCAGGTCAGCAGATCTGTTTCAAAGCTCAGCAGAGCTGCTTCATAGGCAGAGAACCAGGTCAGCAGAGCTGCTTTAGAGCCAGAGAACCAGGTCAGCAGAGCTGCTTCAAAGCCAGAGAACCAGGTCAGCATAGCTGCTTTAGAGCCATAGAACCAGGTCAGCAGAGCTGCTTTAGAGGGAGAGAAGCAGGTCAGAAGAGCTGCTTCTGAGCCAGAGAACCAGGTCAGAAGAGCTACTTTAGAGCCAGAGAGCCAGGTCAGCAGAGCTGCTCTAGAGCCTAAGACCAGGTCAGCAGAGCTGCTCTAGAGGCAGAGAACCAGGTCAGCAGAGCTGCTGTAGAGCCAGAGAAACCAGGTCAGCAGAGCTGCTTTAGAGGGAGAGAACCAGGTCAGCAGAGCTGCTTTAGAGCCAGAGAACCAGGTCAGCAGAGCTGCTCTAGAGCCAGAGAACTAGGTCAGCAGAGCTGCTTTAGAGGGAGAGAACCAGGTCAGCAGAGACGCTTTAGAGCCAGAGAACCAGGTCAGCAGAGCTGCTTTACAGCCAGAGAACCAGGTCAGCAGAGCTGCTTTACAACCAGAGAACAAGGTCAGCAGAGCTGCTTTTGAGCCAGAGAACCAGGTCTGCAGAGCTGCTCTAGAGCCTAAGAACCAGGTCAGCAGAGCTGCTCTAGAGCCAGCGAACCAGGTCAGCAGAGCTGCTTTAGAGCCAGAGGGAGAGAACCAGGTCTGCAGAGCTGCTATAGAGGGAGAGAACCAGGTCAGCAGAGCCGCTTTAGAGCCAGAGAACCAGGTCACAGAGCTGCTTTACAGCCAGAGAACCAGGTCAGCAGAGCTGCTTTAGAGACAGAGAACCAGGTCAGCAGAGCTACTTTAGAGTCAGAGAACCAGGTCAGCAGAGCCATTGTAGAGCCAGAGAACCATGTTAGCAGATCTGCTGTAGAGCCAGAGAACCAGGTCAGCAGAGCCCCTATAGAGCCAGAAAACCAGGTCAGTAGAGCCGCTTTAGAGCCAGAGAACCAGGTCAGCTGAGGTGCTATAGAGCCAGAGAACCAGGTCTGCAGAGCTGCTTTAGAGCCAGAGAACCAGGTCAGCAGAGCTGTTGTAGAGCCAGAGAACCAGGTCAGCAGAGCTGCTCTAGAGCCTAACAACCAGGTCTGCAGAGCTGCTTTAGAGCCAGAGAACCAGGTCTGCAAAGCTGCTTTAGAGCCAGAGAACCAGGTCCGCAGAGCTGCTGTAGAGCCTAAGAACCAGGTCAGCAGAGCTGCTTTTGAGCCAGAGAACCAGGTCTGCAGAGCTGCTCTAGAGCCTAAGAACCAGGTCAGCAGAGCTGCTCTAGAGCCAGAGAACCAGGTCAGCAGATGTGCTTCAGAGCCAGAGAACTAGGTCAGCAGAGCTGCTCTACAGCCAGCGAACCAGGTCAGCAGAGCTACTTTAGAGCCAGTGAACCAGGTCAGCTTTAGAGCCAGAGGGAGAGAACCAGGTCAGCAGAGCTGCTTTAGAGGGAGAGAACCAGGTCAGCAGAGCCGCTTTGGAGCCAGAGAACCAGGTCACAGAGCTGCTTTACAGCCAGAGAACCAGGTCAGCAGAGCTGCTTTAGAGACAGAGAACCAGGTCAGCAGAGCTGCTTTAGAGCCAGAGAACCAGGTCAGCAGAGCAGCTGTAGAGCCAGAGAACCAGGTCAGCAGAGCTGTTTTAGAGCCATAGAACCAGGTCAGCAGAGCATCTTTAGAGCCAGAGAACCGGGTCAGCAGAGCCGTTGTAGAGCCAGAGAACCAGGTCAGCAGAGCTTCTCTAGAGCCAAAGAACCAGGTCAGCAGAGCTGCTCTAGAGCCAGAGAACCGGGTCAGCAGAGCTGCTTTACAGCCAGAGAACCAGGTCAGCAGAGCTGCTTTAGAGCCGGAGAACCAGGTCAGCAAGAACCAGGTCAGCAGAGCTGCTTTAGAGCCAGAGAACCAGGTCAGCAGAGCCACTTTAGAGCCAGAGAACCAGGTCAGCAGAGCCGTTGTAGAGCCATAGAACTAGGTCAGCAGAGCTTCTTTAGAGACAGAGAACCAGGTCAGCAACGCTGCTTTAGAGGGAGAGAACCAGACCAGCAGAGCTGCTTCAAAGCCAGAGAACCAGGTCAGCAGAGCTGTTTCAAAGCTCAGCAGAGCTGCTTCAAAGGCAGAGAACCAGGTCAGCAGAGCTGCTTTAGAGTCAGAGAACCAGGTCAGCAGAGCTGCTTTATAGCCATAGAACCAGGTCAGCAGAACTGCTTTAGAGGGAGAGAACCAGGTCATCAGAGCTGCTCTAGAGGCAGAGAACCAGGTCAGCAGAGCTGCTGTAGAGCCATAGAACCAGGTCAGCAGAGCTGCTTTAGAGCGATAGAACCAGGTCAGCAGAGCCGTTGTAGAGCCAGAGAACCAGGTCAGCAGAGCTGCTCTAGAGCATAAGAACCAGGTCAGCAGTGCTGCTCTAGAGCCAGAGAACTAGGTCAGCAGAGCCGTTGTAGAGCCAGAGAACCATGTTAGCAGATCTGCTCTAGAGCCAGAGAACCAGGTCAGCAGAGCCCCTATAGAGCCAGAGAACCAGGTCAGCAGAGCCGTTTTAGAGCCAGAGAACCAGGTCAGCAGTGGTGCTATAGAGCCAGAGAACCAGGTCTGCAGAGCTGCTTTAGAGCCAGAGGGAGAGAACCAGGTCAGCAGAGCTGCTATAGAGGGAGAGAACCAGGTCAGCAGAGCCGCTTTAGAGCCAGAGAACCAGGTCACAGAGCTGCTTTACAGCCAGAGAACCAGGTCAGCAGAGCTGCTTTAGAGACAGAGAACCAGGTCAGCAGAGCTACTTTAGAGTCAGAGAACCAGGTCAGCAGAGCCATTGTAGAGCCAGAGAACCATGTTAGCAGATCTGCTCTAGAGCCAGAGAACCAGGTCAGCAGAGCCCCTATAGAGCCAGAAAACCAGGTCAGTAGAGCCGCTTTAGAGCCAGAGAACCAGGTCAGCTGAGGTGCTATAGAGCCAGAGAACCAGGTCTGCAGAGCTGCTTTAGAGCCAGAGAGCCAGGTCAGCAGAGCTGTTGTAGAGCCAGAGAACCAGGTCAGCAGAGCTGCTCTAGAGCCTAACAACCAGGTCTGCAGAGCTGCTTTAGAGCCAGAGAACCAGGTCTGCAAAGCTGCTTTAGAGCCAGAGAACCAGGTCAGCAGAGCTGCTGTAGAGCCTAAGAACCAGGTCAGCAGAGCTGCTTTACAGCCAGAGAACCAGGTCAGCAGAGCTGCTTTACAGCCAGAGAACAAGGTCAGCAGAGCTGCTTATGAGCCAGAGAACCAGGTCTGCAGAGCTGCTCTAGAGCCTAAGAACCAGGTCAGCAGAGCTGCTCTAGAGCCAGAGAACCAGGTCAGCAGATGTGCTTTAGAGCCAGAGAACTAGGTCAGCAGAGCTGCTCTACAGCCAGCGAACCAGGTCAGCAGAGCTGCTTTAGAGCCAGTGAACCAGGTCAGCAGAGCTGCTTTAGATCCAGAGGGAGAGAACCAGGTCAGCAGAGCTGCTTTAGAGGGAGAGAACCAGGTCAGCAGAGCTGCTTTGGAGCCAGAGAACCAGGTCACAGAGCTGCTTTACAGCCAGAGAACCAGGTCAGCAGAGCTGCTTTAGAGCCAGAGAACCAGGTCAGCAGAGCTGCTCTAGAGCCTAAGAACCAGGTCAGTAGAGCTGCTCTAGAGGCAGAGAACCAGGTCAGCAGAGCAGCTGTAGAGCCAGAGAACCAGGTCAGCAGAGCTGCTTTAGAGCCATAGAACCAGGTCAGCAGAGCAGCTTTAGAGCCAGAGAACCGGGTCAGCAGAGCCGTTGTAGAGCCAGAGAACCAGGTCAGCAGAGCTTCTCTAGAGCAAAAGAACCAGGTCAGCAGAGCTGCTCTAGAGCCAGAGAACCGGGTCAGCAGAGCTGCTTTACAGTCAGAGAACCAGGTCAGCAGAGCTGCTTTAGAGCCAGAGAACCAGGTCAGCAAGAACCAGGTCAGCAGAGCTGCTTTAGAGCCAGAGAACCAGGTCAGCAGAGCCACTTTAGAGCCAGAGAACCAGGTCAGCAGAGCCGTTGTAGAGCCAGAGAACCAGGTCAGCAGAGCTTCTTTAGAGACAGAGAACCAGGTCAGCAACGCTGCTTTAGAGGGAGAGAACCAGACCAGCAGAGCTGCTTCAAAGCCAGAGAACCAGGTCAGCAGAGCTGTTTCAAAGCTCAGCAGAGCTGCTTCAAAGGCAGAGAACCAGGTCAGCAGAGCTGCTTTAGAGTCAGAGAACCAGGTCAGCAGAGCTGCTTCAAAGCCAGAGAACCAGGTCAGCAGAGCTGCTTTAGAGCCATAGAACCAGGTCAGCAGAGCTGCTTTAGAGGGAGAGAACCAGGTCATCAGAGCTGCTCTAGAGGCAGAGAACCAGGTCAGCAGAGCTGCTGTAGAGCCATAGAACCAGGTCAGCAGAGCTGCTTTAGAGCGATAGAACCAGGTCAGCAGAGCCGTTGTAGAGCCAGAGAACCAGGTCAGCAGAGCTGCTCTAGAGCATAAGAACCAGGTCAGCAGAGCTGCTCTAGAGCCAGAGAACTAGGTCAGCAGAGCCGTTGTAGAGCCAGAGAACCATGTTAGCAGATCTGCTCTAGAGCCAGAGAACCAGGTCAGCAGAGCCCCTATAGAGCCAGAGAACCAGGTCAGCAGAGCCGTTTTAGAGCCAGAGAACCAGGTCAGCAGTGGTGCTATAGAGCCAGAGAACCAGGTCTGCAGAGCTGCTTTAGAGCCAGAGAACCAGGTCAGCAGAGCTGTTGTAGAGCCAGAGAACCAGGTCTGCAGAGCTGCTTTAGAGCCTAAGAACCAGGTAAGCAGAGCTGCTTTAGAGCCAGAGAACCAGGTCAGCAGAGACGCTTTAGAGCCAGAGAACCAGGTCAGCAGAACTGCTTTACAGTCAGGGAACCAGGTCAGCAGAGCTGCTTTACAACCAGAGAACAAGGTCAGCAGAGCTGCTTTTGAGCCAGAGAACCAGGTCTGCAGAGCTGCTCTAGAGCCTAAGAACCAGGTCAGCAGAGCTGCTCTAGAGCCAGAGAACCAGGTCAGCAGAGGTGCTTTAGAGCCAGAAACTAGGTCAGCAGAGCTGCTCTAGAGCCTAAGAACCAGGTCAGCAGAGCTGCTCTAGAGCCAGCAAACCAGGTCAGCACAGCTGCTTTAGAGCCAGAGGGAGAGAACCAGGTCAGCAGAGCTGCTTTAGAGGGAGAGAACCAGGTCAGCAGAGCCGCTTTAGAGCCAGAGAACCAGGTCACAGAGCTACTTTACAGCCAGAGAACCAGGTCAGCAGAGCTGCTTTAGAGACAGAGAACCAGGTCAGCAGAGCTAATTTAGAGCCAGAGAACCAGGTCAGCAGAGCTGCTCTAGAGCCTAAGAACCAGGTCAGCAGAGCTGCTTTAGAGCCAGAGAACCAGGTCAGCAGAGCCACTTTAGAGCCAGAGAACCAGGTCAGCAGAGCCGTTGTAGAGCCAGTGAACCAGGTCAGCAGAGCTGTTCTAGAGCCAGAGAACCGGGTCAGCAGAGCTGCTTTAGAGACAGAGAACCAGGTCAGCAACGCTGCTTTAGAGGGAGAGAACCAGGCCAGCAGAGCTGCTTCAAAGCCAGAGAACCAGGTCAGCAGAGCTGTTTCAAAGCTCAGCAGAGCTGCTTCAAAGGCAGAGAACCAGGTCAGCAGAGCTGCTTTAGAGCAAGAGAACCAGGTCAGCAGAGCTGCTTCAAAGCCAGAGAACCAGGTCAGCATAGCTGCTTTAGAGCCATAGAACCAGGTCAGCAGAGCTGCTTTAGAGGGAGAGAACCAGGTCAGCAGAGCTGCTTTATAGCCAGAGAGCCAGGTCAGCAGAGCTGCTATAGAGCCTAAGAACCAGGTCAGCAGAGCTGCTCTATAGGCAGAGAACCAGGTCAGCAGAGCTGCTGTAGAGCCAGAGAAACCAGGTCAGCAGAGCTGCTTTAGAGGTAGAGATCCAGGTCAGCATAGCTGCTTTAGAGCCAGAGAACCAGGTCAGCAGAGCTGCTTTAGAGCCAGAGAACCAGGTCAGCAGAGCTGCTGTAAAGCCATACAACCAGGTCAGTAGAGCTGCTGTAGAGCCAGAGAACCAGGTCAGCAGAGCCATTCTAGAGCCAGAGAACCAGGTCAGCAGAGCTGCTCTAGAGCCAGAGAACTAGGTCAGCAGAGCTGCTTTAGAGGGAGAGAACCAGGTCAGCAGAGACGCTTTAGAGCCAGAGAACCAGGTCAGCAGAGTTGCTTTACAGCCAGAGAACCAGGTCAGCAGAGCTGCTTTACAACCAGAGAACAAGGTTAGCAGAGCTGCTTTTGAGCCAGAGAACCAGGTCTGCAGAGCTGCTCTAGAGCCTAAGAACCAGGTCAGCAGAGCTGCTCTAGAGCCAGACAACCAGGTCAGCAGAGGTGCTTTAGAGCCAGAGACTAGGTCAGCAGAGCTGCTCTAGAGCCTAAGAACCAGGTCAGCAGAGCTGCTCTAGAGGCAGAGAACCAGGTCAGCAGAACAGCTGTAGAGCCAGAGAACCAGGTCACAGAGCTGCTTTACAGCCAGAGAACCAGGTCAGCAGAGCTGCTTTAGAGACAGAGAACCAGATCAGCAGAGCTAATTTAGAGCCAGAGAACCAGGTCAGCAGAGCTGCTCTAGAGCCTAAGAACCAGGACAGCAGAGCTGCTCTAGAGGCAGAGAACCAGGTCAGCAGAACAGCTGTAGAGTCAGAGAACCAGGTCAGCAGAGCTGCTTTAGAGCCATAGAACCAGGTCAGCAGAGCAGCTTTAGAGCCAGAGAACCGGGTCAGCAGAGCTGCTTTAGAGACAGAGAACCAGGTCAGCAACGCTGCTTTAGAGGGAGAGAACCAGGCCAGCAGAGCTGCTTCAAAGCCAGAGAACCAGGTCAGCAGAGCTGTTGCAAAGCTCAGCAGAGCTGCTTCAAAGGCAGAGAACCAGGTCAGCAGAGCTGCTTTAGAGCCAGAGAAGCAGGTCAGCAGAGCTGCTTCAAAGCCAGAGAACCAGGTCAGCAGAGCTGCTTTAGAGCCATAGAACCAGGTCAGCAGAGCTGCTTTATAGCCAGAGAACCAGGTCAGAAGAGCTACTTTAGAGCCAGAGAGCCAGGTCAGCAGAGCTGCTCTAGAGCCTAAGAACCAGGTCAGCAGAGCTGCTCTAGAGGCAGAGAACCAGGTCAGCAGAGCTGCTGTAGAGCCAGAGAAACCAGGTCAGCAGAGCTGCTTTAGAGGGAGAGATCCAGGTCAGCAGAGCTGCTTTAGAGCCAGAGAACCAGGTCAGCAGAGCTGCTTTAGAGCCAGAGAACCAGGTCAGCAGAGCTGCTGTAGAGCCAGAGAACCAGGTCAGCAGAGCCGTTCTAGAGCCAGAGAACCAGGTCAGCAGAGCTGCTCTAGAGCCAGAGAACTAGGTCAGCAGAGCTGCTTTACAACCAGAGAACAAGGTTAGCAGAGCTGCTTTTGAGCCAGAGAACCAGGTCTGCAGAGCTGCTCTAGAGCCTAAGAACCAGGTCAGCAAAGCTGCTCTAGAGCCAGAGAACCAGGTCAGCAGAGGTGCTTTAGAGCCAGAGACTAGGTCAGCAGAGCTGCTCTAGAGCCTAAGAACCCGGTCAGCAGAGCTGCTCTAGAGCCAGCGAACCAGGTCAGCAGAGCTGCTTTAGAGCCAGAGGGAGAGAACCAGGTCAGCAGAGCTGCTATAGAGGGAGAGAACCAGGTCAGCAGAGCCGCTTTAGAGCCAGAGAACCAGGTCACAGAGCTGCTTTGCAGCCAGAGAACCAGGTCAGCAGAGCTGCTTTAGAGACAGAGAACCAGGTCAGCAGAGCTACTTTAGAGCCAGAGAACCAGGTCAGCAGAGCCGTTGTAGAGCCAGAGAACCAGGTCCGCAGAGCTGCTCTAGAGGCAGAGAACCAGGTCAGCAGAGCAGCTGTAGAGCCAGAGAACCAGGTCAGCAGAGCTGCTTTAGAGCCATAGAACCAGGTCAGCAGAGCAGCTTTAGAGCCAGAGAACCGGGTCAGCAGAGCTGTTGTAGAGCCAGAGAACCAGGTCAGCAGAGCTTCTCTAGAGCCAAAGAACCAGGTCAGCAGAGCTGCTCTAGAGGCAGAGAACCAGGTCAGCAGAGCTGCTGTAGAGCCAGAGAAACCAGGTCAGCAGAGCTGCTTTAGAGGTAGAGATCCAGGTCAGCATAGCTGCTTTAGAGCCAGAGAACCAGGTCAGCAGAGCTGCTTTAGAGCCAGAGAACCAGGTCAGCAGAGCTGCTGTAAAGCCATACAACCAGGTCAGTAGAGCTGCTGTAGAGCCAGAGAACCAGGTCAGCAGAGCCATTCTAGAGCCAGAGAACCAGGTCAGCAGAGCTGCTCTAGAGCCAGAGAACTAGGTCAGCAGAGCTGCTTTAGAGGGAGAGAACCAGGTCAGCAGAGACGCTTTAGAGCCAGAGAACCAGGTCAGCAGAGTTGCTTTACAGCCAGAGAACCAGGTCAGCAGAGCTGCTTTACAACCAGAGAACAAGGTTAGCAGAGCTGCTTTTGAGCCAGAGAACCAGGTCTGCAGAGCTGCTCTAGAGCCTAAGAACCAGGTCAGCAGAGCTGCTCTAGAGCCAGACAACCAGGTCAGCAGAGGTGCTTTAGAGCCAGAGACTAGGTCAGCAGAGCTGCTCTAGAGCCTAAGAACCAGGTCAGCAGAGCTGCTCTAGAGGCAGAGAACCAGGTCAGCAGAACAGCTGTAGAGCCAGAGAACCAGGTCACAGAGCTGCTTTACAGCCAGAGAACCAGGTCAGCAGAGCTGCTTTAGAGACAGAGAACCAGATCAGCAGAGCTAATTTAGAGCCAGAGAACCAGGTCAGCAGAGCTGCTCTAGAGCCTAAGAACCAGGACAGCAGAGATGCTCTAGAGGCAGAGAACCAGGTCAGCAGAACAGCTGTAGAGTCAGAGAACCAGGTCGGCAGAGCTGCTTTAGAGCCATAGAACCAGGTCAGCAGAGCAGCTTTAGAGCCAGAGAACCGGGTCAGCAGAGCTGCTTTAGAGACAGAGAACCAGGTCAGCAACGCTGCTTTAGAGGGAGAGAACCAGGCCAGCAGAGCTGCTTCAAAGCCAGAGAACCAGGTCAGCAGAGCTGTTGCAAAGCTCAGCAGAGCTGCTTCAAAGGCAGAGAACCAGGTCAGCAGAGCTGCTTTAGAGCCAGAGAAGCAGGTCAGCAGAGCTGCTTCAAAGCCAGAGAACCAGGTCAGCAGAGCTGCTTTAGAGCCATAGAACCAGGTCAGCAGAGCTGCTTTATAGCCAGAGAACCAGGTCAGAAGAGCTACTTTAGAGCCAGAGAGCCAGGTCAGCAGAGCTGCTCTAGAGCCTAAGAACCAGGTCAGCAGAGCTGCTCTAGAGGCAGAGAACCAGGTCAGCAGAGCTGCTGTAGAGCCAGAGAAACCAGGTCAGCAGAGCTGCTTTAGAGGGAGAGATCCAGGTCAGCAGAGCTGCTTTAGAGCCAGAGAACCAGGTCAGCAGAGCTGCTTTAGAGCCAGAGAACCAGGTCAGCAGAGCTGCTGTAAAGCCATACAACCAGGTCAGCAGAGCTGCTGTAGAGCCAGAGAACCAGGTCAGCAGAGCCGTTCTAGAGCCAGAGAACCAGGTCAGCAGAGCTGCTCTAGAGCCAGAGAACTAGGTCAGCAGAGCTGCTTTAGAGGGAGAGAACCAGGTCAGCAGAGACGCTTTAGAGCCAGAGAACCAGGTCAGCAGAGTTGCTTTACAGCCAGAGAACCAGGTCAGCAGAGCTGCTTTACAACCAGAGAACAAGGTTAGCAGAGCTGCTTTTGAGCCAGAAAACCAGGTCTGCAGAGCTGCTCTAGAGCCTAAGAACCAGGTCAGCAAAGCTGCTCTAGAGCCAGAGAACCAGGTCAGCAGAGGTGCTTTAGAGCCAGAGACTAGGTCAGCAGAGCTGCTCTAGAGCCTAAGAACCCGGTCAGCAGAGCTGCTCTAGAGCCAGCGAACCAGGTCAGCAGAGCTGCTTTAGAGCCAGAGGGAGAGAACCAGGTCAGCAGAGCTGCTATAGAGGGAGAGAACCAGGTCAGCAGAGCCGCTTTAGAGCCAGAGAACCAGGTCACAGAGCTGCTTTGCAGCCAGAGAACCAGGTCAGCAGAGCTGCTTTAGAGACAGAGAACCAGGTCAGCAGAGCTACTTTAGAGCCAGAGAACCAGGTCAGCAGAGCCGTTGTAGAGCCAGAGAACCAGGTCAGCAGAGCTGCTCTAGAGGCAGAGAACCAGGTCAGCAGAGCAGCTGTAGAGCCAGAGAACCAGGTCAGCAGAGCTGCTTTAGAGCCATAGAACCAGATCAGCAGAGCAGCTTTAGAGCCAGAGAACCGGGTCAGCAGAGCTGTTGTAGAGCCAGAGAACCAGGTCAGCAGAGCTTCTCTAGAGCCAAAGAACCAGGTCAGCAGAGCTGCTCTAGAGCCAGAGAACCGGGTCAGTAGAGCTGCTTTACAGCCAGAAAACCAGGTCAGCAGAGCTGCTTTACAGCCAGAGAACCAGGTCAGCAAGAACCAGGTCAGCAGAGCTGCTTTAGAGCCAGAGAACCAGGTCAGCAGAGCCACTTTAGAGCCAGAGAACCAGGTCAGCAGAGCCGTTGTAGAGCCAGTGAACCAGGTCAGCAGAGCTGTTCTAGAGCCTAAGAACCAGGTCAGCAGAGCTGCTTTAGAGACAGAGAACCAGGTCAGCAACGCTGCTTTAGAGGGAGAGAACCAGGCCAGCAGAGCTGCTTCTAAGCCAGAGAACCAGGTCAGCAGAGCTGTTTCTAAGCTCAGCAGAGCTGCTTCAAAGGCAGAGAACCAGGTCAGCAGAGCTGCTTTAGAGACAGAGAACCAGGTCAGCGGAGCTGCTTCAAAGCCAGAGAACCAGGTCAGCAGAGCTGCTTTAGAGCCATAGAACCAGGTCAGCAGAGCTGCTTTAGAGGGAGAGAACCAGGTCAACAGAGCTGCTTTAGAGCCAGAGAACCAGGTCAGAAGAGCTACTTTAGAGCCAGAGAGCCAGGTCAGCAGAGCTGCTCTAGAGCCTAAGAACCAGGTCATCAGAGCTGCTTTAGAGGGAGAGAACCAGGTCAGCAGAGCTGCTTTAGAGCAAGAGAACCAGGTCAGCATAGCTGCTTTAGAGCCAGAGAACCAGGTCAGCAGAGCTGCTGTAAAGCCATACAACCAGGTCAGCAGAGCTGCTGTAGAGCCAGAGAACCAGGTCAGCAGAGCCGTTCTAGAGCCAGAGAACCAGGTCAGCAGAGCTGCTCTAGAGCCAGAGAACTAGGTCAGCAGAGCTGCTGTAGAGCCAGAGAACTAGGTCAGCAGAGCTGCTGTAGAGCCAGAGAACCAGGTCAGCAGAGCTGCTTTAGAGCCAGAGAACCAGATCAGCAGAGCCGTTGTAGAACCAGAGAACCAGGTCAGCAAAGCTGCTTTAGAGCCAGAGAAACAGGACATTGGGGTTTATTTACAAGCCCCTTGCGCTGTTGCTGCGTCACTTTTTCCCCCACAAAAGTGAAGCACCGGCAGTGCAAGGGACTTGTAAATAAGCCCCATTGTGCCCATTTGAATGCAATAAAACAGTTATGTAACCTTCACACCACAGAAAAGGTGAAATAAAGAACCAGTTTCTAAAGTTAAGGCTCTTTCCACAGTTACTGGTAACTCAAGTCTTCTGCCCGAGGTCTACTACATTTATTGTAATTTAAAACTTCAGGTATCAAAATGCAAAGTTGTGTGAGTTATTAGCCTTACACTGGCTGAACAACTGCCTCGACTGTTATGAGTGTCTACAAATCTAAGATTGTATTTTGGGAAGTAGATGATGCACCTCATGCGTGCAACATAAAACAAGCATTTGCAATGCAATAGGGCTGACATTATTAAAAGTTTGAGCTATTGGCATTGCAAATATTGTTTGTTAGTTTTTGTTAAAAAATATTACAGCAGTAGCATACGTAATGAAATAAAATCCATGTAGACCACCAGTACCACCACCACTAACACCACCAGTACCAATACCACCACCACTACCGCTACAACCACCACAAGTACCATAACCACCGCTACAATTATTACTATTACTATTCTGTGGTGATAGTAATAATAATAATAGTGGTAGTTATGGTACTGGTGGAAAAGTACTATTGTATATTACAATACCTGTTAATTTTTCAAAAGGCATTGCCATTTACAATACCAATAGCTCTAAAGCTCGCAGTGTTGTGCAAGGGAGACGCAAAGGGGCTCATAAAATGCCACAGTGACTTCAGATTTTTGATCGACAGGCGATTTCCTGCTTCAATTCAAAGGGAGGCACAAACTGCGAACAATGCAGGAAAGCGGTGTGTAATTTCACTCGCAAGCGCAGTGTGAAGCCGGACCGGTGTCGCTGGTGGAGGATGAGCAGCATCTGCAGCAAAATGATTTCTTTTCCACGAGTAGTCCTATTCGGGGATTCTATTACGCAGGTAAAACATTTCCCTCGTGTTTGCGATGTCAGCAACCCGCCTAGAAGCGAATTTTTTCGGAAACTAACGAACCCCTCCAGGTCGCAGAGTTGGCACAGGTTGCCGAATAGCTAAATGGACAGTGATTTTTTAGTCGCAGAGCTAGAAAGAAACGCGAGGAGTGGCAGTCGCACTTTGGTGGCCATATTGGAATGGAGCAGCTATTACAAGAATAAGATGAGATTTTTTTCATTCCAATTAAAATGTCAAAAAATATAGTTAATAAAAAGTCACAATTCCGTCTTGTAACTGTTTATAAAGTATACACCAGGGTCGGCGCCTTAACGAGGGTGTGCAGTGCCTAACACTTACTAGCTAAGGAAAGAACAGAATCGGTTGAATTCTTGAAAATGATTCTGCTGAGGTCGATGCGATGCATGTTTATGAGGCACTTTGGTGAGGGCGGCGCGGTAGAGGTTTGTAAATGCAGTCTTCGCCTTGAAATGCAGGTAAAACCTGTTGTAAGTAATTGGGGTAGGAGGATACATTCTTCAGGCCGCGACCTTTCCGAAAGAAAAAAATACCGGACATTAGCTGTTTTAAGTCTGCAAAAAGCCCGGACATGATACTAAATAGGATTTTAAATAAAATCTTATGTATTGTTTTGAAACATGACTTTTCTACTTTTGTTTACTTTACGTATTCAAGGATTGTTAACGCAGCTCTAAAACACTTTTTAAAGTGTTTTGTGTTTATATTTACTGTTTGAAGTTTATACAGATCAGGACAAAAAATTCCGGCTTTAGACGATTGTGCTTATTTCTTAGTTGCCAAGTTCCGTTTAGCCACGTGTGACATTTTCATGTTTCAGTGTACTTCTGTGTGAGGATGTACTGCATTGTGTGACACCTTGCAAGACACTTTACCGAGCACAGGGGAGGAACAAAATGATAGGAATAGACAGCACGGGGGACAGAGAAAGAAGAGGGGGCACAGATGGGAGGAGTGAGGGGGAGGGATTGAGGGACTGAGCCCAGAGATGCAGAAGGGCAAAAATGACAGGGGGTAAAGAGCTGGGTTGGCTAGAAGGAAAGGGACAGAAGGGGTGAGCCTTTCTCTCTTTGCTGATCACTGTCAGAGTGGTTGGTTGATAGCCAGGTGCAGGTTGCTCACACCACATTGTGCATCTGTTGTGGGTATTCCAGGCTGGAGATTACCTTGCTGTTAGGAGCTTCACTCTACACAAAGTCCAGTGCTGCCAAGTGCCACACATGTCTCGCTAGGTTAAGACAATTCAAGTTAAGTTCCTGCATTACCACATGATTGGTAATTTGTCACACAAACAAGATAAAGAGAAAGTTAAGTGGGATATCTTTTTAGGTCGAGCCTAAGGGCAGCGCGCATGTGCTACTCGCTCTGTGAGGCATGCTGTATTGGGGTATGCACTGTAAGCCCCTCCCTTTCTCACCTCATATTTGTCATTGGCCTGTGTTATTGTCTTTCGTAAATGCTGGCTTCTGATTCGTAAGTAGGCTTGCTAGTCCCTCCTTGGTCCTGCAGCATTTGTTACCTCCCATAACGACTGGACCTTTTACTTGGCTTGTTACACGGTCTGCATTATAAGTGGGTGAGCACTATTTTGTTTATTCACTGATGGGGACAATGGTGGCTGCTTTTTTTGTATCTGCGGTCACCCCACCAGAACAGTGGCAGCTGCTTTTCGTATAGAGCGCTATGCCGCTCTAACTTTAAAATTGGCTGCCCCCTACCACCACAGAATCCACACCGCCCTCACTTTCATTTTCTTTAAAAACTATAATGTGGAGCGCCGTGCCCACTTTAGAGACACTGCTCTGTTTTTTTGTTGTGTTTTTTTT
Source organism: Triturus cristatus (assembly GCF_964204655.1). Taxonomy (NCBI): domain Eukaryota; kingdom Metazoa; phylum Chordata; class Amphibia; order Caudata; family Salamandridae; genus Triturus; species Triturus cristatus. The sequence goes on along the minus strand of NC_140589.1, from coordinate 343,790,400 downwards.
TTTTACTTTATTGGTGAGCGCGGTGACCGATTCACCGACACTGTGCTCTACAATACAATAGGTCTTTTGCCAAAGTTTGACCTTATAAAAGGTATTGCCATTTGCTCAAAATCTCAAAATTGCGAGACCTAATGCATTGTAAATGCTTGTTTCTTTCCGCTGCCTTGTTGTGGTTGGCTCTACTCCTTTTAATTAGCTGTTAGACAGTGACACCTACTGGCAGCCAGCGCCGTTGATCAAAACAGCCGTAAGAGCACAGCTGGCACGTGGGCAAGCTTACATAAGCACCTTTGAAGAGGCGCTTGGTGTATCCCTGGAATGATAGAGCTGGAGTGTACATTGTTAACTATTTCGGTCATTGTATAACGTCAGAAAGTGTGAATCCCCAGGATGATTTAATCAAAGCATTGAGGAATATACCATGCCCACAGAATAAGGATCAATTGATATAATTCATTGGATTGTGCGATTATTATTCCAGGTTGTGAGTGGGTATGCTACCCTCATGGAGCCTTAAAAAAAACTAATGAGGAAGAAGGAACATTTTTGGGGGGAGAGTGTGCAAAAGCAAGTATTTGATGAAATTAAAAGAGTGCTTCCTAATGTGCCAGCGTTAAAAACTTTTGAGCGTGGGCTACTTATATCGTTTCGGCGGGTGCTAGTGCTGTAGGTTTAGGTGCTGTTCTTTGTCAAAGGGTTGGTTCTGAGGAACATACAATAGCTTTTGCTTAGGGGATTCTCTCTGAAGTTGAGAAAAGGTACAGTACAAAAGTGAGAGAGGCATTAGCTTGTGCATGGGTCATTGAAAAATACACAACTTATGTTTGGGGTTCAAAGTTTGTCTGATGTAGTCATTATAAGCCTTTGATGTATTTGCTGGATGATAAAGAATGGTCTGCAGCTTCTCATATTCTAACTAGATACATACCAGGAGGAACTAATGCCTGTGCTGATTGTTTATCTAGGTTGTCCTTTAAATGTGAAACAGACGAGATTGTTTGTTTGGATTTGAGTGTGTAGTAGCTGGAGACAATGTAGCAGAGGTATGTCACGAAACTATCAGTGAAGGGGAATGGAACAAGGCATGTGCAGAGGATATCATTTTATTGAAGGTGATTGATTATGTCGGAAGGGCTGGCCATCATTCAAGCATTTCCAAGGGGAATTGCATTGTTATGGTCAAATAGCATTTTAGCTCACAGTGGAATATGTTATTTTATTAAGAGCTGGTAAGTTTATTCCTCCAAATAGTTTGAAGTCTAACATTATCAGATTAGCACATTTCGGTACCACGCCCGCTAAGAACATTTTAAGGTGACAATTTTGTCGGACTTATATGGACAAAGAAGTGGAGGAGTTTGTTGATAAATGTGAAGAGTGTTTACTTTCCACAAACACTGGAAAACAAAGGATGTTTCTTTAGTACCTACTCCTTTTCCTGAGTGTCCATGGTGCAAATTCGCATTGGATTTTTCTGAAGCCATTTTGTAATTGGCAGGGGACTCTAAGTATATGGTTGTACTAATTGATTATTATTCTAAATATGTCTATTATGAGGTCAGTACTCAGGTAGCTATTGAGTTTCCTTAGCAAAGTTTTTGCATTGGAAGGCAACCCTTTAGAATTGGTCACTGATAATGGAGTCTAATTTGTGTCAGAGAAAATTGAATCTTTTCTGAAAAACAAAGGAATTACACATTATACTGTGGCTTTTTACAGTCCTAGCGCAAATGGAGCTGTTGAGAGGATGAATAGGTTGCTCAATGCGGGAGTTCAAACTGCTGTCACTTGTGGTTTAAATGTTGAGGAGCTTTTAAGAAATAAGAAGTGGGTTTATCACAACACACCCCATTCTGTCACTGGAGTTTCCCCTTTTTCGTTACTGAGGGGTAGGGCTGCCCGCACAGGTTTGTTGCCTACATGGTTGTATGGTAAAGCACCCTCAAGAGAGACAAGAGCCGATGACTGGTGATGAGCTCAAGTTGAAAGTTGAAAGGTCTCAAAGCAAGATGAAACAGTATCCCGATCAAACTCATGGCCTAAGTAATGTCAGAATTAAGGTGGGTAGTTAGGTTAGGTTACGTAACCTGAGACCCAAAAGATTAAATGTGGATTTTCATTATAATATTCCATTTAGAGTGCATAAAATTGCTCGTACTTAGGTACAATTAATGGACGGACGTTGGTGGTCAAAAAATAATTTAGTTCTTTTATAGGACTTTCAAAAAAACATTAATACAAGGAAATTAGGTATTCCTGGGGATACTTTATTTCCTGCAGGCGTTTGGCTGGAATGTGAACTTACTTTCAAAACGGGATAATGCTCTTCATGATGTTCAGCATAATGCACAACGTAATGAGTTGAATTCTTCGTCTTCCTTTTTAGGTCTCGCCTGCGAACGCAGCGCGAAGCGCTGCTCGCAAGCGAGATCTATTGTTGCTGACTTGCCTCGGAAGTGGGACAGGAGATGTGCACGCGCAGGCTTTTGGAGGATTTGAGTTGGTGTACGCGCCTACAGCCACGCGGCGTGCACATCTCCTGTCCCGCTTCCCTCGCAAGCCAGCATTTAGTTTCACTTTCGACATATGGAGAACTCACCCGGTCTGCGGGGGGAATCCTTCTGAACGGCGGCATCCGGAGCACTCCAGCTCCACTACTGCCAGCACGACGCGGGGCTCTCTCCTTATGCATGGGAGCCCCGCACTGCTATCTGCCGCTCTTCACCCGGGCCCCCTCCTGGGACCCGGGACTTCAGCTCCCACACCGGCTGCACGCGAAAGTGACAGGTACTGCGCATGCGCGGGCAGCCCTCCCAGGTCTCCTCCCCAGCCCGGAGCTGCTTTCTGTTTTGCTTGTTTGGCAAAGCAAGGGGTGAATATCTGCTTACTTTCTAGCTGTTCTCGCTGCCGGGTGTCTGCTGACGAGTGATGTAGCAGTTTAGGAAACCCTCATCCTCTGATCTCGAGGCCAGTGTGTGCTGGAGGGCAGCATGTGTGTTGAGAGCCCCGTTCCTCGAGGCCTAGCAGGCCACTCACGTGTAAAGCTTCGCCGGAAAGCATCGGTTCCTCTTCCGAGACTCCTTCCAGGCAGCTCCGGGTAAGTGTTTTTCCACATATCAAACAGCGGGCAGGAATCTCAGGAAGGAACAGCTCTGTGCACTGGGCATCCTGCCTTATATTCCTGTTCTCATTAAAGGGAGTGGAGACATGGGCAACAACGAGAGACATCCCAAAAAGGTCCATTTCAGCTCTGGCTGCCTCTGCTGAACTGAATGACCCAAGTTAGATGAATTGACAGTCGGGCACATCAACGACTACAGTAACCAGTGATAAAACTGAAAAGAAATGACAATGGGAACCCATAAACTGTCGGGTCAAAGGTGTGGGGACGGAGTCACAGGGGGTGGAGTCTGACAGTCAGCTATACATCTTTTGTTTAAAAACACTGCAGCAAAGAAAGTGGCCACAAGGACAACCATGACAATGACTCTGTCCTGGCTGATGTAAATGGTCACAAAGGTGCTGCATTTTTTAAAACCTCACAGAGTTGCGCACACACTGCAGAGACTTTTGTGTGGTGCTGAATTCTCAGGGAATAATCGTAATAATGTAAGATATCGATGGTGGGTGGTGCGCTTCCTGGAGAGATCTGCGTTTGTCCAGTCACAGTTTTGACTCCGAAAGGACCACGGAGGGTTAATGTGCCTGCGGTAAAGCACACCCTGTAACATGCATTTTATTGGTTTGTATTCTTTGCAGATAGATAAATGTATTCCTGATTTTGACAAAGAGGTCCTTTTGTTACTTTCATTTACTAAGCTGCAACCCTTCTAATGTACCACAGTGAGCCATGAGCTGGCATCAGGGAGCTGCTCGCAAACTGCAAGGCACGGGTTTTCAGTGTCGTTTTTAATACGTTTGCTAAAAAATATTCCTTTGAGCAGTAATAATATGTTTGTTAGTACAGACAACCTCAATCAATATATTGCGAATTAAATCCTCACTTTTTTTTATTTCTCCCAACCATGCACTCTTAACATAGACTGCAGACCAGTAAGGCAGAATTGCAGCTTCAACACGTTTCAACCCTGATTGTCTTAAGTAACCCCGCCTGTACATTGATTAATAGGCTTGAATGCATTATTGTATCTGTATGATGTTTGCTTGTGAAGTAAAGATCTTTAACACTCTACACTGGGATGCGAAGCACAATAAAGGAATTAAATACAATAAAATATTACCTGTTATTTAAATCGTTATTTGTCTAATCAAAAGAGAGATTGGACCGTATGAAACAAGGTGCCCTGGGGGTATAACGGACGTTTGTGCCCGCTTTGTGCACCCTGGAGCACTTCGGTATTACAGAATGGGCAACAGATGCTTGTGCGTCCCCTACTGTAATGCCAATAGTGCTGGTGCACATAAAGCATCAGCGCTATTTTCAGGGGGCATTGCCTCATTTGCATGGGGGCATGTTCCATGCAAATGAGGGAATCCCTTTGCCTCTACGCCCTCACTGTATTACAGACGCGGTTGCAGAGGCAAAGAAGCTCTCAGGGGGCACTTGCCTCATAATCATCATATCCTGCAGAATTTTCCTTTTCTGTTCGCATAATGTAGTCAATGTGTCAATTTCATCCCATCTCCTATGTGTAAGAGAACCTGTGGCTGCACAGGGAGAAAGAACCTGACTGAAAATGTTGTGATGTTACACCTATATTAACTGTACCAGATAACACAGCTTGCATGATCACCTGCCACCTGTGTTCATTCTAGTATGCGAGATTGGTTTGCAGCTTTATTTCAATTCCACATTCACAACCTGCAGCGCTGCGTTATCCTCTAGATCATAGCGTCTATGCTGTGTATACCAATTGTTAGCTCTCCATGGTGCATGTCGGTAACACAACCTGAGCGTTTCATTTGTTTTTAAATATGTGCAAAATTGTAATTACAATGCCAATAACTCTAACACTAACTGATGCGAGACCTGTTGCATTGCAAATGCTTGTTTTCTCTGATGTGACTACCAATCAGAGAGAAAATCAGGAGGAGGCGTCTCTTGAATACTCTAATAATGAGAAGGGAGCTGTAGATTAGGGGAATTTTGTTATTTCTACCAGATGTGGACATGTGTCTAGGAAACCAAGTTATTTACAAGAATTTGAAGTTATTTTTCGTTTGTTTTTGTTGCAGTGGAGGAATGATATTGTGTATATTTTGCATTTCTGTATACTGTATATATTGCATTTCGGTTTTCTCTCTTAGGTTATGTTTGATTTATTTTGAGTGAGTTGTTAAAATTTTCATCATACTTATATAACATATATAGTATTCAGGAATTTTGGTTTGTGTATTATAATTTATTCTGTGTTCATTTGTCGGAAGGGAGATGTATCCCTGGAATGTTAGAGCTGGCTCGTGCATTGTATTCAGTTGCATTTATGCACTCCAGCTGGAACATTCAGACGTTGGTCAGTTTACCATTGGAGCTGGTCTGCATGAATCCAAGCTGGTGGGCCGTCCTCAATATTTATGAATTTTTCTTAATAAAGACAAGCTACTACCTGAGCCTCGGACTGCTTATTACAGTGCTCTTACCAACCAGGCCTAAGAGTTTTCCAGAACTATGTTGCGGCTGCTGGTAAGAGTATTGGGTCCAAGTAGATGGGGTGGTTTAACACATCCTGGCTGTAGTGCATGGGTGGCAAAATAAATCCACTATATTGATGTTTTCAGGTCCAATTTAAGTAAATGTAAAACATGTGCCTGTCTGAAATTCCTACAGGTGGGAAATGTCATTGAATGAGAAACATTATTTATATTTTGCAGGGTTTGTGTTTGTAGGCGAGGCAGTGGTTGCAAGGTGGCCTTCTCTTATGTGATTTATGCTTTCTGTTAGTTCTGACTTTACAGTCCAATTGATTACTTATTAACTGTATCAGGCGAACGCCCTTTCAGATGGCTACATTAAATGCTGGTTTAGAACATCCTCACTGCATTAGATCACATGCCTTATGAGTGTCAATGTTCATAAACATGGGTTAAAACAGCCTTGTGAATTGCATTTATGTGCAGGAGTTGGTACATCCCACACATCAGTCAATACATTTTGGCCCATCGTAGCCATATTTACACAACTTGGTTGAGCAGCGCTTACGTCCAGTGTGTAAACAGGGTGGTGCGAGAGACATGCACTCATTAAATGGACATATCACTCAGAGTGTCACATGCATGACAATCAAATGTCATACATAAACAATGAAAACACAGAAATGTTACACTTATGAAATCAGAAAACTTGGCAGCTATGCAATGCTACTACTAAGTGTGAGTTACATTATACCATTTGAGAGTAAGTATCATTCACAGTCGTTGAATGTCACTCCTAATGACACTAAAATTATGAAAATGTTACACATAAGCAATCTGAAACCTTGGCAGCTCTGTCTGTGTATCAGTCTAGAGAGGACACATGAAAAAGCTATCCCAAGCCGGTTCTGTGTCTCTAAAATATATTATGTTTAGCTACTCACATACTGTTTGAAATAGGAATTTGTGTTTTCTGAAATATAAATTAACATTTATAAGTGCACATGCTATATGAAGCCTGTAGGAAGGTAGGATCCAGCTTTCATGGTTAATCCCACTTTTTGCTTGGTGTCAGTAGGTTTTTGAGTAGTCTGACTTGGATCCTGCTAATCAGGACCCCAGTCACTGTTCTTCTTCCCTTAATTTGACCACGGTCAGTACTGTTGTACATCCACAATTTGCTACTGGTGTACCCTTGTAAGTCCCCAGTATATGGTTCTAAGGTACCCAGGGCATAGGTACACTAGGGGTCTTCCATGGGCTGCAGCATGTATTGTGTCACCCATGGGAGCCCACTCAAACTGTGACTAGAGGCCTGCCATTGCAGCCTGTGTGAGTTGGTACTGGCACCTCTCACGAAAGTTGTTTCCTTATATCTGCGGTCACTACACTTAAAACCTATAAGTCATCCCTATGGCAGGCTCTTCAGTCCTGAGGGCTGGGTGCTTGGTTATGAGTAGGACACCCCTACAAATCCAGGAGTCGATTCTCCAGCCTTTGTAAGTGCGGCCAGCCATTTTAATACACAGATTGGACAGCAGTTTTTACAAGATGTCTACCTGTATAGTGGCTACACTGAACCTGGACTTGTTTGGCATCAAACCTTTTGGAATCCTACCCCAAAGCAGAGTCCAGTGTTTGAAGTATGATCACAAGTACTGGGGGCTCCCTTGGGGTACTCCTGTGTACTCCCTGTTACAGCGTTTCAGGGTCTGACAGCAAGCTAGTGCTGCTGCCAACCACATACACAATTGTGCTCTCCTGCTGCTGAGCCAAGCTCAAGCAGGGTAAGGTAGAACAATAGGTTTCCTGTCACAGGGAGGTGTGACCACCTCCCAAACAGAACTTAGTTTATTGAACTAGGGTGGAGACACTTGCCAGCGCCTCCAGACTGCTTTAAATGGCACATTTGGTGCCCTCCTTGCATACTTCAGTTGGAACTAGTTCAGGGGAGCCCTTGGCTCTCGCTCTGGCGCGAAACAGGCCAAAGGGGCAAGGGAGTATCCTCCTCTATCCGGCGCCTCCTCTGGGAGGGATCCTTGAGTTGTTCAAACCCTTCCCTTAGGGTACTTAAGGACTTACCTTGGGTAGGTCTTCAGATTTGTCGTGGGACAGGACTCAAGACTGAAACCACGTCACTCTTCAACCGTCTCGACACATGGACTTCGCCTGGAACCGGTAATGCATCAAGGAAGACTCTTCTGTTCCTGGTTTCGCTGTTCTACAAGTCTTCTTCATTGTCTGTGTCTGTGCTTCTTCGAGGATCTTCAACAGACCTGTGGGCATCAAGGACACCCAAAGTAATCTCCCTTGGAGTGAAGTAGTCACTCCCCTGCATCTGCAGGCACCGCAACGAACCTGACCGGTCTGCTGCTCCTTACATCCCATGGACTTCGAAAAGCTCAGCAACACAGGTGGTGGTTCTGCAACTCCCTTGAGGCCTGACCTGACTTCTCTGTAATTCTGAGGCCAGTATATCTCGACGGAACCGCTGGGACCAAACCCTTGTGCACTGCGTCGACTTGCCGTTGCTAGGGCTTGCTGGCCCTGAACTCCAGAGATCTTCGTGCTACAAGAAGCTCCCGCCTTCTGCATCTCTTCCTTCCAAGTGCAGCATCCTCACTGCATCCTCTGCACCGTGGTCCTTCCTTCTTGGTGAGCTGCTCGAGGTCCTCTTGCGACTCCTGTGACATTGGCCTGTGGGATCTCTTGAGAGTCTTATTCTGCTCCAGTGGGCTCAACTTCTTGCTCGGCCTGCTCTGATTCTCCTGCATGTGATGAGTCCCTTGGACCTTGCTGGTCCCAACATTACTCCTTTGCTTTCCTCGCGAGTTGCAGCTGCCAAGGCTTGTTGGTGTTCCTGCTGGACACCGACCCCCTGGTTCTCGACTTCAACATGGGACAGCTTGTGCACGGCTCCTGCTCTTCCTCAGCCTCGCCTGGTCCTCACAGATTCAGCGACAAGGTCACCGTCAACACTTCTGAACCATCCTACACTGGTGGGCATTGCTCTTCCATGCCTCCTGGTCACCTGCGAGTGGCATAGACTCTGTCCCCTCTGCTTACAGGTTCTACACTTCAGGAATCCACCCATGGATTCCACTGGACTGTTGCACAGTCTTCTCTAGCAGCATCTTCTTCGAAGTCCTCCATTGTGGTCTACGGCAGTTTTCAACGTCAATACGTACCTATTCACCCCGCTTCCCTGGTGTATCTATCCTGGTTCCTGGGGTATCCACGGGTGAAGTGACTATCCAACCTTCTGTTTTCCACGGGGTTTCTTCAAGGTCCCCTGTGAAGGGTTCTTCTTCTTAAAAATTGCAACGCGACTTCCCTGTTGACTTCTATTGGACATGTGGCTGTGTTTCCACTCTGCACACAGTACTTACCTGGGGTGTTTCTTTGTGCCCCCAGCTCCTCTGAATCTCCTGGTCCAAGTCCCGACTGGTCGCAGTTCGTATTCCTTCCTAATATATGGTTTGGTCTCACCCTGGAGACCACTGTATTTTGTGCTTTCTTACCTATTTGCAATTGAAGTATTATTGTGTATTTGTGTTGATATCTCCGGGTAGAAGATATACCAATGTGTGAGTGAGTGTTGTGTAATAAATATACATATTTGTACATATCCACTTTGTTTTTTTTAAATTTATCCTACACTACATGATTAAACTGGTAAAACAAGCTGCTTAAACTCTCCTTCAAGATAAGCCTGAAAGCTGCTCTCCACAGCTACCACTTTGAGTGCTTTCAAAGGTTATCAAAGACCACTAAAATCACCATAAGGGTTGCCTGGATTAGTACAAGTGTGCACCATATACTACGCCAGCCTCCTACAAAGCCACGCTACTCAGTATGTTTTGTACGTTACCACCTACGCTTATGCTCAGCATTGAGAATCAAACAGTGGCAGCACTTTTGAGAAGGGTTGTTTATTTCACAGTACCAGCACTTGAGTCTATTGACTATACATTTAATAAGAAAGCCTGCACCTATGAGTGGGATGGTGAATCAGACAGTGGTAACACTTCTGAGCAGGGACGATATACCTTTTATGGGACAGCATGAGCAGGGCTGCTTCAGCTCTAACAGTGTAGTGCCTCGAAGTGCGCTTTCTTCAGATAAGACAGAACTGGTTGGAGTATGTGCTCCTTCCTGGTTCCTGCTCAGTGATGGATTGCTGGAGGGAATGAAAGGGGACTGGTTTTTCAGTCAGGACCAAAGTCTAGAGAATGCATCCGGATGGGCGGGGTAAGGGTCAGGATGCAGACTATAATGGTGTGAATGGCAGGTTGAGTGGTATCCTGTCCACTTGCCCACTGCTGAGATTATCAAACTTCCAGTGATTAGTCAAACACTCTTTATATCTCTCAGATGCAGGTGCCATTGCAGAGCCAGGACGAGAATACCACTTCCTATCCTGGCATCCTCACTTGAGTGCTCTGTGTGATCTCAGATCACTTTAACTCGCTTTGCTGGGCCCCTTATTTGAAGAAATCGGGAGCGCTTGCAATTAGGCATTTAAGAACGTTATATAAGGGACAAATTATGTTCAGCATGTACAAATATATGGCTTGTAGAATCAACAGAATGGTTAAGATTCACCTTGCCTCCTGGAATCGCAGCCTGTACTGCTTTCGGAATGACAGTTGGGGCTCACCTTTAGGAGGGCATACACAGGGCACAAGTCAAGGGTACACATGGGTAGATGGTATCTATCCATTCTTTTTCATAGGGTAGCTACTGTCTACCTTGCCAAGAAGTTGGACCACACAGAAATATGATAAACTTGTCTTGGTATAATTTTCAGACCGGAACACATTCAGCAGCGCCTGCACGTTGTCTGCTTTTGCTCCAAGCAGCAAAGTACAGGTGAGGGCACTCAGTTATTTTAAATTCCAGCTGGGCCCAAAGAATTTAAGGGGCTATTAGGCCTCCTTTTGTTGGAGTATCCTGGCTTGGAGCTATCTGAAACCTCACACCTAGATGAAAAAGCAATGGAGGGGGAAACAAGGCTCACAGCTTGTTATTACTTCACAAGTACTTAAGAGAGGCATAGCTTTGATTTTTTTCAGTCACTGTATGTAAGAGATATACATGCACTGTATGGATGTAAGATGGGTTGGTTTGTCCCAGTATTTACACAAACAACAATTTAAATACCACTATTTTTTTAAATAGCGCTTTTAGTCCCAATGCGGGGTGTAAAGTGCTCTACATCACACGTACACATTATACTTTGACCATAAATCATTTCTCTGTAAATCAATGTACAGGATATATTACATAAGACAGTGAGGATTACAAGGAGTAGGAGTCACATGTCCTTCAAAGCTCACTGTGCTACATTATAAGGATTACAGTTTATAAATTGCAAGTAAAGTCAAGTCAAACAAGCTTTATTAAATTTCATACGTGAATCATAAAAGCACTAAAAATAAATTCACAATAATTAATCATAAACGCATAAATAATACACTTAAAACATCGGTATCAAGATTAATAAAATACACATAAAATTGCAATAACAAATTAATTAAATACAGTGTTCCCTTCTTCCATTAGCTCCCACAATATACAAAATATTACAATAGTTGTGTAACTAGGAGATATTGTCAAAAATGTTGTATTCTGGAGGATTTCAAAATGCCAAAACTCTCCTGCTATCCGTTATCCATACCTCTTTCTTATTGCAATCGCTCCTTTAATACAATTTAAAACAGAAAAACAGATGTCAATAGAATATAGAGAGAGAAGAAACCTGAAACCATCTATATAAGAGCCAGGACGATGAGCCCTCAATAGGGGTTACAAAAATGTGCCTGTCTCTGTTTGATTCAGAGCACAGAACAGGACAAAGTACTTTGTTTTGCCGTGTTGTTACAAGGACACAACAAAAGTGTGTTTGCCCGACCACATTGCTGCAGAATGGCTACCAAAAAGTGCACCAAAGACAGACTGAACCTGGTCAAATAAAATCTGTGTTGCTGGTTCATAAGGGAGGCAAGATAATATTGAGGTTGGGTAGTCAACTCACTTACAGTCAAAGTTCTTAAGGAGCTCTGCTGATTCAATGACTGCAAATGCTGTGAACTTGCCCTTGTGCCACATGCTCTTTTAATGATAGGTTGTGCTTGTTGGGGCATATTTAAAGGATTGTACAAAGAAATCAATTAAAACCAGTTCCTGGAGTGTGCGTTTCAAATAGCTAAGCCAAGGAATGGAATCCACATTAGCTAACAGAAGACTGTATGATATAATAGATCTTGTAAGTTCTAATTCTGGAGTAAGACAGATCTTCACCCATAACAACAAAGCGGCAAGGCTAAGTCTGTCTTCAGTATGTCCTAAACCTAATTCATAATGGCAAAAGGGTATTGATGAACCTTTAGGTAAACGTTATTCACTACAACCTGGATCTTAGAGCAGTTAATATAGCCCCAAACTCCTGCACCATAAGAGGCAATCAGGAGACATTCAGCTTGATACAGAGTTAACATCTCGTTAACTGGTTTCTGTCCCAAGTGGGCAGTAAAGCCAAAGAGGCCCTGTACTGCTCTAAAAGTCTGCATGGCTCTTAATGTTATGAAAGTGTCCCAGATAGGCTGGGAATTGAAAACTATTTCCAGGTAAGAAAAGCTTTGGGCTTTTTCAACCACCATCCCCTATACCTTAAATGTTTTGGACTTAGTTCTCTTGGGTCCCCATACCATAATGTATGATTTTTTATGATCCACTTTTAGATACAGGGACTCCATAAAACCTACAAAGGCATCGATGGATTTCTGTAAACTGTTTGTTGTCCTAGCAATTAGGACAGCGTCATCCTTGTATAGTAATGTGGGGATTAAATCAATACTGATTTTAGAATAATCAAGATTTTACTTCAGCAAATGTGCCTCTAAGCCATTCGTATATATAAGAAATAGGAAAGGGGCCAAGACACAACCTTGGCGAACTCCTTTAATTGACAATAGAAGATTTGTTTTCTCATCATTAGGTCCATACCATATCCTCACTATGGTATCAGAGTGTAACCTACATAATAGGGTGATCAAAGGTTCCTCCACTTGCATGTCGCTTATCATATCCCACAATATATTCCGATTGACAGTATCAAATGCACTGGATAAGTCTATGAAGGACAGATGTAAAGCGCTCTTCATGGACTTAGTATACTTACTGACAATCAGGGGCAAATTGAAGCATTGCTCTGTGGTACCCATTCATTGCCGAACACCGTACGGAACCTTTAACAACACATGATTGGTGACTGTCCAGTCTTCTAGTCGGGCCAAAAGCACCCTTCCTAAGAATGTTACAGTAAAATCGATCAATGGTATTGGTCTATAGCAGCCCAAGTCATTCTTGCCCCCCTTTTTGAAAATCGGTACCACTATTAACTCGCTCCACAAGGCTAGCGAGGGGCCAACAATAGCAATTCTGATAACATTTGTTAGCAGCAGGCCCAAAGGCTAATATTATCCTCAAACACATCTAGGGGTACCCCATTCCGGACCAGGGGGTTTAAGACGGATACCCTAGCATTTTCCACCTCAAAAATAGTCACTAACCTTTTGAATCCCTTCAAGTTCCTGACTGTCTGAAACATGTACATCAATCGAAGGGTTAAATATTATGCGTAAAGTGTGCCTTCCATGCCTCTCCGAATATCAGGGAATCCATTTTTTGAAAGGAGATATCTGAGAACACTGGTCGATTAACAACCTCCCAAAACTTCTTCATGTCCTTAAGGGACCCTTCTGCCACTAGGGCCGTTCATGTCTCTGTCCTCTGCTCCTGTTTCCTCTGCTCAGTTGTGACCTTTATCATTCTTCTTAAGAGCCTTGACTAGCTTTTTATCATGAGGCCTTGCTCATAAAGCCCCTTTTAGTTCTCTATGTGCTTTTGAGCTTGCACTATTCAACATGGCTTCTCCTTGTGGTGATGACTATTAACCATGAGAGCAGAGGAAATAGTTATACTCAATGTTTGGAAATGCCGAATTATAACAGCTGAGGCACCTCTCTTGACATAGACAGCTATTAATGAGGTCAAGGTTCTTACAAATAATTTTCTCCTCAATAATCGGTGAACTAACTCGAACCCATTTTAGCCTAATACCTTGGTCTGGATTACATCTGAGCTTCAGGATTTTTTTTGTATCCTAGTTTTAATTTAAAGGAAGCTATTAGAGGATTATGATCACTAGAACAGTGGAGTAAATCTTTATGTTGCTAACGAAGCTACTAGATATTAACATAAAATCGTTAACAATTGCGTGCCCCCCTCACAAAGGTTGGGCACTGAACAATAGGAGCACTAACGCAATAATTTAGAAAAGACAAATTATTCAAAGTTACAATTTCATTTAAGGCATCCCCATAGGAGGAGTGACTAAAATGGGACAAAGGGTGACACTCCTCATTTTCCATCCCACATACTCGGGAGCCCCTAAATTTACAAAGTGTACTATTAAAGTCCACAAACCACATGATAAACAATAGAGATCGCTTAGAGGTTACTTTACAAATTTCCTTCTGTAGTTTATCAGCCACCTATGAATTACGCTGATCAAAAATATTATAATAAAAATGTATTACTAACAAATCTGCCATACCTAAATTAGATAGTAAAAAAAAAAGGTGATACAAGGGAGAGGAACCTATTTTTTTGATTTCCACTGATGCTTTTTTTACAGATATAAGCAGTGCCATCCCACCTGCGGCCCTCCCAGAACTAGAGTGGATTGCTGATGTACAAAAAGAGCAAAACCTATGTATATGAAAATCCACTATGATCACATTTCCTGCAAATTAATCAGATCAAAATACGAGGCGAAGTCCATCCAATCCTCGATTCTCAATGTAGTGTCAATCCTCGCTATATTCCAAGATAGTACTGAGAGGTAAGAGTCTTAGTTTTTGGGCATCATAACATCCATTTGGTCTGATCCTAAGAAATAAGCAGGATGGGCCAAAGTTGCAATTTCTTCATTGGCAGTGTCATGGATCACTGTTTGATGGTTAACAAAGGGAGGCTCGACTCCCTTGACCCCCCTATAATTATATCCTGTAAGGGATGATAACAGGCGTTAATCAATGTCCGCTAACCCTGTTAACACTTTAAATCTATTTGTTTGAGCTAAAGTTGCCAACAAATCCCTTCTTTTTAATTTTTTTTATTCTTTTTATTGATAATACAAAGAGACAGCGGCATAGCAATAGAGAAATACAATATATCAATCATCTGCAATACATATATAGCAAGTTTCAGTATTGTGTCATAAAACAATTTCAGTGCTTGGACTTAGTAAGACAGATCTGCGTCTTCTGTTGGTACCAAAGGTGTTCACATATCTCTCCTCTGTAGGCATTCCAGGCGCCCGAAGTCGAGTACCACTTTTTTGGACATCCTTGTGCAATATATACAGTCTTTTCTCTAAACATGCACTAGTCAAGGTTTTGTTTCCATTTTGATAGTATAGGTGGCATCTCGGACCCCCAGTGTTGCGCTATGTCCCTTTTTGCCGCTGAACATATCCCTTCTTGGAAGAAATCTCAAAAGACCACTCTGCCTAATTCTGAAAACATGGTCAGGAGGAGGAGGATAAAAGTAGCCTTATGGATGCGCCTTAATATTTCTTGGATAGGAACCCAAGCTACTCCGTTGTGTTAACAAAAACCGTTCACACTTGGGGTCTCAAAAGTTTACAACTACATAGTCACCCTCCACTGATTTCAAAGTAGGGTCAAACCACTGGACTCTATCTGCCATAAGGATCTCCTCAAGAACAGGTCGCGGAGAATTAGCATTTCTCATGCAACAATGTGCTGCTTTATTAATGAGACTTTGACAATCCTCACTCATCCCATTTTATAGCAAAGGGACTCCAATAAGAATCCATGTATATGGGGTACTATCAGGCAGTAAATGCAAGTGATTAGAGACACTTTTCTAATAAGAGTAAGCTGTGCTAACCTGTGAGCGAGTAAGAAATCTGCTGGCTCCTGATGAATTGTTAACATGAGAGGTGGCTTGAGAAAAATCTTGAGAGGGTAATAAAGAATCTGTAGCTTTGCTTCCTCGTACACTTTTCTATCATTGTGATGCCAGGCCCAACTTGCTGAATAGAATATGGGATTATATTTGATAAAAAAGAAATTTTATTTCCTTGATTATTAACAGAACCTTCCTGTGCTAAAACCTCCATCGGTAAGGATGCACCACTCATGTCTTTGCATAATACCCTCTAGGGATTGTAACTGCTCCTCAACCTTTCCCAAATGGGACATTATAGGTTTTAATGCGTCAGCCATGAGGTGTGCAGTACGGTCAGAAAACTCCTCAGGAACACTTATGGCCCCTTCCTCACCCACCTGATTAACCCTGCTAATTTCCACTAGGCCTATACTTTGGTGTCCCTTCTTCGTGACTATAAGCTGTTTTTAGGTCTCACCTGGCGATAGCAGCGCATGCGCTGCCCTCGCCATGTAGGTGCCTTTTGCGATCGATTCTCTGAAAGCTTAACATGCACGCGTAGGGATGGACAAAGATGGCTGCTGAACGCTTTACATGAACACCAGTTGCGCTACACAAGGACACATATGTGACACCACGTCACATGCAACGCACTGACTCTTGATCCAGCAGCAGGCCCGTTGTGTGGTTTCTGAGCCCACATCATTTGTAATCCTAAAGAATGCAAATTAAACTGCTTGTCCCAGAGTACACATGCCAGGATTTAGTGATCGTATCTTACGTGACTCGTGGCGGCTCGTCACACCTGGGTCACCTCGTCAGGACTGTAACTAGTGACTTGTCTGGAAAGTGCGGGCTGAGCGCAGGTTCCCCAACCGCCTGAGCACCTTTACCGGCATTGTTCTTTAATTACATTGGACGCGGCCTCGCGCATGGTAATAAAGCGCCTCTTCCGACGTCCTGCGCGTGAGGTAATTGATCCGCTTCCAGGTTTAGGAACTTGGTCCGTTCCTCCGCACCCTGCGCTCCTCTGAAACCTCGAGAGGGATGTTCGGAGGGCCTGGCTCACCTTTCTGCTTTCGCACCCTTGGGACGGCGCCCGGTACAACTATCCTTAGAGTGCCTGGAAGGGTGCGGTAATCTGATCACCAGAGGTGTAGACTTGCTCTCGAGACACCATGACGTTCTCAACAAGACCCTTTGCAGTGGCTGCTGAGTGACCCACATGTCGTGTTTGACACTCTCCGCTGGAACTTCATTTTCAGAGGACTGCGCTTATATCTGAGATTTGGGCCCGCAAATATGTTGACAACAAAACTACAAGTCCCAGAATGCAACATTCTGTCAACTAAAACCCAGGAGTGACTGGCTGCAGCTCATATGACATGCCACCGTTTGGCGGTTTTGGTAAGTGCTTTATTGGGGATGTGATTTCGGAACTCGGGAAATCGCCCACATTAGGACTGAGACAAGTGAAACTCTTGGATGGAACTTATTATGGCTTCAAGTGATTATCTGAAGCTACAGCGTTGAGATTTGGGACACTGAACGGATATACTTTGTGCTTCAAAAACAATTTGACAAAAAAATCCAACGAATACAATGATTTAGCATTTTCGGGTATGAGACACATTTGGTTAAAAGCAAAATTACTGGCAGGTTCACTGATTATACAAGAGTTGAGTTGGACTATTAGAGAGCCTTGAGGAAGCCCCGCAGGGGCGAAATGCACGTCGGCTGTTGAATTTTGTAAAGAAAATAAAAATTGAATTAATCTACAGCTACGTTGCCATCCAACAATGTGGAATTACTTTTGCATGTAGTGATAGTGTTGTTGAAGAGTGCTTAATGCACAGAGGATGAAAGTAACACATGTATGTTGTGCTCTGGTGTCATTTTTTCAAATGTGACCTATTTCACATACTGTGAGTTTAGGAATCAATGCTCTAGGTGGATGAGTATTAGACACCAAGGTTGCACCTGATATTTGGTCTTATGTTTTTGATTATTGTGTTATTACAACAAGGAGACACTATTGATGTGCAGATTATTTAAAGCATATCCACCACATTCTATCTAACTATGAAATAATATTAACACAGGGCTCTGAAACCCTGATCCCAAACCTAGCGAACGCATCGGCTACAGTCTGCCCTTTCCTTCTTCGGACATACAGACCTGCGTTCGTTGTAGGATAATACGGAACAGCGAGTACAAGGGCTTCAGAAACCCTCCATGGGGTAAGAGCAGGGCTTTAAGTGGGATGAAAAAACTAGGGGGTCTCTCAAAGGGGCGTGGCTTAAAAACACATAAGCTAAAAATCTGTGCTTAGCATAGTGTGACTCCCGACTTGTATTTTGCTGTTTCTGTCATTTCATCCAGACATATGATACAACAAGTAACATCATACCTACAACAAGTCAGGAATATTGGCTTTGTCAATGGTTGTTAGTTGCATAAGATAAATAAGCAGCAACTATGGCTAGTATATAAAGCTTCCACTTAAATCCCTGGTGACACCAGGGCAAAGTTTCAAAAAGAGAAGAGAAATCCAGAGAGAAAATGACTCTCTTTGAAGGATTCCCTTCCCCTACCACGCTCACCTGGCATGACGTTATGCCATAACTTCTCCACTAGTGAGAAGTGAGCAGTGTGAGCTGCGCACATCGATGTGCCTGCTGTCACTGCAGTCCGGAAAAAAATGGACCGCCTGTGCAAGGGCACAAAACAGAGCCCGATAGAGATCCGTTTCGAGGCTTCCTTTAAAAAACTGTTGGTGCTCAGCACCGGTGAGACCCGGCCCACTTAAAGCCATGGGTAAGAGGCACTATAGAGAAGTGACTACTGCAAGGATACTTAGAAAACAAAGTCAGTAGATTTGGTTTACGTTTTGAGACCCGTCTAAAACAACAAAAAGCCTGTTGCCATGAATAAAACAAGCATTGGCATAGCCAATAGGTCTCCCTTTTGGGACCTTATAAGTATTTAGTTATGCAGCACAATATCCTTGGTGTAACAACATCAACTGTTGCATGGCTAAACACTTATAAGGTCCCAAAGGCGAGACCTATTGGCCCTGCCAATGCTTGTTTTAAACTTTTGTCCCTTTCCCCATCCGCTTTTGTTCCCCCCTTCTAATTTTGACTTATTTCATCGCCTACATTCTGGACTGGGGACAGAATGCTTGTGGCTGGGTTATTTGCAGAGTCATTGATTCCCACCTTAGGTGAAAGCGGAACTTTTATCATAGGCTTCCGTCCACCCTCTTCGGGTGGGGGCAATGATAAGGTCAATCTTCTCTCGGCTAGTTCAATTTCCTTACGAATAACCCCCACCGCATACTGCAAGAAGCCATCACAGGTGGTGCTGGTGGGAACTACTGTGGGGGTGTTTTTCTGCTTCCCCGTTAATAAATAACTAATTAGTTAGGCAGAGCAAAGCGGAACTTACCAACTATTTTAAAGATAAAAATCACAGGCACGAAGAATCCCACACATTAATGGTAGTAGAAAAACTATTGGTCCTCTCAAACAAACAGTACCATCCAATAGAAAATTTCAAGATGGTGGAGCCAAGAGAGTGGCCCAGTCCAGCCTCGTGCGGGCTTAGACCTGCCTGCTCTTGGCCCGACCTTCCCTGGGCGCATCCCTCACTACGGGATGGCTGAGCTGATTTTTTTGGCGGTCCAGCACCTTGAGGCCACACAGCAGCAAACAGGCAAGCTGGACGATGGAGTTCACACCACAGCGTCATTGCTCCACTCCAGACGATGGCGGCGACAGGAAAAAAAAAGTTCGAAGAGCCTGCACTGCGGGATGCCTCCGCTGATTTTATGGTGCTCCGGCGCCTTGTGGCTATGCAGCAGTTGTCAGGGAAGCTGGGAGATGGAGTTCCCACCCCAGCTTCAGCGCTCCAATCCAGGCGGTGGTGGCAGAAAAACTAAGCTTGAGGCTCCCGTGCTGAGTTTAAGGTGCACTAACAAAGTAACAAAGTTCGAATTACAAGTATTAAAAGGATCTTTGTGTTTAAAAACAGTAACGGACTTATCCATTTCAATGAAATAAAAATCTGTCATCTGCGTGTTACTTGATGTGCTTTGCAGAAGACATATTATCCCTCTATGCTACTTGGATTTAAAACTGGGACTAGATATAACACAAATCTCTCCAGCAAATACTTTAACTTCCAGAGTTATCCTAGCATTATTGTTCACTGAGATTTAGCAGTTCGGGCTGGACTTTTCCTATGAGGAGCAGGGTCAAGTCTGATTTGCATATGTCTGGGTCGAAACTGGGGTGGGTGGTGAGCAAAAGAACGATGGATTAAACTAAGATCTTTGTGACTGGGGTGAATGTTTGCATTGTTAAGCATTGCATCCATTATTTGTTCATTTTGCATTTATTGCCCTAAGGGTGAAGGGTATGCCCTGATGTGGGTCCCGTGCTCACTGCGCCACTGGATTCAAGCAGTCCTGCTGATGCGGGGTGATGCCCCAAAACCGGTCCCATGATGCTTATTCCTGGTCCAGGAAGGACCTGGCTTGGCAGTTCTGGTTGGGTCCAAACTGGGTGGGGTGGTGAGCTCAATAACCATGGTTTAAACCCAGATCTTTGTCACTGGGGGTGAATACGTTGTTCAGCATTCTGTCCATCATTTGTTCCTTTTGCTATTGAGATTTACTGGGCACACATATATCTCCACAGCAGATGTCATAACTCCTTAAGATATTTTTAAATGCAGACCAATTAAGCAGAACAGAGATACTGCATTTACCATTGCTATCACAGCTTAAAGCTCCTAGGAGGGGGGTGCCAAACCGGGCTGTGCAAGTAGGCAGAGCGAGGTAAGGATGCCGGTGTAGTCCTAGGATGGCAGCCGGCACAATCACCTCTGCTCCGCTTGTGCTAAGCTCACTACCGAGTAAAAGTTAAAATTACTTGCCATCAGAAAAAGTTTTCCCACTCGCCCCACTTGCTGACAGACCCGGTGGTAGAGAGAGGCCAGGCTCACTTTGATTGAAGCCCCAGCATGCACAGTGTTTTTAAGTTATACGGAGTTGTTCAAATATCTCTGATCACGTGAATAATGAAAACAAGAGAGGTAGCATCAGAGTGTATTTTCGTTAGACTGACAGCAGGTTATTGGGCAGCACACCACAGTCGCTGCCTGTGCCAGTTTTAATGCAGCTCCTTGTTAGGCGCACCTCCTGGGGTAGTCCCAGGAGCCCTATAAAGTGTGACTAATGCATTTTAGTGCAGTGATGCAGACACCAGCGATGCGTGGTACTTGGCTGGGCTGTTATTTTTGTACTGACCAAGACATCAAAATACCAGTGGTGCCAGTAGATAACCGGTCAGGTGGCAACCCTAGGTGCTGGGGAAGCAGAAACCAGTGTTGTCAGATTGGGCTATTTTCTGCACAAATGGGCAACATTTTTCCCATAAGTGCGGGGGGAAAATCCCTCAACTGGCGGGTGACTGATATGGCGGTGCCCCTTTCAATGAATTTCTCTGGTTGCAGTTACATGTGTGCACTGTCTCCTAAGCTCATCTGGCTGCTCTGCTTGCTTTTTCTGCTCTTTTCAGCCTGCCCCTCTCACCCTTAGCAAGAATTGCCTCTTGGAAACCTACATGACTGGTGTTCTAATGTCACTGCTGGTACAAACATTTGAGAAATCACCTAAAGCTGGTGTTTTCCCCATTATCAGTACATACTTTAAACAGTGAATGTAAGAAGAAACACTTTGAAATGTGTATTCTGCAGCAGCCTTAATGACTGATAATTCAAGTACACAAAGCCAGAAAGGCCATGTTAAAAATGAATATAGGAAACACTTGATCCTCTACCCGGGGTTGAAAATTTGCTCCACACTGGGGAAGAAGGTAGAACGCAACTATATAGACCTGTTATACACAATATGAGCTGACCTATAACTGTGGAAATCGGGTGGCCTCTTCTTGTTGGGCCAGCTTACAAAAATGAGCCTCCTCAACAAATGTCCTCTATGTTATGCAAACCCTACCACTCCAGCATCCGCACTGCCCACTTGACATACTTTGACATATGGTAGAGCAGTATATCTGGGAGGGCAAGAAACTACAAATGGCTAGGTGACAGACTTTCCTCCCAATGGGTGCAGGAGGGCAGGGCATCCCACACCTCACTCGCTATTACATGGCGGCCCAACTGTGCTATATGGTGAAATGGAATAGTCCACTCACTGAAAAACATTGGCTCTTTATGGACTCAACTGCAGCTGGGATTCACATCTGACAAATCTCCTGTCATTGACCCTCTGGAATCTACATTTCTCCAGTGATGAGAGTGACAGTTGCTTCCTGGGACTGGATTAAACCTCAAAAGGGAACTCCACACATATCTCACCCCTCAACCCGATTCATTGGCAACATGGCCTTTTCACCTGCATTGAGCAGCACAGCCTTCCAATCCTGGATGCCCACTGCAAAAGAATAACAATTTCTTTGATCGCACTGGCTTAGTGGACTTCCCCACCTGCGTGACTTTTATGACCTCCTGGAGGAGGAACAACAGTAGCTATACCCCACTGGATCATGCAACCACACATCTACCCCAAGGCCAGCAGACTGCTTAGGAAGTACAAGAAAAGGCTTATCACCAAAACATACAATAAACGCCTCCTATCTCAATCTCATATATTCCTTCCTGAACAACTTGGATACCACCCACAAGTCCCCAGAAGAGATGGGAGTGGAACTAGAACGCCCCTTCACGACCACAGAATGGACAGCCATCCTTCTCCGCCTGCGCAGCGGCCAAAGAGACATTGATAAAGATGACCCACTACTGGTATTACACTGCCCGAAAGATTGCGAAATGGAAATGGGGTATTATAGACCTTCACTGGCAGCCCTGTGGCCCACCTCCTCTGGAGATGCACCAACTTAAGATACTGGGAGGCAGTAGTAAAGGACATTAATGAAATATTCATCACAGTCATTCCCGTGTTTCCGAGTCATGTCTTGCTGGGCCTCCCTAATGCCCTCACATATACTCTCCAATCGCCCGAGGGGAAGGCCATCACAATGGCTTTGTGTGCCACCAAACAAGCTATCACTGCAATTGGGGCCACGGACTCCACCCCAGAGGATAGAGACTAGCTCAACAGTCTGTGGGAGGTTATCGAAGGGAAGAAATTGACTGCTTCTATGGATGGGAAACTACCCCACTTTGATAAAATGTGGTCCTTGTGCTTGCATTTTCTCGCACATGACTTGTGGGAACTCCCATGCCCGTGATACCTCCAGGTCCTCAGACTGCTCCAGAATGACAATCAAGGAACCAGCCCCGGAATGGAGTGAGCACTGTATGTACATTACTGGCTGGTGCCTCCATCTGCCAAATACCGCGCCAGCGAGAACTTTGAGAGCACCAGGACTGTGGCCACCTCTTCTCAACTCATCTCATGCCCCACCACCCTTATGGTTCACTCCCCTTCCCCTCCTCCCTAAGGCTCCTCATCCCCTCCACTTAATTCTCGTTAAACTCACCGGCCAGTGGTTCTGTTCATGTTCCCTTTTATAAACCATTTTTTAAGAACACCAATAAAACAGATTTTAGCCATATAAATGAATACAGACTATTCCAAATAAACGTTTTACTCAAGAATCATGCCTGGGCCATTGCAGCATCTTAAAATGTTAATAGATGGCTTTTTATTTCTCTCTGGCAAAAGTGGCAATTCTGCCCCCAGCTCTTAGGCAGCAGCAACATGTCACGGGCTAACACATAATAATGAGCCCAGCCAAGGTCCTTGCGTGATCTTCTGTTCCAGTCTAGGTATTTTCTTTGATTTCTGGGAATTGTAGTCTTCTATATTCCAGGACTACAAGTCCCAGAATTCTGAGAAAACAACCTGGACTGGTGTACCACATCACTCATTGACCTGGGAAACTTGGCAGCTTGGAATCATGACACAAGTAGTTATAATAAAGCATAACAAAACATCATGCACTTTAATGTAGCTACTTTTGTCATTTTGACACCACCCCACAGTGCTGTTAGTTTGCAGGGCAATCAGTCTAATTCTGCGAACAGAAACGCTCCTAGTAATTAATTCTATGTCAGGACCGGATGCTCCAACAACTTTACTGCAAAATTTCAGCAGCCAATCAAAACACAGTAAACACAAAAACTACATTTCCCATCAGCCAATCAGGCCTCACCAATCCCAATGCTATGGCTAACCAACGAGGACTCCTCCTCTTTGTTGATACAGCCAAGAGTTAAATTTCCCTTAATTTTACTATGCCATTTAGTGTTGTATATGGTATAGTCTATTGTTTTTATTGGTAATTGTTTTTTGTGTGCCTTTGCCTGTTGCGTGGCGTTATCATGTGCCACTGTAGTTTCTTTTCTCCCCTCCCTCCGGGATGCAGATCACAGCTTCTGAACGATATACGCAAGTGTGCATGGCATCCTTCCACTACGGGGCCCGCATGGGAAGATCCAAGTACGTTTCCTCATCGCAGCTTGCTGTCGGCTGGACTTTGCGATCCTCGGCCTACAGCGGTGTCTTTTACCGTGCTAAGAACAGCGGTCTGATTGCGGCATGACCGCCCTGCTTGGCTGGGTGAGCCCAAAGATAATTTTGGGACAGGCCCATTCTCCATTATTATCTTGTTATTTTCTCCTTTTCATTTCTCCCCAGATGGTTTTGTGTGGCCGCCCCCCTATGCTGTTTAATAATTTCTAACTATTTGGTGGTTTGTGGGCTCTGCCCTAATTTTTGGGAGCTCAGTTGGTGTGACGAGGTGCTGACCTATGGACAAACCACAATATTAGGAACATGGTGCCTCCTTCCTTTTTCATACTGCATAGGGCGTACCTCACCACGGCCAAAATTAACACGTACTTCAGCACGGACACAGCGCTATGCCCACGATGCAACATGGTCGGCGCGTATTTCCGCCATATGATGTGGGACTGTCTCCAGCTTCGGACATATTGGGAGGAGGTGGTTTCGCTACTGTGTGACATAACTGAGAGGGAGATAGAACCCTCTATGGGCCCTTGCTTGCTACACTGGTTTCCCCACACATCCAAGACCAAAATCACTAGCAAATTTTTGGATTTGGGTCTTCTCCTGGCCAAAAGAGATATTGCAGCACACTGGAAGTCTTGGCGGGGCCCCACCGGTCAGAGGTGGAAAGCTGACCTACTTAAATGGGCAGAATGCGAGGGCACAGTTAGATTGCAGCTAGCTAGCCGAGCGACAAAGCTTTGGAAGCCGCGAGGGCCTGGGAAGCAATGGTGATCTTACTGAAAGCCCCGGATGCTGGTCTGGATGGGGACTCTGCGGCTGGTGACCCTGCTATTTTGCCCATACCAATGTATATTCCATACCTGACTGTCTGTACCTATCATATCCCTAATTGTGCCTACCTCTGTTGTTGCAGCTTTCCTTGGTATGCATCCCATGTTACCTGTTTTGCTACCGTTTGTGACCTATCTTGATGCTCTTACAACGATTGCTTTGTTTGACACGCCAGGGAGGGGGGAGGGATAAGAGGGTGGGGGATCTAGGATCGTTTTGTTTTTGTTTGCCCTGTGGCTAAGGTATTGCTCTTATGTCTCTCATTGCTTATTGATTATTGCTGCGATGATCCTTCCTCATTCATTGGGTTGTCCCCTGGTGCCATTATCTGGGGGAATGGCACACAAATCTGTTATCTGCAAATATGTAACTTGCATTTGGTTGCGATCAGAGACTGTTATTGACTAATGGCCCCCTGTTAGCCTTTGTAACTTGAGTATGTTTGGATGTGTCTGTTTGGAAATAATAAAAATATATATTTTTATAAATGGTGCCTCCTTCCTTCTTCCCTTTAGATTGTTCTGGCACATTTTGTGTCCTGTTATGGCTAAATCGGGAAGCAGCCTTTACAACGAGGTAAATACATTGCATGCCTTTGCCTCGGCTTTGTTAGCACGCATATTTTTACCGCGATTATGCATTTACATCCCATGCCAATACCACGCATTTAAGGTAAGTTGGGGGGTGGGGTCTCCCCCCCCACAAATACATTGTTTTAAAATAAAAAAAAATGATGCATGCGATGTAAATGAATAATCGCGGTAAAAACATGCGTGCTAAAAAATGCAAGGGAAAGGCATGCGATGTATTTATCAGCGTTGTACCGTCGTACAACTGCTAAATAAGATGCTCAGAATCCCAATGAGCCTTATACAGCAGAGGAGTTTAGAGTGGGGGAAGAGTTGGCTAAAGCCCTGGAATCCTCAGCCCAGCATTCCGCGAATAAGGCGTTGGCTGTTGCCCTCCAACCTTTCGCTCACCAACTGCACATGATTGCGGAGTGTTTCCCTACAGCGTCTCCTGTTCCTCTGCATTCCCTACAGCCTACACAAGACCATTCCAAGGACGCCTTGCCCCAGACCCACGGGGCTAAACTTCTCACACTGACCACGTTTATCAATCAATCATTCAATCAATCAATAGCATTTGTAAAGCACTCGGCTGCTTCTGAGAAAGCATCCGGCGCTCAAAAGCAGTGACTGGGGACAAGACCGGACTATCTTGTCTCATTTTGGTCAAAGACCCAGCTTTTTTAGATCTTGTCTGAAGCAGTGGTCTGACTCGGCAATGTGAAGTTTTAATGTTAAGGTATTCCAGAGCTTCGCCATCAGTACCGTGAATATCCTACCTCCACGATGGACTTTAGCATACCTGGGAACACACATAAGTCGTAGGTTGTTAGATCTCAGTTGGTACTGGTCAAGTCTGTATCCTAAATAGAGAGGACCTTTGCCCTCAAGGACTCTGTAAGGGCTTTAAATGTAATCCTTTTCGCCGCAGGAAGCCAGTGTAGCTGTTTTAAGTGGGGTGAAATGTGTTGGTGAAAAGGGACCCACCGGATCAGCCTGGCAGCCTCATTGTGTATAATCAGGAGTCTGTGGGTCAAAAAAGCAGGTAGACCCAGATAGAGGCTGTTGACATATATCCCTGTGTGATGTCACAGGAGCATGCGTTACAGTTTTTCAAGTATATTCCAGGATCAAATGTAGCATCTTCCTGATTGATCTAAGCTTCAGGAAGCAGATTGAAGAGATCTGCTTGATCTGGGTCACAAAAGAAAGGTCGGAATCAAACAGGACGCAAAGGTTTCGAGCCAATGAAGATGGCGCCAGGGGTGGATTAAGTTCTGCTGGCCCCCAGAGGTTTGCGGGTGGGGCCTTCTGGCTGAAAGAGAGATCCTCTGTTTTATCCACGTTTAGTTTAAAAAAGTTAGATTCCGCCCAATTGGCTGCGCCCTTTAAAGTCTCTTTAAATTTGAGGAAGGTCGCTTCTGAATGTTCTGGGGACGACAACAGCAGTTTCATGTCATCCGCATAAGAGACTATCTTCACCCCCCAGGTTTTAATTAGTGTGGCCAATGGGGCCAAATAGAGGTTTAAAAGCAACGGACTCAGAGGCCGAGCCCTGAGGCACCCCGCAGACCAGGGATTTGAGAGGAAGAGAAAGGGTGGAGGAAAACCAGCTGTGAGTGCTCTTCCGAGATGGATTTAATCCAGGACAGAAGCTGAGTTGGCTCAAACTATTCAGTAAGGTGGAGTGTACTACTGTGTTGAATGCTGCCGACAGGTCTAACATGTACAACCATAGCAGAGGCACCTCCGTCCAGTATTTTTCTTACTGACTCCGACACGTCCAATAATGCAGTTTCAGTGCTGTATACAGCATGGAAACCTGATTGGGTGTCATGGAGCAGACAATTGGCCTCTACGTAGGATGAAAGTCGGTGATTCACTAGCTTTATTGTATTCCTAATGGTCCAGACACCCGTCTTCCCCTCCTTCTAGCCCTTTTCAGCAAGAAGCCGCCGCCTAGACTGACCAAACCTGTTCCCTGGACGATAGTCCTGTCCCTTATAAGTGGTGCTGGCCTGCACCCTCCCAGGAAATGTCCCAGGCAGTATACTCCATAGAGTCAGGACATGCTGTGGACCCCGAAGTGTTGGTGAGGT
This sequence comes from Triturus cristatus, assembly GCF_964204655.1. Taxonomy (NCBI): domain Eukaryota; kingdom Metazoa; phylum Chordata; class Amphibia; order Caudata; family Salamandridae; genus Triturus; species Triturus cristatus. Next base: position 343,762,804 of record NC_140589.1, on the reverse strand, counting down.
GAGCCCAGTGGACCATATGACAAGTGGGCAATGCCAATTTTACCATTTCATCTGAATACAGGAAATCAATCCTTATGCGTATTGATCCAAAGCTCTCAAAATTAACCCCTGCGGAGGCGTGTCCGGTGGCCAATGGTCTTTTTTTTGTAGACTTGGGCAAATTTGTCAACACGTTTACAACTTTGGACAAGGCCCAGTCCTCTCTCAAGCAGAGGCATATCTAGAGCTTGTGGCGCCCGGGTCTATCCCTCAGATTGCCGCCCCTGGGGAGGGGGGGTTGCTGGGGAAAAAGGACGGCGAGCACTTGAAAGAGGTCCGAGAGACACGTAGTATCGCTGCTAATAGTTAACTCATTCATGCAAGTTCCATGCACATACATGACACGGTCCAAGGCTACACAGTTGAATACACTGGTGACTGGCAGTACAAAAGAGAACACAGACTGCATGATCTATCTGGGGACTCAGAAAAACCGCATGTGATATCCATCAGAGAGCTGCGTGAATAATTACCTGGTAATCCCCTCAGCACAAAGCAAACATGCACATACATGACACTGTTCAGGGATCATCATTTACAGCTGACCTTAAATGACCATTCATCATGGTCCCCCCATTAAAGCAGTGCACTTTGTGATCTGCATGGTACATGTTCTTTGCAGCAGGCACATTAACCCTCTGTACTACTTTTCCAGGAGTCAACCCTTCCACTAGACAAAACTTCGATCTCTCTCTAGGAAGAACATCAATCACCAAAGTTATCATGACATTTTTAATGTTTTTGAAAATTGCTGGAGGCAGTAAGGAGGCAGCAAGTTTTTTTAAAACCATTATATACTTGCAAACACTACGCACCCACCCGAAATAGGTACCCAGTGCGGTCACACCGTTCGCATCGCCCTAACCTGCTCAAGGTTCATGTGACCTCAGTGACAGAATCACAGCGACTGGATCACTGTTGCTCTAGGGTGTGCTGCTTCGTAGGCCTGCCCGCAAGACTGGAGATGAACTTCAGTATGGATTGTGGTGGACAGGCCTTCAAGTTTAACCCACAATTGACACCACTAGGGTACACCTGCTTGTGCTAAGACATCAAGCCTTCTAAGGTCTAGTGGGGCCTTCTAAGTTCTAGCATGGGATTGTGCTCCCTCAGTAGAGTGGTCTGGTGGACTGGTCATGAAGGCTGAACCCGGTTCCCCAGTTCCAAATTCGACAGCTCTGACCATAGTGCCACATCCTCCCCTCCACTGAACACCATACTTCCCCACTGAGGGAAACTCACACTGCCTTCAGCTATAACCTAATTGTGCCCGCTATAAACACTTGGATGTGGCTCAATTCAAATTATGCACTTGATAAGGTTAATATGCTGCCTAAAAAAAAAAGTGAAAGCAACCACCCATAGGGAATGCGAAATTAAGTAAAGCATGTGAAATGTAAGCAGAAACAACGTGGTTACCTTAACGATCTCTCACTCACTATTCAGAAATCAGCGAGTGGTTTTACCTAAAAATTTAAGGACATGACTAGAGGGCCCTGAAGGGAACCGTTTCAATGTCCATTGCTTATATCCTTACAAAACGTAAGCAGTATGGTTTAAGAAGACCACATCCATAAACACAGAGCCATGGTACACATTTTGTTTTCCAATCCACCCATCAACCAGGTATTGCAGTACCTCCAGGAATGGTACACTTTCCCACCTGGGGACAACAATGCTGTTCAAAGAAGGACGAGAAAACAAAAGTAGCGCTTCACTGGCAAACTCTGTAAAGTGATGCTGATGTATTTGGATGTAAATAAAACCAATCTGGCCACTTTGCAACTCTGTCTTGCTTTATTTAGTTATGTATTTATTTTTCATATTTAAAACTTTCTATTTCTCTCCATCCCGCTAAACTTTGGAATAGAAACATGTCAGAAAAAGGGCATTTCCCGCAAGAGTGTTTTTCTTTTTTGGATCCATTTCACAGGGAAGTAACTAAATGAAAGATGGAAAGAGAGGTTGTGAACCGTTTCTTCAAGTCACGGTTTTCAGTAAGTGAGGAGCAAGACAGAAAGAGAGGGAATAATAGGAAGAAAGGGGGGACAGCTGCCAGCACAAAAAAGAAGAGGACATTGCCCGAGTCCTATTCCTTCTCTCCTCGTCCCCGAACGTCCACGAAAGCAAGCCCAGCCTTATCTGAATGCCTTTGTCCTCCCCCAAAATAGTGCCGCCTGGGGCAGACCGCCCCCACCGCCCCACCCTAGCTACGCCACTGCTCTCAAGACCTTTTTGCCGGGGTGGGCACCGCAGAGGTCGTTCATCTGGCCATGGCTTCAATACTGGCATCCAAAGTGGCTTTGACAACCGTCACAATTCCTTCTGGAAAAATTCCAGTGGTGTTGCCTTCTACCCTTCCTGGTCTCAATTCCGTAAGGGGAGATGCAGCAGAGGCTGCTTCCGTGGGGAGCACAAAGAGGTGCTCAACTTTCCATTACAGGTGAGCCTGGTTTCTCCCTCTCAGGTAGAATTGGGGGTTGGCTTTGACAGTTCTCTCACAATTGGGCTCAGATAACTCAGGACGTCTGGGTCCTTTAGGCAGTCGTGGGTATCAGACAGAGTTTTATGGGACTCCATTGTAGTGTGTTACACCACAACCCTATCCTTTTTCCATTCCAGAGCAGGTGGTCAATGACGAAGAAAACAGAAGTCTGTTAACCAAAGGTGTCATCGCACCAGCATGTCGTCAGCCGAGTAGATTTTGTAGCACAGTCTTTTTGGTCCCCAAGCGGGGGTGTGGTTACAGATTGGTCCTCAATCTCAAAGGTTTCAACTGATTGGTGTTTTACCGTCACTTCAAGATGGAGGGTATTCCTCTTCTCATGGATCTTCTCAGAGAGGGTGACTGGATGTTCAGGCTCAATCTGAAAGACGCCTATCTCTCCATCCCTATCTTTCCTCCCCATCGGCGGTATCTCCCATTTCAATGGCGGAATGCTTGTTACAAATATTCTGCTCTTCCGTTCGGCCTTTCTCCCACCGCTTGGCGTTTTACCAAGCTGATTAAGCCTGTTGTGGAATTCTTTCGCGCTCGTGGAGTAACGCCTCATTATCTATCTGGACGATCTTCTACTCATGGCTCAGGACCACCACGTTCTCATGTCCCATTTGAACATGACCATTTCACTCCTTCAGAACTTGGGGTTCGTGTTGAATGCGGAGAAGTTTTGGTTGACTCCCTTTCAGTCTATATAGTTTCTCAGTTTCCGGACAGACTCGGCAACAGTACAGTTATTGTAACCCTCTTACAAGATCATGAAGGATTTGAGGTCCCAGTTGTCAAGGGAGTTATTTTCCCTGAGGCAAGTGGCCCAGATTGTGCGTCTTCTTGCCTCTTGCATTCAAGCCATTTTTCCGAGTCCCCTTCATTACTGGGTCCTTCAGAGGCTCAAGACTCACCACCTTCTCGGATTTGGTTCTCCTGTCTCTGGACACCAAAATGGAGGTGGAATGATAGTTGAGCCACATTGAAGCCTGGAATGATGGGCAATCTTCACTTCTCTCCTATATATTATCATAGCATCCGATGCGAGCAGGTGGGGCTTGGGAGCTTTTTGCGGTTCAGTCTCCTCGGGGCTGATGGTCAAAGGAGGAGCTTTGCCTCCATATTGATTGTCTGGACCTTCTAGTGGGTTCGTTTGTCATCAGGTTTCTCTCTCCTCTGAAGTCTTCGGGGTGCATCCTTCTCCAGATAGACAATGTGTTAGCAATCTGCTATGTCTGTATTTTGGAGGGCACCAAATCCCACATGCTGCCAGAGATCGCCCAGCAGTTTTGACATTTTTGCCTGCAGCACAAGATTTTGGTTATTGCAGAACATCTACCAAGTCAATCTAACATGATTGTGGTTTGGATTTCCAGGTTTCTGAGGGACTCTATCGATTGGAGGTTATGTCCTCCCGTCTGTCAGTGGCTTCCACATCAGTGGGGTCTGTGTCGGATAGACTTACTTGCGTCCTGGCTTAACACACTGATACCTCAGTTTTTCAGTTGGAGGCCAGACCCTCTGGCTTTGGTGACAGATGCCTTCCTTCAGGGCTTGGGTCAGGGATTAATGTATGCATTTTCCCCTGTTCTTTATGAGTCCTCGAGTGGCTGTGCAGGTGCGTCATTAGGGAGCAAATCTGATTCAGATGACCCCTCTATGGAGAGCACAGTCCTGGTTTCCTACTCTGTTGGACCTGTACGGCAATCTTTTAGTTCAACTCCCATTGCTGCAGGGCCTTCTGACTGATGCCTTCAACAATATGTATCCTCTGATTTTTCAGGTGTAACTGCACCTCTGGCTTGGTGTGGCGTCTTTCGGGAAATCTTGATCTCTGCCAATACTTTTGCAGCAGGCTGAGTTGTTTGTCGTCCAATCTTGGGCTTCCAGTACACATAAGCGGTACTCTTCTGCATGGTGTTGTTGGGTCGGTTGGTGTAGTACACAGGGTCTTTATCCTGTGGGGGCTGGCCTTCCCCACACAGTGAATTTCTTGACTTCCTTGGTGGCAGATGGCATGGCGTATCGCGTATTGAAATATTTTTGTTCAGCTATTTGTGCCGCTATGTTACCATGGATAGTAAACCTTTGGGGGAGCACCCTTTAGTGTGTAAGGTTATGAGAGTTATTAGGGTTTTGAAGCCTCCGAGCCCTCACTATTCTTGCCTTTGGGTTGTCAATGTGGTGCTTTATTTTCTTCAGGAGTGGCCAGAGAATGCTTTATTGTCTCGTAAGCAATTGTTGGCCAAGTTGATTATTCTTTTATACCACATATCCTGTCGTAGTATGTTGGAAGTCTGAGCACTTGGCATTGCAGATAGAATATTTACTCCAGAAGGTGTGTCTTTCCAGATTTCCAGGCACATAAAAACTTTTCGAAGTGTATTTCTTACCCTAGTTTTCCTGATGTTCCTCAGTTATATGTTGTTCAATGTCTGAAGGCTGATGCAATGGCTCCTTTTCTGTCGCACGTGATCTAGCAGGGCAATTGTTGATTGCTTTACAGAAGCCCTTTGGTCATGTGACTCTGGCCTCATCAGCTCTGTGGGTAAGATGTTACTGGCGGAAGCTGGGGTGGACGTATCCATCTTTGGGGCACACTCGGGGGTGGGGGCTGCAATGCCTCACAATCTTTGATTAGGCTCTCATTTAGAGGATATTCTGAAAGCAGCTGACTTGTCCTCTGACTCTACTTTCAAACGTTTTTACTTTAAGCCTATTGTAAATATTGCTTCTGTGGTGGTGGATCAGCTTTAAACAAGTACAATCAGAGCCTCCGTTTCGGACATAGAATTAAAAGTTTTCAAGCATTCGCGTCAAGAATTTACAATTGTATTAAGGAAACAGAGGCAAGGATTATCCCACCTGTTACTGTGTTGTACAGATATGCAGAAAGGTATTGTTGTTGTTCCTGCCCATGTTGATTGTTCGGTGGTGTTTGCGGAGCTGAGGATCTACTGTCTGGGTCTTCTTGACAATCTTCGGACAAATGGTTGAAGCTATTCTATGATGGCCGCCTTGTGAATGGCACTGCTGCACTCTGTTTGCTGTTGGAGTTGTTGCTGTTGGAATTGTTGGATTGTTCGAACATATTCTGTTCACTGTTTGTACTTGTTTGCAAAAGAAAGAGGAGTCCTCTTGGATTGGCCATAATATAGGGGCTGGTGGGGCCTGACTGGCTAATGGTCTCATGGGAAATGTAGTTTTTGTATTTGATTGGTAGCTGAAATTTTACAATAAAGTTAGAGACGCATAATCCTCACCTTCGTGTCCTTAATAGAATAAAAAAAAATTTACGCGAGTGCTTGAAAATTTGTCATCCCTGATAAGAAGAAAAATAGCACTTCTTTTTTACTAAAATTCCTTGAAGTGTTTTTTTTCCCCAAACATCTAAATATTTTTGGACTGAAATTAGTGGCTTCAGCAGTGACATAATAGCAAACTCTGTCTTGCTACCCGTTGGGACTTAAGAGTGAACTTCAGGTACCAATTGGCGAAAAGGCATACAAAATGTATCCCAACGGTGATCATGAGTACAATGGAGGACAGGGGGGGGGTCAGTAGGTGTGGGGGCGGGGTCAGAGGCAAGGCTAAAAAGAGCAAAATGTTTTATAACTATTTTGTTGGCCTTTCACCTAAATAAAATGCACACACCATACATTAAAAGTAAATGCAAATCAAACTAATCTGTGGGAAATGCATGGTTCTGGTAGGAAAGCTGAGTTGGTTTAAGGGATAATTTAAGATGTCTTTGTGTGAAAATGTGCCTAAAAGTGGTCACCCTCTTGTCCACGGGTCCAAAGACCAACAAAATAGAGATCGGCACTGGAGTTGGAATAAATAACAAGTTTATTAATCACTCATGAGTGGGACCACGTCCACACAACAGTCTCAGGTGCTGCAGGAGGTAGTACACTGAATTCACAAACCACGTACCTTTTATACTGGTTTTCTGCAATGTAAGCATGTGAACAGAAATAGGAAGAAAAAGTTTTAGAAATAGTTATCAGCAAACAAGGGCAGATGAATAACTACTTGGTCAGCAAAGTGGGAGGGGGAGCAGAAATGCTTATGCCAGCAGTAAATGGTCGACAGTTAACATCTGAGACCAGGTGCACTGGCAGCTACAAACCCTCAGCACGTACATTGCTTTATCTGAGTCAGGAAGTCAACTAAAATAGATAACACAAGCAGAGTGAAAAGACGAGCAGCAGAGACCGAGTGAATTACGAAGGAAACTAAATGGACACCACAGCCAAAATGGCTGTCACTTATGCTAAGTAAAATATTACACATTTCCACTGACGACCCATTTAGCATAAGCTAAGACATTTTCCTATGCTTCAAAAGGGGTACGATAAACATCATGTATATCAATTAGCATCATATCGCTGACTTCTCAGTCTATTGCTGAACAGGCATTTACATTTTGGACATTCGTTTTAGATGGTAGACAAGTAGTACAAGTGGAAATACAGAGGGAACAAAGAATTGCCATTAATGTTCAATACTGTAGTACAGTCACTTTTTCCCACTGGGAAACTACCAAAACTGCTCACACAAAGATTTGCTCCGGCTCTAGTAGCAGCTATAACAGAAGGCCCGTTACCCTTGGCCGTTCGAGTGTTGGGGAAAACATTACGTGTGGAGGAATTTCTTTTGTGATACTCCTCCATTTCACATACAGTTCCTTTGGCTTGTGGGTCCCCTTCCTCATCGGGGAAACAAACTTTATTAAGTTTTGCATTAAGTCCTCCTACATCAGCTAGAGTAATATTAGCAATTTCAGAGGCCACAACAGTGTGAACCAGGCTCTACAGGAGCCATTATTCGAGAATGGCAAGGGAATGAAAGGCGTTCCTCCCGTCTTCTGATTAATTGGTATCATTCCACATACCCAGCAGTTGGTAGTGTTCGTAGCATTATGAGTATGATGCACCATTTGTATGAAAGTGTTATTGAGATATGACATTCGGTGCGTCTTTTCATGATAAGGAAGAGTGAAATAATGTTTGGTGGGGACAGGAGTAGTAGCAGTCAGTAAGTTTCGAGCCAGAGCTACTTCCTCTACAACCCACATTATTACTGCAATGATGACAACAGTCAAAGTTAGTCCGATAGCAAACATTGTGTATTTGCTACAGATTTTTTCAGCATTCGATTTTTTCTTCTCAGGCATGTTCATCTCGTCGGTAAACAACAGAACAGATGGTGCCCTAAGGTCCTGGGCAGGCTTTTGTTACTTCACTAACGTTGAGATGAGTAGTCATTATTAGGCTACCCCCCTTTGTAGTCAGTCTTTAACCACCCAGGACAGTGGCTCAAACAGTCTCTTTCTGCGATGAAATGTCTTTCTTCCTAGATCGAAGCAGATATCTAAATATACCAGGGATCGTGTGGTCCGGGAAGACTTCCTTAGGTCTTTCAGGTGACACAGCTCACCCTTTCTCGGTGACCAGGATGTCGCGGTGATCTGTCAACGCAGCTGGGCTCACAAGGGCATGCAGGACTTTTTGACAATGGGTGGCATGCACCCAATTCTTCCGGTTGGTCACTCGCACTCCAGTTCTGGTAGCCAGGAACACTTGTTCCGGTCCGCGCCAACGAGGTGCCAAGGAACTGGTCCGTTGAAACGACTTTGTCAAGACAAAATCGCCAGGCCACAGATCATGGCCATCACCCTGCGACCTGTCTGGAAGGGCTTCCCATACCTGCTGATAAATAGAAGACAAGCTGTCAGTTAACTGGGACAAATAGTCACTCATCAACACATGGGGTACATCATGCATAGGGCGAGGCTTAGGGATTCCCCAAATATTCATGGGCCTGCCAAACGCAACCTCATATGGCGTAAGGCCAGATCGTGTATGTGGTATTGATCTGATAGAAAGTAGTGCTAGGGGCAGGGCATCAGGACTTTTCAAAGACGTGGAAGCCTGTATTTTAGCCAATTTCAATTTCAGGGTGGGGTTGTAATGCTCCACCAAGCCGGCTGATTGTGGGTGAAAAGCGGCACGAAATTTCTGCTTAATCCCTAACCCTTTCATGATATATTCGCCAACTTGCCCAATGAAATGAGGTCCATTGTCACTCCATAAGACCCGACAAATGCCGAATCGAGGGAAGAACTCCTTTAGGAGAACTTTCGCAGCTGTGAGAGCTGTATTATCCTTCGTAGCATACGCCTCCACCCATTTACTGAAGGCACAAACCACTGCCAAGACATATTTTAAGTTATTACAGTGCTCAAACTGAATGTAGTCCATTTGCAGGACCTCAAAAGGTGCAGTTGGTGTCGCAAACCCTTCTGTTGAAGTTTGCGTTCCCTTTCCAGGATTATACTGGCGACAGACCAAACAAGACTGGACCATCTTTTTAGCAGTGCCGGCAATATCAGGTTGATCCCAAACTTGCATAAGTTGTTTTGCCATTGAGGATGCACCAACATGTGCCGGCCCATGTGCCATGTGAATCAAGGGATATAAGAAGCTGTGGGTAACTTCTATTTGGTCATATCTTTATTCCTACAACAGTCCTCATCATCCAGTGTTTCCTCCTTAGACCATTGATCTAGTTCATCAGCAGAGGCAGATAGTTGCATGTTCAGCACTTCCTGCCTGGCATCATGCCAACGTTCAGCTTGTGACTTCACCATATACATGGAGGTGGTACTTCGCTGCATTGCGGTCTCACGGGCTGTGTGATCCGCAAAGGCATTACCTGCTCCTATTTTATCAGTGACTTTCTTGTGTGCACTACATTTAATAATTGCCACTTTCTTAGGATAGGTTAGGGCAGTAAGAAGATTATGCACTAATTCTCCATGCACCATCTGTGTCCCATGTGAAGTGAGGAAACCCCTTTCTTTCCACAAGCGACTAAAATTGTGTGCCACCCCGAATGCGTACTGGCTGTCGGTAAAAATATTGACAAGTAAGTCTGTACTAAGCTCATATGCTCTTGTTAGTGAGTGTAGTCTGGAGTTCCTAATACTGGTGCAGAAGAAAGAGCTTGGCGTGACAGTTGAAAGGCATTCTGACATTCAGTAGTCCATGGGAAAGGCATCGGAGTGTCTTTAGTCAAAAGGGCCAACAAAGGTTTAATAATGTGCAAAAAACTGGGGCTCCACTGCCTACAAAAGAAGTAAGGCCAATCAGTGCACGGACATCCTTCTGAGTACGGGGCACAGGAGTATCTAAAATAGGCTGAATGCGGTCTGGTGTGAGTGCACGTCCCTCCTTAAACAGGAGGTGACCTAAATAGGTAACCTGCTGTCTACAAAATTGCAATTTCTTTCTAGAGACTTTGTGATTATGTGATGTAAGAAATGATAACAATAACAGTGTACCTTCTTCACATTGCTCAGGAGTATCTGGTCGCAGATGTCTATTCAACTACACCAGAAATAGTAATAATCCCTAACTAGCTACCATAAATTAAATCCTCTGAAGTCTGGAGTAAAGCAAAAAATGAGACATAATATGGACATAGAAGTAGGACTGCAATTTTATCAGAGCCCCAAGCATAGAAAGACTTACTTATCCCTTGATTACAAATGAGGCGGATGGTAGTGAGGTATTTTTACCAATTGTCGTAAATGCATCCTGTTAGCAGATTTTAATTGGAAAATGGGGCATGACATGTAGAACCTGATGCTCATAACACTGAGTTTCATGTGCATGTGTTTATTGCACATTTTCACAAAGCAAATTATGGCAGGTTTAACCTAACCATGACAACATTTACCGGGAAAAAATTGCATGGCGATCACTAAATAAAGTGGTGCTGAAAATTCCAATATGTGCAGTAACAACCACTACCATCCTATGTTCTTAGCGTCGCTGGCTTAAGCTGCCCTGACCCTCGTGCTTCAAAAGTGCAAAGCCCGGCTGTATTGACTATTGACCAGCTGACCTCTCTTCAAAATCCGATCAAACATGGCCCAATTGCCGACCCTTCTTGTTAGTGACAGCATGAGGCCGATTCATCGACTGCCCTTTCAGAAAGGGTGTCTGAATCTTTGGTTCATGGCTTCAAAGCACTAAATCAACCCAGACACCAAGCATGTCTTTCTACTAAGGATGCAAGGCCTCTTTGCTAAGTTTTTGTGTAACATGGTGCAGGAGCCCACCCTATGCAGTGTCTTTGACGGTGTTTAGTGCATCTTTATGTGAAGGAACAAAGCCGCCAGCCATGTCTGTTCTCTGATCTGCGGGCTTTGCCCTGCCCCTTCCCGAGCGGCCATTTGCCAATGAGTTTTTTTACGCCTCGCCGCCTGTGCCTCAATTAACATCTCCCCAGTAACATTATTTTACACTTTCACAGTAGTGAAATTACTATCCTTGAGACTTGTGACAACATCATTTTTCCAAGCGATTCGATGCTCACAAGGCGTATAAAGCCAAACCGCAGTCATGCAACACCAAAAATAGCAAATTAAGCATTACCACTGCTAAATAACACACATGCGCTATTTCAGTACTGCTCTCCTGCATGTGATGGGTGAATTCATTTTCAAGGGCCTGAAAAAAATTATAAGTCCTACATGTATTAGCTACTAGGGGCCTTAGTCTGTAGAAATGCTACAAGTGTTAAATGATTACTCCTCAGAGATTACCACTAAACATGGTGGTAATATTGGAGTCATTGGTATTTCTTACAACTGGTAGTATGCTATTACTGTTAGTGGTAGAAATATCACAGCGAAAATTCAAATGTTCTGCAGTAAACGAAGTATATATATTCTTTTTTTACCTTTGTCGTAACTTTTTACCGCATCAGGAAATGCCACAGGCTAACATTAAATAGTAGCAATTAAAAGGGCAGGGACAGGAATTGTGGCAAAATTTGTCATCACTAGAGTGTGTTGTTACCATACCTAGACCACTCTTCAGGTATACGCGTTGCGTTACGGTTTAAACCAGTTTAAGATTTGCTCAGAGCTGAACTTATTTTCGATTCTTCATACTGCCGGTTTAGACCATCTTATATTAATGCTGTGGTCAGACTGACATTAATGCATTTACTGCAGGTTTTAATCCAGCGGAGTGTTTTTTTTTTTTTTTGCAGCAAGGGAAGTTTACTTATGGGATGGGTGGTATTTTAAAACAAGCAGTAATTTTGCATTTTGCACCAGTGTCCAAATAATGCTTCCTGTTGAGCGCCTAAAATACCTACTATGTAAATTACCATAATTACTGGCAATACCGAGGACCTAAAGTGCAGAGTATTAATACATCTCACGCTGCTTGAATGTATCACTATGGAACATGTACCACACATAATACTAAGCAAGCCTTGCTTCTATCACTGGGCATATTGTAGGTAAAAAAAGAGAACAGTTACGTAAATCTACTGAAGTTTATCTGCCTGAAGAATGCAACTTTCATCCTTCCAAATTAAAAAAACTGAGTACCATTAAATCAGGTAATAGTAACATCTGTTGCAGGGCTTAGCAAAGACAAAAGTACACTCAACAAGTTATTATTATTCAAGTGCTACCAAGTATCCAGAGGAGAACTTGACAGGCATACTTAGGCACAGTCCATCCTAATAGGCAGCAGTCAGCCCAAGCAGCAACAAAGCCAATGGGTTTCAATTTTATATAGTACACAGAGAGAGAGGCCAATAACAAGAAGGGTCAAATGCACTGATGTAAACAAAGCAGGACAAACACAGGCTTTTATACTCACACAGAACATACACATACAAGCACCTGAGCATACTGACAAAATGCACAAGCACCCAGATGTATGTCAGTTGTGCACAAAAATAGAATCCAACAAAAATATCCTAGCTAGCATATCGACTACCACAGTAATGTGAATGGAAGTGTTTATAATCTAACTATGGACTCAAAATTCTTAACGCTACATCTAATGGCCACTATAAGTCGAGTTCTTTCTTTGTGTATTTGTTCCACAATGAACCGTACATTATGGGAGAAATACCATATTTACTATACATCTCCCTATAAGGGGTCCCTGCTGAAGGGGCCGACTGAGTTTATTCAAAACTAATCTTGGTACCACAAGAGCAGTAACACCACTTACGGAGTGTGCTGAGAACAGGCATGTTTTACAAATATATGTAAAATATTACTACTCCAAACAAATATTTCAAAAGGAGAAAAATCTCCACATTACCTTTCTTTAATTTTAGCAAAAAGTGAATAACAAATCCAAACCAAAAGACCTAGGCCAAACAAATCAAGAGTGCCACTTCAGCGACCTTACCAAACAGAAGTCTCCAACTCCCACCTGCCGATCTCTGGTCGACCTAATGGCCACTGCAAAATTACGCCAAAGAAAACCCCAGTCGAGACCGGCCACAACCTGGAGAGTCAAATCGTGAAAAACCGGAGTCAGGAAGTCAACTAAATAGATAACACAAGCAGAGTGAAAAGATGAGCAGCAGAGTACGGGAGAATTATGAAGGAAACTAAATGGACACCACAGGCAAAATGGCTGTTGCTTATGCTAAGTAAAATATTACACATTTCCACATTTGTGTCTAACCGTATAGCGACTGATTAGAATCTTGGGTGGTACACTAGGGACTAGCCCTCCCTTGCGTAGGGTTTCATATTTCTGGCACCATATAAATACATCCTGTAGTTCGAGGAGTTGAAGTGTTCCAACAATCTATTAGTTAATTTGATATGGGGCCCCTGTCCCCCTCTCCTCCTGTGTCGCACCAGAAACAAAAGAGACATATATGATGTTAATTGAAATGTGCCCGATCTGTATTTATTTAGTCTGCAATTGTTAAAGATTCCGGCCTTGAGCCGGTATATTTTTGTATTGGATGACTCCTGTGTTACAAAAAGGTTAATAAAGAAATTTAAAAAAAGTTTGTGCATGCTTCACAATACGTAATCAGTAGTTCAACGAGTTCACTCACCTGTATCCTTGTTGCAATAATCCCAGATGCTTTCTTTGGCAGTGGTGCAGTTTTTAATGGTTGGTGATAAGTCATCGTTCAGGTTCACAGAACAGTATCTCAAAATCTTCATACTGATTTATAGTGGCAGTTGTGTTTGATTATATTGCACTCCGGGTTATTGTTCAACTGTGAAAAAAGAGAGCCATCAAAAGTGCCTGTGTTTGCATGAGTGAGCATTCTGCAAAGAACTTGAATCTCCCTCCTCCAACTAATCTTACAAGTGAAAACTTGTGAACCAGCCAAAACCGTACCACTGCCAAAGAATTTAGGTAATATATGAAAAAGTTAACCTCCCTGAACAAACTTGAAAAGCATCCGGGATTATAAGAAAACGAATATGTGAACTCATTGACATTGATTATTGTGAAGTATACACACACTGATATGTAAACTAACGAATCCATTGTGTGTACTACTTCATCTGCTCAAACATGTTGTATGAGAACACTGAGTAAGCCTGTAGAGGTCTTTAGTGCGGTGCCAGGCCTACGAAACCCTGCCCAGGGGGAACTAGTCAATTGCACATTTAGTTCCTGTAAGGTGTGGCTGTTGACACAGCACAAGTGGAAGAGATTGATACCATTTTAAATCTGTCATCAAACAAGTTGTGTGCTTGAGAACATAGAGGCGCTCATACACAATATAAATATGCAGTGGGGGGCACTAGTGATTTCTATATTGATAGTGCTATGATGCCCTGGCTTGTAACTGATAGCTCTGTAAATAAGTAAGTAAGTAGTTTATGAAATAACTACACATAGTATTCAATAGTCTGCTGCAGGTTAAAAACATTTATGATGCAGTGTAAGATTGGGTCCCCAAAATGCGCGCAAAGATTCAGTTTTGATGTGTAAAGTAATATTTTTATTGATACCAAATAGTGCATGGAACAAACATGAAAGAATAGGTAATACCCTCACTGTACCCCTCAAAAAGAATAACGCTTTATAGCCATGTAGCTCAAAGTAATACCATCATTTAAAGTCAATACAGGCTCTTAAGCAGCCTTTCCATTTGCTGATTAACCAATGTGTTTCGTTGAGATTACAGGTACCCTGGAGAAAAGGCTTCTTTCTTCTATAGCTGTATGTCTCTCCTCTCCCTACACAGTACATGAGACCCTCTCCTTCCTTTTCAACCCGAGGTAACTCAAGGTCCTTATTACCCCTCCAGCAACCATTGTTTTGTTTAAGTTTGGGAGGTGTTTTTAGAACATTAAATAAGCTCGGTTATGTATTTCTGAATAGATCATGTCCATGTCTAGTTCTTTCCCTGATGTGGCAGTCTTCCTGTGCTTTGTGTATAGAATGCTGTAACAAGGCAGCTTCTCAGAAGGATTGATTCAGTGTATGTGTGTCTTTGAAGTTAGGGCTCTTCAATAAGTGATTATATTTGTTTCTTAGGCCTCTTGTGCCACCAGGTAGTTCGAGGAGTTTGGTTAGGCAGGGTGGAGAGTTGGATTGGATAGCTTTGTAGGCTAGGCACCCCAGTTTAAATTTTACACTTGACTTTATGGGGGTGAGGGGGGAGTGTAACTTGATAAGGGGTTATATGATCAAATTTTCTCGATGTGACGATGTCTGGCTGTAGTGTGTAGCAGGGCTCTGAGTGGTGCCAGTGAGTATTGGGGTACTCCTGCTAGGCCAGCATTACTAAAGTCAACCTGTAACAGGATTAGTGCACAAGCGCATGCCTTTTGAGGAGGGACAGTTAGGAACGGTATGAATTTCTTCATGATTCAGAGGTGAACGTTTGCTGTTTTAGCAGTTTTAATTATATGTGAGAGCATAAATAAGGGGAAGGGAAGTATAATATGATTCTAAGCAAAGTTGTAATGGGTGAATGTGACGCGGGAAGTCTTCAAGATTTCAGCTCTGTGCCAAGGCCTTTATTGTTCATGAGGGAGAACAAGATGAAATCCATTGTTAGTGATTAAGAGTAAGGAAGTTCTGAGCCATGCAATGATTACTTTTTTAGGTAGATTTGGGTGTTTTCTGTGTGTCAGAGAAATGAGACCCCTATTCTATCACATTCGTTTGATACTGGGCCCACATAGAAGTTGAAACGTGTAGGGGCTAAGGTAGTACATTGTGATGTTCCCGAACTGATGGGAGCTGGGTCAGAGACTTTTGCTTCAATGTTAGCAGTTTGGGATCTGCTGGGAAGAAATGGTGTAAAGCTTTTTAGTATCATAACCCTGATCCTGAAGCGCTGATTTTGGAAATTTGCCCTTTCTACAAAGGCTACCCAATTCTTTTGCCTTTTTGCTGAACTCTGTTTTTTCTGGCTTTAGAACTCTGTGCACTTTAGCCCTGCTAACCAGTGGTAAGTGCTTATGTTCTTTCTTTCAACATGGTAAAATTGGTATGCTGCTAATTGGCATATTTAACTTACATATTAGTCCCTAGTATATGGTACCAGGGTGTATCTAGGGCAGAGGTCTTCAAACTTTTGGGTGCCGAGACCCCCCTGTCAACATTTTCAGTCGTAAGGACCCCCTCCTGATAAACATTTCTAAACCTGTAGGCAGGGCCTCTGGAATTACGAGGCAGGTGAGGACCAAATTACACGACAGATTTGACTAAATGGTGTGGGAAGAAAATTTAAATAATGTTATGTGATGGGATAGAATTGCTTCATTATTTTGAATTTTTTTGCACACAGTAACACTGAGGAAAGATTTCACCCCATCAGTACCAGTTTATAACCAAAATGCAGCAATTAACATCAGAAAGAGGTCTAGTCAACCTTTGTGATGGGTCTTCCACTCCGCAGGAATACGTGCCACATTAGAATCTCACCTGGCCGGGAGCAGCAGGGGTCCCTTAAAACCCTGGCGGTCTTGTGCAGAGTTGAGCAATTTACCCATGCCACTTTCCTCTCACCCCTCCCTTCCATCCCTCTCTCCTCTCCTCTCCCAATCCTGGATCCCTCTGTCACTTTGCAGGCCATTTTCTTTCACCCCTTCTTACAACTTCTAAACTCTCCCCATTCAACTTCTCACTTCACCCTTAATCACCTCTTGCCATTCTGCCTTTTCACTGCCCTCATCTCTAACAGTTTCTCGCATTTATCTCATGGCCTCTCTGTCCCCGTCACCTCCTGTGCCCATCTGTTATGTTATGTTATGTTAAAATGGCTTTTATAGAGCGCACGGCTACTCAAAAAGAGTGTCCCGGCGCTTTTATTTAGGGTAGGCTGCAGTATACTAACATAACACATTAAAAGAGAAAGTGTCACAGACAGAAAGAAAACAACGAGCAAAAAAGACATACTGGGTGAACAACCAGGTTTTGAGGTCCTTTCTAAAAGCTAGTAAGCTGGTGGCTCCCCGAAGTGTAAGAGGCAGAGAGTTCCACAGCTGTGGCGCCAGTAGTCCAAAGGAGCGACCTCCCAAGCGCACTCTCTTCACTCGCGGGACGATCGCCAAAAACAGGGATTCTGATCTCAGAGAGCGAGCCGGTAGGTAGAAGGCAAGTCTCCTTTGGAGGTACTTTGCTCCCGTCGCATGGAGGGCCTTGTATGTCAGGGTCAAAGCCTTAAAGGCGATCCGCTTGCGGATTGGGAGCCAGTGCAGGGTCTGAAGCAAGCCCGCAGCACTAACGCGTCTATTCAATCCAAAAATCGCTCTCGCCGCAGCATTCTGCACAATTTGGAGCCGCTGTAGCAGGTACTCTGGCAGGCCCAGGTACAGAACGTTTGAATAATCTAGCCTAGAGCCTATCAGGGCCTGCACAGTCAGCTTCCTGTGCTCCTCCGATAAGAGGGGAAGAAACCTCCGTAACATCCTAAGGAGGCCGAAGCAAGTGCCCGACACCCCCAGGATCTGGGACTTCATAGTCAACCCCTTGTCCATCTTGACCCCCAAGTTCTTAGCCATTTGGGATGAACAAGTTGGGGGGAACATATTGGTAGGCCACCAAGCCTGCCAGTCTGGCTCCGTGTCACACCCAAAGAAAAGTACCTCGGACTTATCGGAATTGCACCTGAGGCTGTTCAGTTGAAACCATTGAAACACAGCCCCAAGGCAATCCCGGATACTCTCCCCATCAAAGTCTCCTCCTCTCTTGCACGAGAAGAGGAGCTGGGTGTCGTCTGCATAAGATACGATCCGGGCCCCAAACGACTCCGCCAACGCCGCCAAAGGGGTCATGAAGATATTAAAGAGGGTCGGGCTCAAAATAGAGCCCTGAGGGACCCCGACTCCCAGAGGCGGCATCACGGCGGAATCTGGCGCGGCCCAGACCGTTTGCCGGCGGCCCGCTAGAAAGGAGGAAAACCAGCTGAACACCGTCCCCCGTAGTCCAATCTCATAGAGTCTTGTGAGAAGACCGTCATGGGCATCTGCACTTCTCATTCATCTCAAGTCTCTCCGTTCAAATTGTTGTCTATTTGTATCTTACACCTCTCCAGTCCCCCATTCATCTTTCACATCTATCCTTGTTTTTTCACACCTTCTTGAACCAATGTCCCTCTCCCCTGTTACCTCAGCACCAGTGCTTAATTTGAGCAGGTGGTTTCCGTTGCTCCGCACTGGCACCTAATTGTGCACACTGGCAATATGACCGTCTGCCACATGCCACTTGATGGCTCTGTCTGTGTAATTTAGGGATGAGCGATGAGCAGAACAGCTGTTTATTAATTCAATATACATTAAAAACGATAAACTCCTGACATCCATGCCATTCTTATAGCTTTGGGGGCTTGAAATAGTCACACTTGTACAGTGTTATGGTTGGTAGTTGCATAGGTATTGTCATTGGCCGCACATGCAAGGCAATGGGTGGGTGGTTAACGTTGCAGTGGCCTACTGGTGAGGTCCCTGGCACATGTTTAATTACAAATTAATCACTGCTCAGCACCCACCCCAGTACTCCCTCTCTTCCCCTATCGCTGCTGTCCCTCACCAATGTTGCATCAAATTACTTTTTAGGTCACAGATCATCTCTCAGCTATCTTCTCTCACAGTTTGACAGTAGCCCTCCTCTGTGCCCTCAACTTTCCCTCACACTCACTTCTTGCATGTCCGCACTTCCCTTCGGCACTTCACATTTCTCCTCATCCCTGACCTCTTCAATCAAATTCCCTCACTCCCTTGCTGTCCTTTCTCATCCTCTCATCTCTCCTCACCGAGCACAAGGGTTGGACCCATATGCTCCTCTTGGCCTGTGCCACTCTGCTTATTGTTCCCTAATTCAGGAAGGCACGAATTGTCTGTCTTGCTGTTTTGGTGCAGGCCACACAGTTATGGAACGTCCACCCTCCTTTGCTTCGCTCCGCCAAGAATCTATTATCCTTTAGGAAGATATAAAAACCTGTCTCTATGCTCTGTAGGTCACCCCATTTGGCTGGTTCTCCTTCCCCTTCTGTATGTTTCTCATTTGCCTTCAGGCAGCAGATGGCTATTAGCCCCAGGACACCTTTTGGTAATAGCAGCACACTACAAATGTAAATAATAGTAGTAGGCAGAAGCATGAGAGCGACTAGACCCAAACTTCGCGAGGGGGGCCTACACTCCCAGGCAGGGCTGGCCATAGCACGGTCCACACACAGCACAACATTCTATTTTGGTGCCCTATCCCCGTTTCCTCCTTCTCCATAAATTCCCTCACTACCACTCACCAACAAAGCACATCATCTTTCTGTAGCACCTTTCTGACAAACATTTTTTTTATAGTGCTACTCCGTTTACTCACAGTTCTGTGATCTGCATAGTGCATGTTCTTTGTAGCAGGCATATTAACCCTCTGCACTCTGTGGATGAGAAGTGTGCCCATGTGAGTGCACGGTGAGTGATGCAACAGTGTGAGAGTAGGGAAAGAGGAGTGACTGCAGGGTGAGTGAGGTGACCATGAATTTGGGTGCGGATGTAAGTGCAGAGTGGGACGAATGAATGCATGGTTAATGATGGGCTTGTTTGAGCAAGTTGCAAATTGAGCAGTGAGGGAGCAGGTGAATGAGGTGTCACATGAGTGCAGATGAGTGGTGTAACTGCAGGCTGAGGTACAGGGTGAACAAC
This sequence comes from Triturus cristatus, assembly GCF_964204655.1. NCBI lineage: Eukaryota > Metazoa > Chordata > Amphibia > Caudata > Salamandridae > Triturus > Triturus cristatus. The sequence continues at coordinate 343,743,314 of NC_140589.1, read as the reverse complement.
GCAAGTGCGTTGGGATTGCAGAGTGATCACTGTGAGTGCAGGGTGAGAGGGTGAATGATGTGAGTGTATGGTGATCAGTGTGAGTGCATTGTGATCGCTGTGAGTGCAGGGTGAGCGTGAAAGTGAAGTGTGAGAATGAGAAGTGAGTTCTCTGAATGCAGGGTGCATTCCCAGACACTTGAAGTAACTCAGCATATAATTGACGGCAGCGTAGGATTTAAAGATACAAGTTAAACTATTGCTATTATGACATGAATCAGGGATCGAGGGTGGAGGAAATAAATAATATGCTGATCCTGCAACACACTTCCAGTCCTATGGTTAGGGTTGCCTGCTCATTATTTTGATGTCCCAGATGGTACAAAAATAAGCAGTCACCTAAAGCTGTATATTTCAGCACTCATCTCTGCGTACTTGGAACAGCAAATATAAATAGAAAGCACTTTTAATTGTGTTATAGGGCTGCCTCAATGATCCATGACTGATAATTAAAGGGAACAAAGACAGAAAAGTCACATTACGAATAAATGCATATGATTTTATTTACAATTCATTTAGTGTCAGGCGGAGGCCTTTGCAGGCTCTTTAAACATCAAATGGCTGGTATTTTTCTTCTTGCGACCCTACTTTATATTTATTTTCATGAAATACATTCTCACACTACTGCAGTAACTGTAAAATACAAATGTAAGGAAAAGGCAGAGTTGGGCCCCAGGGGGTACTGGAAGTAGAAAAAAAAAACTAAGCCTCAGTAACCACTTTACAAAAGGTAAGTAAATCTGCAAATGGTCCTTAACGACCTGTGAAAAACTCAGGAGATAAGACTGCAGACAGCCCAGCGGAGCCCACAGCAGCTCGAGCAGAGACACTACGGGGGAGGAGGGGGGCTGAATCCCTTGTTATACCTGGACAGAAGTGTGACCGGGAATGCGCGACCCCCTTTCCATCACTTCACGGCCCCCCTGGGGGTCGCGCCCCACACTTTGAAGACCCCTGATCTAGGGCCTGTAAGTGAAATATAACAAGTAGTCTGTAGCACCCATTGTGTCATCTACTACATTGGCAATGTAAACACGACTGCAGGCCTACCACCAGTAGTCTGGCTATGCAGGTTTTAACTGCATATTCGACCTTTCAAAATAGCTCCTTTTGATGGGCCAACATCTTCCTTTTAAATATGTATAAGTTACTCATAATTAGGTATTACTCCCCTTTAAGGCATGGTATTTAAAAGAAGGGCATGGAAACGTTTAATGTTAAACATGTCCTCAAAGTTACTTTCACTGTAGCAGGGTTGGTGTTTCTATAGAAAAGCATTAGGATGCAATATTAAGCGTAGTAATTGTTCTCTCTGTGTAGGACACTGCTACAAATTGAATTTTTGGGCTATTTGAATTATTTATTACAAGACCCAGTCGGATTTGTAATAAACATTTTAGAAAGGTGCCTTTTAAAAAGTCAACTTTGCCCTGCCTGAAGGAAAATCTGCATTTTGTCTCCCACTTCGGTCAGCTAGTTATTATCAGTTACATAGGTGGGAATGAGTTGGCAACTTGATCCCAGGAGCAAAACAATAGACTGCTCAGAATTGGCAGAAATCAGCCATCTGAACCTGCCAGAATATTTAAGGGGGGCTGAGAGGATCCTTTTGATATTAAAGGGTCAAGTCCTACTTGAATGTCGCATCTTGCTTGGCAGGTCTGCTGGAGCTTTTCATAACACTTGGGGCATGCGTCAAATAGCCATCCATCATAGGCAAATGTTAGCTGACATTTGGGCAGGCCCTTCTGTTGTCTTCCCAGCAGTCAGGCCCCAATCACAGTGGTCCTCTTTTGACATTACAGTGTCACACTCTGTTTGACAGGTCTGCTGGGCTTACATATAACATTTGAGGTGCACTTTGAAGGAGGGAAATATAATGGCAAAACAGTTTGTGCGTATCCACTTTCTGGTTGGTGAAAGCCTGCTTTGCTATACCACACTTCTGTCTCTGAGGTTTTTGCAGGTACTGGGGCTGCAGCAAACTGGATTTTGTTGTTAGGTGGGGAGGACACTGGAATTACGATAGTGCTCTCTCCACAAACCCTTAGTCTTCAAAGCCCAGGTTTAGTGTGGCTGAAGATTTCAGTATTTTGAAAATGCCCAAAGTCTTTAGGGTTAGCTCCAGGAACCTTTAACCCCCATTGGTTGGGGCATCCCCAGGGGTCATTAACACCCACTACCTGCTGCCCTGTATAAATGTGGTACCCTATAATACTCAAAAAACAGTGCGCTGTTCCTAAATAGAAAAAAGGTAACACTATTTGTGTACCCTAGTGGTTGCTAGGTTAGAAGAAGTATTTTAATTGTCGTTGTAGGAGCCCTCACCCACCCAAAAGGGTGGCCTACATTATCATTGGGCTAGCTTCTCGTTGGGCTGGCGCTGCAATGCCCAACAGGCCCCTATAGAAGGGCTTTTTGCTGGAGAACCTTTTTATCTTAATTTGCCATGCGGCTTTTGAAATGGCCTTGATGTCCATCAGAACTTAATTGTTAACTGAATCTGTAGACTGGTGGAAGTGAAATCAAAATTAACTAAGGTACCCTTCTATAATTACTTTATTTTGGGCGTCCCTGTTTTTCTTTTTGGGATTCTTTTTTTGTTGTTGTAAGATTTTTGTATTTTTGGTGTATATTATGAATGTTACAAACACGTAAAGTACAAATTTAATATACAGAAATAAAAAAAGGAGTGACATGTGTATCATCGAATCGACAATACAGCAGACAAAAAGATTCAATACTTGCCTTTGAAACAATAACATCAAAGAGATAACTTAACTAATCAGTAACATAAACATTGTTGTCTGCGCCAATCCAGAACAGGTGTAAGGGACAGTAAAATGTCATTATAGAGGGACAGTTAAGGAGGGGGAGGTGACATCCATGATCATGTAGGAAGGTAGCATGGTTAGAAATAAACGATAGGGATGCCAGGCAATAGGTAAGTAGTTTGGGGAGGCATCACAGGCATTGAGGGTGAGGACTCCGCAGACGACGGGTTAGTACGTGTGAGGATGGCCTGGAAAATAAGTATTATGTCATCCCAACTGGCTGCAGGCAGGAATTTGCATAGGCCCCTGTGTGTCTTCCCTATGCAAAGCAGCACCCCCAGCATGGGCCGAGACGGCACAAAGAGTTCCCAGACGGTGATCGCAAGCGCCGTAGGTGACCTTTAGCTGTAGGTGATCAAAGGTTTAGCTAGTAGTAGACCTCAGTCTATGAAGCTGGTTGTGGTCCTGTGCTTTTTGTCTCTACATATAAGGCCCATTAAGCATGCCTCCTAGGTATGAGGTGCAGATCTTTCTAGACAGTCTGTCAGATGAGAGATCACACCCAACATGTACTGGAGAAGGGCGGAGCATTCCCATAGCAAATGCACTAAACCGGCATCAGGGAGGGAGCAGCGTGGGGGAAGTAGTATCATTACTGAGGTAATAACGATTTATCTTGTCGAGTAAAATAGACACTGTGGTGTATGTAGTATTGTATTAGGCGGAATCTGGTGTTGCGCGGGACGAGCGCTGGGTATCTCACTATGGCTTTCCATTCTTTATCTATGATGAGGTGATCCACGTCTGCTTCCCAACGACGACGTAAGGGGGTCAATGAAATTTCGGCATGTATACGCAGCGAGTCGGCCAACCAACGCATCACGTGGTGTCCTGTGCCGATCAGATTTAGATATACTACAGTAAGATGCAGGGGTCACTTCTGCTGTATGCTGTCCCAGCTTTTGCCGAGCTCCCTAATTATGGAGTTATATAATAAAAAGTGACCAGGCGAGAGCCCCTCATTGGTCATTAGAGTTTCAAATTGTGAAAATGAGCCTTCATAGTAAAGATCCCCAAGTGTATATAGGCCTGGTTCATGCCATGCAAGAATATCCTTCGCAGTGGTAATCCAGTCTCCCCTGGACTGCATAACAGTGGAAGCGCAGGGGCATATGGTTGGGTAGCTTTAGTGATCATGAGGCTCCTCTTAAAGCACCAGTGTGCCAGCGCAACAGTGCAGAGGGTTGGGGCGGCTGCCTAGAGCAGGGTGGAATAATTGTAGGGCAGGAAGCTGACTTTAGGCTGGGGTAAATGTGGCCGTGCCTGATAGTTAAAGCCCTGCCAGACATCTGGCCACCCACTGCAGCTGCAAGTCCAAATAGTAGTTCTCGAAGTTAAGCACAGCCACTCTGCATTGTATGTTGTGCCAAAGGAGTTCCCTGATAAGTTTGTCAAGTTTTTTTAAAGAAGAATTTAGGGACCTAGAGGGGTAGGTTGGCAAAGAAATACAGTATGCAATGCAGCATAATCGTCTTGACAAAGGCCATCCTTCCAGCAACTGAGAGCTGAAGCAAGTTCTAAAATGCTGATTTTGCCCTTAGTGAGAATACAGAGAGGGTAAGGTTACAATCGAACAGATCTTCGGGATCACGATAAATGCGGATGCCTAAATAACGAAAATTCAAGGGTTGCCAGGTTAAGCAAGCACTCCCTAGATAATAGACAGGATCTGGGATGGTGGGGCTAAAGGAGTAGAGGCATGATTTCGACCAGTTCACTTTAAATCCAGAGATCGAGGCAAACCTGTCAAATTAGGGTGCTATATCTAGGGGTATCACTTGTATATCCCAAAGGTACAAGAGGAAGTCGTCGGTTTCGGGGGTCCCTGTTAAGTGGGAATATATTCGGAAATAATGTTCCACAATATTCACCTAAATGGTAGACATGTTTCTTGCCCAATGAGTCTCTACAGATCTATGTCAATTTATAAGGACTTAATCAACCTAAACTACATCTAGTAGGACCCTAGCTAATTCCATAACGTGTACCCACACTAAGAAACACCCTGACATATAATTATACCTCTTTCATGTAGATGGAAGATTCCACACCCTAAAACCTGAACTAAAATGTAAACATATAGAAACATGTCATTAAAAACATCGTAGATGCATATCGTAGATGCATATCATGAATTAAGACCCTTATTTGTCATTCTATTTGTAGATTAAGTATCATATCATAAGTGCCAACACCAGTGTAGAGACCAGTAACAGGTAAGGCATACACATATATATACATATTTCTATCTATCTATCTATCTATCTATCTATCTATCTATCTATCTATCTATCTATCTATCTATCTATCTATCTATCTATCTATCTATCTATCTATCTATCTATCTATCTATCTATCTATCTATCTATCTATCGGAATTTGTGAACCAAATCGAAGGATTGTGTGAACACTCTGTGGATCATGGAGTGAAAGAACTCGTAATAAGAGAGGGTGTCACACTACCATTGCTTACCCAATTCCTACTCGAATTGGGTCCCTTGGGACTCGTGGGATCTGCGGCTACTCATAGGTAAATTCTAAATTTGGAAAACATTGCTTTAAGTTTCCACCGTGCCTCCTAACCCAAATACAGACAATCACCCACCGGTTGTACTTCCATCTAATTTCCGTGGACATTGCCTGCGACCTACCCCGTCTCCACGATTCTGAAAGTATCAGTGCGGATCAAGCATCTGGACTTTAAACCCAAAAGCCTATGTGACTTCCTCCGATATATGTGTTCTGCCGTAAGCATGATCATGTGGTTGCGTCATGGTGCCCTGTCCTACCCGGCACCATTAGTGTTGTGTTCATCTTTGTGTGCCATGTTGGAAGAAGAGGCGCGATTATTTGCACAAGCAGAATCTTTAAAGGTGGAAGGGGTACTGATCCCATACCATAATCACTAATTGTAATGGGAACAATACATGCACACCAATATACAATGTATATGGGAATCCTACCTGATATTTACGATCTCTATTGAAAAAATGTAAGAGTCGAAAATATTACATCAAGGACATCTTATGTATTATAGGAATCACCATGAAGGATTCTTCCAGCAGTTCAAACCTGAGAGCAGTGGGCAGGCCCCCCAAATGAAAGATCATTTTTTACACATGCTGATTCACTCCAGGGAATCTCATTATTCAATCCACTGGTATGAGTCTTCAACCTGAATACCCATCTCTGTTCCTTCTCGAATAGGACTGGTTGTAACTTGTCACCGCATGTCATAGATTCCAAAACGCACCACTTCATCTCATCCAGAGTGTGGTTCATCTCAAGGTAGTACAAACTCATTTTTTTGGTGATTTTCTTTTTTTCTTTTACACTTGATTCTGCTCCTATGTTCATTCTGCGTGTTTCTACTGCTCTTGTTGTCATCCCCACATATCTTAATCCGCAGGGACATGTAATCGGGTAGATGCAATTCTTGGTATTGCAATTAATATGTTTGTTCAGGCTCCACTTTTTCCCATTCCCCAATATAACCTCTTTTAATGGTTTTGTCAGCCTACATACATTACAGTGTGTACCCTGGTAGTGTCCTGTTACAAGAGTTAGTTCCCATTCGCCATGTTTCTTCTGTGGTATTTGTCTTGGTCTGGACCAGTATGTCTCTCAGATTTTTTGTGCATTTAAAAGCGAACCGTGGGCGAACAAAATTCAATGTTCCACTGTTAATAATATTCCGTTTGTTAATGATCTTCCTGATTTTATAGGATAAAGGAGGGAAAGTAGTGTCAGTGGTAAATGCTCTTTATATTTCTGGAGGGTTTTGTTCCAATAATACATTTCTGTTGTTGTTCCTGGCTCTTTTAATCAGCCTTATTGATGATATGACGCAGGTATTTCCTGTTCTATAATTTTTCCCCAAGTTCTTCGACTTGTTGATCATAATTTTTTACATAACTGAAATTTCTCAATTCTGAAAAAATTGTCCAAATGGCAAGTTATTTCTCAGTGATCTCGGATGATGCTGTTGAAGCGTAACAAACTGTTGCGGTCTGTTGCCTTCTTAAAAGTCTTTGTTTTTAACACCCCATTGTCAATACTGATAGTCGGATCCAAAAAAGATAGCTCCTGATCAGATATGTTCTTGGAGAATCTGGGCTACTGGTTAAGGGAATTAACCCACTCAACAAACTCTTCTGATGTTGCTATCTCTCCACTTCACATTATTAAGTTATCATCAATAAGCCTGCACCACAGGTGGATGTTATTTTTGTATGGGTTGTTGTCACATAAAATAACATTTTCTTGAAAATGAGACATGTATAGACAAGCTAGACTAGGAGCACAAGTACTGCCCATCGAAGTCCCTTATACCTGTAGATATAAGGTGTTCTCAAAGTGAAGGAAAATCTTCTTCAATGCTATAGCTGTGCATTCAATAATGAAATGTATCTTTGTCAGAGATTTCCAAGCATTAGATCTCATAATTTCCTCCATAACCTCTAGAGTAGCATCTTGGGGAATGTTGGTATATAATGGTTCAATGTCCAGGGAGATCAGTACGTCCATATTGCCCTGTAGGTTGATGTTATTAATAAGATTAAGAACATCTTTTGTATTCTTCAGAAAAGTCAGACTTTTTTTCCATTAGAGAGGATAGAAAGTGGTTAAAATATTTAGATAATGGCTCCAGTAAGGAGCCAATCCCAGATAATATAGGGCAACCTCGTGTTGGAGAAAGTCCTTTGTGTGTTTTAGGTAATTTGTAAAAGCATTGTATTTTCACATGTTTATTGGTGAGGAACTCGTCTTCCCGTTTTGTGATCCAACCCATTGTTTCTCCCTCATTCCCTAGGGTTCTTATTTCACATGACAATTTTGCGGTGGGATCCTTAGTAATTGCCTTATAGTATCTGCAGTCCGACAGTTGTCTCAAACATTCTTTTCTATAATCTGTAGTTGAGAGAATCACTATCGCACAGCTCTTGTTGGCAGATTTGATGGTTAATAGAGTCATCATTAGACACTCAATGGCATTTCTCTCTTCCCTGGACAGATTTATGAATGCACTCTTCCTCCCCATGTTCTTTATATCATTCAGTATTGCCTGTTCAAAAGTAATTATCTCATTAGGAACTGTGTTGCTAGCTGTTGTAAAAGTTGAAGGGTTTCTCATTCCTGAGTCTCCTATTTTCCAGTTCAGCTCTGTTCAGAAGAAAAAAGGCTTCTAGATGAAATTTCCCCAAATCTTAGTTCACAATTTAGACTGAATGTATGTTCCTGGGTGGTGGGAACAAAGCCAAATCCCTCGTTAACAACCCGATGTTCCACCTCTGTAAGTTGTCTGGGTGATAGATTATCAATTCAGTTATTCTCTGGTCCTTTGTCTTGCTGTGTCTTATCATCTGAGGTTTCCCTTGATCCCATTGGACATGTTGCGCCCCTCCTGTTGTTCTTCCTCTTTCTTTGACCTAGCCTCTGCCTACAAAAGGATGGGCAAATGGGGCCATTGATCTCATGGGGAACATAGGACTCTGTTGTGGCCACATGGGTTGGGGAAATTGGTCTAGTCCCATCTGATAACCATAGTTTCTATGAGGGCCTCTCCTCATCACTACTCCAACCATCTGAACTGAAAGTACTACCAAAAGATTTACCCTTCCTTTTCTGTACATTACCCCTTCATATATGGTTGATTCTCCTTCTGGCCACAAGTATTCCCTAATGTATGGGTATATTTTTTCTCTGCTGAACCTTTTAATGTCTTTTTTGTAACTTGGTGATTTCTTTGTTGCATCAAAAAATCCTTATTTTCATTCATTTCAGAGTTGATCTCTGCAAGACGGGTCTTAAAAGTTGTGATTTGTATACTGCTTTTTAATGCATTTTCAGCGACATTAATCTTTATTGTAGGGCATCCGTTAATCTCTTGGTCGTAATAATTATTAGTACCAACCATTCATGGGTGCCTTTCCGAGCTGCCTGTAACCATTCATGACATAACACCAACAGGCACATGCATCAAGCAAAATACCGGTCGCAAACGGGCAGATTCTCAGAATCTGACCCTTTGCTCCCGGTATTTTTGCATTTGGGATGCATCATCCCAAATGCAAAAATCGCTATTTAAGGAATCTCAAAATTGGGATTCCTTAAATAGCGATTGCATTTAAGGAATCCCTAATTGAGATTCCTTAAATGCAATGCATTACAGTTTAAAAAATAGCGATTTCGCTATTAGCGTGAGCAAATTACCATGAGGCTGGACCTCATGGAAAACTTAGAAAAATGCACTTATTTGCATTTTTCTAAGTTTCATGTTGCCCACACACATGCCCTTAGAGCATGTGTGTATGCAACATTTGTGCAGAGTGAACATACATGGGTGCAATGGGGTGTCATTTTGACACCCTTGCACCATCGAAATTGCGGGAGCAATTTGCGAGTACCTACTGGTACTCGCAAATTGCTCCCGCAATCTCTAATTCATTCCTATGGGCCTGGAGGCCCATAGGAATGAATGGGAAGACATTCCTTAATTGCGACTCGCAATTTGCTAGTCGCAATTAAGGAATATGTGGGAATCGCTATTTCTTTAGCGATTCCTACATGCATAGGGTTTTGCTATTCCTTAATTGCGATTCCTTAATAATCGCTATTAAGGAATCGCAAAACCCTATGATGATGCATGTGCCTGTTAATCCTCAAACAATATGTGAGGTGCATTGGTAACTAAAAGGCCATTGGGAGCCACATTAGCCCTTAAATAGTCCATCATGATGGCTCCATGTAGAGCTGTCTTGATCTGAGTTTTCTTTAGAACGGAGCGAGATCCCCAGTCCTCCTTACAACTGCTGAATGGAGTGTTGCCATCTGCCCCAAGGAGGGAAGGTGTTTTCAAAATCTCTGCCACGACAGAATCGTAGTAAGTGAGGCTTTGTATGTCTTCCATGACTGGTTTGTTGGTGTGTGTAAATTCTATTTATGGGGTAAGTAACATCCTCAGACACAATTGATGACTATTCCAAGAATTTTCTCGTGTGTCCCATGGCTGATCTGCCATGCATGAAACCACAAATTAAATAGAGGGACTGGTAATAATTAGGTCCAGCACACACACACTCCCTACTCCAATAATACAAAAAAACTGTTTGCTGTTCCTAAATAGAAAGACCGCTTTATCGCCTCTGATTCACCCAGTGGAAGAGTACAAATATAAAACCAGATAGATCATTGCTCTCTAGAAATACGAAGGTTATTTTGTGTAGTAGGAAGCATAACAACAGTCTGGCCTAGGTGATGTAAGAATCCAGCTCCAGCCTGGTTTCATCTCTTGGCTTTCATGCAGCTGAGCAATTTGCAACTATGCTTATACTCACCACTCAACCCTCAGTCACCAGGCAGTGGACACACACGTAGCATCATAGAACAACAAGATGGCACAGACAGTTCAAAAGACATGGAACATCCTGAAAATTCATCAGAACAGACACAATAGCAACAAGCCAGGTGGTGGCGTTATTATTACATCTTCAGTAATGTGCTTAAAAGGGAGATGATTGAGGAAAATGTCATTAAATTGAGACTGTGCTTTCAGCAATATTCTAGGAACGGCAGGTGTGAGCTTACATGAAAAGGACAACTACTAGCAAGACAAATAAACATAATCAGACCTTTTTTATTTTCCTATAGTTCGCGTTTGAATCAAACGGATGGGGGACAATACTCGCTGGAAAGCTGGCCAGGTGAGCATTATGTTACAAGTCATTCTTTGCTGGAAAATCTGTTGCCTTGTTTAAGTTGCTAATATATAATTTTGACTCTCCAGGGAAGACTGGTTATCAATCGTAGACATTTACATTTCTTTCATGTTTACACTACATCGCTTATTCTAGTTCTTTGAAAGCGTTCCTAGATATTAAATGGAATATGTAAGGGTACAGTATTTGCACCAGCCCATGTAAATCATTTATGGGCTGGGATGGAAAGCACACATGCATGAACTGACAAATATTCTCCCTTGCACCTAAAGGCAATGTTTCTGGTTACATTTGATAGATACATGTCATAGGAGAAGATACTAATGTAAAGTTAAAACCATATTTCGCATTTTAATTGAATATATGTTTAATATTAAACTGACAATTTAGTGTTGCTACCTATGCATAAATTGCCACATCCACACTTTGAAAGAAAACTACTTATAATGCAACCTTGTATGTGCAATCTGTGTATTCACCCAGTTTAATAAAAAAATGTTTCTATAAGCGCTGAACAAGATAAGCTATGGATACTGACCTCGTGTCCCACTTCTGAGTCATAAGTTCTAATTGAGAGAGGGTCACCAAAGCCTTTCATAGAATAGCATGATAGCAGTTGACCTTTTATTGGCAAATCTTAGAAGTTTCAAAAGCTGTGGTATTACTATTAACTACCTAAATTTGCTCATGTAAAAAAGCCTGATTTTGGACTGTATCACGCCCCACTAAGTTTGAAAATACATAATTAAAAAAAAATAAGATATGATGATCAAAATACAAATGCATTCTATAAATCCAGTAAGAACATATGCAAATTAAAAAACGGAGCAGAGAAAGATCTTCAGTAACCACCACGTTTTCGGAAACTGAGATCAACTTTGTAGGATCAGGCTCAGCTAAAATTAAATGAGGTACAGTGGGCTATTTAGAAGAAATGCATATGTTTTTATATAATTATTGTTTTGCGATTAGAATATTGACGATTGCTAATGTTTTGTTCCATTGTATTAACATACAGATTGGGCTACTTCTTGATTAGGCTGCCCCACTCAAGTGGAAATAAATTGCATTTTGACTATCAATCCATCAAAGATTCACATTGCAAACTAATTGGTTGAATCGTCAGAGGAATCTTGAAAAGTGCTGTGTCAAGAGTGGAACACATTAATCAAAATAGTCCCTAATTTAAAATAAAAATGCAGTAATAAACCCCTTTGTGTGTGTTTGTACACCACAAGTATGTTTCAAATTCAGTGTGTTGTTTTTTGATTCCCTGCACCACTAATTGCAGGGACCTGGGAGTAGATATTTCCCAAACTTGAGGGGAAAGTGTACATTTCATCACAAATGTTTAGGTCTCTTCTAGTCTCAACTTAGAGAGGACTTTGTGGGTTTCCTGTCTGAGTTCCCTGCGTCTGGTTGGATGTCTTACCTCCCTATTATTCCCTCCCATTTATTGTGTTTGTCCCACCCAAGGGGCATTTTGGTATCCTTATATTTTGATTGAATCAGGTGTATCCTTCCACACCACTGCTGCCATCTGGACCCTGCATTCTAGTGCATGATGGGCTATTTAATTTCCATTGCTCTCCCTTTTTTATTATTCTTCATGATCCCCCAGCTCCCCGTTTTCTTTTCTACCAATCATACATTTTAAGATGCTGTTAATCAACAATGTAATTTAATTTTGCCTTATTAGTTTGTTCCTTACCTAATGTGTTTCTATGACAATATATCAAGTGTGACATTATCTAAATGTTCTCAAATTTATGCTAAATTGTAAATGGTATATGACACTATTGAACTCTGGGAGAACCTTGCTAATATTTATCTGTTATCCTTTGTTCTAATGGATGTCTTCAGAACCTCTTTCAGACTTCATTGATCCAGACAAAATTCTGATGGACCTTTCTCTTTTCTCATACCATCTTACCGAAATATTTATCAGGAAAGTTAACTTCCCTGTTAGCTCCCTCTTTAATGGCACATAGACTATTTTGACTATCACACAATATTGTCCTTTTCTCTGTATTTTTATTTTTTTTTAAATATATTTTTTATTATTTTTCTCAAACACAACAAATGCACTTTATAGCGTTTGACAGTTGTACACTTAGCAGCAAGGTATGAAAATACATTATTCTCTGGAGAATATCTCCTACATCCAATTATGCATTAGAAATACTAAAAAAAAGTTCCATAATATTTGTTGGATCTTAAGACATCATAATAACAATCAAATTCTCCGGAGATAATTATCCCCGCCATTGTCCTACATCTGCAACTATCCACTCATCGTGAAATCAAATATCACGAAATGCAATCCCTGTCCTTCCCACTTATCCCTCCCCCCTCCCTGATGGCGTAACAAATACTTGTAAGCAATGGTAATGACAAAACATAGCTGTGTCAACAGTAAATGTGCATAATGCAGTAAACCAGAAGGCCACATTGTGGTGTCAGAGGCAGTTGCATGTGTGAGAGCATTGGAGCCGTCCCCTTAAGGAGGTGTAATCCCTCGAGGCGGAGTCTCCAACCCTGATGCGCTCAAGTCCTCGTCAGAGTCAGTATGCGGCATTTTCAATAATTGCACTAGTGCCTCCCAGGCCTTTGCCAGCTCCAATGCCTTATCACTTTTAGCGCGGGCAGCCAACTGTAGCCTCATGATTCTGTCGCATTCCGCCCATTTAATAAATTCAGTACGCCATCTCTGAAAACTGGGGCCCTTCTTGGCCTTCCAGTGGGCTGTTATTTCTCTCTTCGCTAGCAGTAGGCCCAAGTCTATAAACTTACTTGTTATCTTATTCCGAGAGGTATGGGGGAACCAGTGCAGCGAGCAGAGATCTATAGTGGGTTCTATGTCCCTGTCCATAACAGTATGTAAAAGAGCGACCACCTCTTCCCAAAACGTACCAAGTGGAGGAGAATACTACAGCATGTGACAAAAATCCGCTCCGACCAAGCCGCAGCGCGGGCACATTGCTGAAGTCACATTAAAATATTTATTAATTTTTTCAGGCGTAAAGTATGCTCGATGAAAAATAAATAAATGTACTAGCTGAAAGCATGCGTTCCTAGTACTTTTCCATGCACGTTCCACCAGCTCTGCCCATACCCTCTCAGGAATTTCATCACCTAGATCTCCTTCCCATCGCTGCCGGCGCGTCACTAATAGGGTCAATCGCTCATTTGTTATTCTACGATATAAGCAGGTAGCTGCCTTGATGGTGCCAGCGGCTAGGACTACATACTGACAAACCATGGAGGTGGGCGGTTCACTAAGTCCTAGTTTCCAGTGCGCCTGGATTGCCGTTACAAGCGCTAAGTGTAACAAGTAGTCGCCTCGAGCCAGTTCATATCTGTCCTGTAATACCTCATATGGAATCACGGAGTCATCTTCATACAGATCCCGTATGGTGGTCAGCCCCCTCTCTGCCCAGTCCATCAGCGCCGCCCAGCTACCACCATGCGGCAGAGCACTACATATCGCCAACGGGATCTCAGGGACATATGAACGCACTATTTGTGCGCGTCTTTGACTTCGGTTCCAGCAGAGCTTAAACGTCCCCATCTCTCGAGTTAGAGAGGAGGCTGGGAGTGGCAATTGCAATAGCAGTCTGGAAAGCGCTTGCTTATGTAGGTGATTCCTCTCCCCTTCATCCGTGCTGCGGTGACGTCCGTGCCACCGCCTGAGTAAGCCACTGTAGTTGCTACGCTAAATAATATGATTCAAAATCAGGGACCGCTAGTCCACCCTCCGATTGCGGTCTGATGAGTGTATTAAGAGCCAGTCTCCGCCGTCCCCCAGCCCAGAGGAAACCAACCACCATCGACTGGAGTTGCTTAAAAAACGATTCGTCCTTTTCTCTGTATTATTATATAATTCCTCCATTTCTGTTACTCTTTTCTTTTTATTAGTAAGGTCATGCATGACCCACGGATTAGGAGTTGCAGACTCTCACCCGGAATAGTAAGTATTCTGGGTGAGATACTGCTCCAGTCCATTATATGTGGCGAGGTGACCCCGGACCTAATAGTTCAAAGTCTGTTAAACTGAGCCCTGTTTCACTGGGTCCTGGTGAGACGTCTACGGGGACACATCTTGAGGCTTTGGGCAGAAGCACAGCCTGGCTTCACCTTGCAGCACCATAGCCTATCTTCACCCGGCCCTGACCCCCTTCACACAGCTCCCAACCCACACCTGCCCTCCCGCTGTTGTCTTCCGCCTGTGCCAGTTGCTTTAGCCCCAGAATTGGTCTATAAACAGTGGAAAATGTCCCAGTATCTCTCTTATTTTACACAACCCAGGATATAAAACCCATGGTGGTTGGATATTGGTTCAGGAATTCTGCCTGGATTTCGAGAGTCCAGCTCCCCAGTATCCTCATACTAAAGTCAGTCTAACTTGTATTCAGGGCCTAAATGTTTTAAGGACCATGAGTCCTAAGCAATGCAGATCCCCTAAGGAGGAACTTAAAGATTTTCAAGACTATCTTGATCTTCAACTGAACCAATATCCTGATCACTGTTTCTTACCTAAGATTCTCTCGATTGATCAAGTCTAGTAAACTAGCACCCTTGTCAGTTCTATACTTTAACACCTATTATTAGTGTGTTCATTTCATTATTTGATGTGGGCAACTGTTTGCCACAGCTGACCCAGTGTATCAATTTCTTGTCCATCAGTATTCAGTATTGCGTGAATTCTAGCGAATGAGATGCAGGGAAGAGAGTAATGTATAAATGTAGAACACTCCTTTATTAAAGCAAACAATATGTGCCTGCCATTCTCTAGCTAATCTAATTCTTTCCACTTTCGGCCAGTGCTGTCAAGAGCTTTGGGTGTGGTCCAATATTTGTCTCATGCTATTGAGAAGGAACTAGTTACTGTACCGAATTGAACTGAGGGCCTTGGACCTATAGACCTCGGCAATTGTAAAATTATCTGTGCTAAAGCCCTAAAGAAAAATGCAAAGCCTACAAACTCAAGCAGCCAAACTTTGGCTCAGTTTATAGAAATGAGATCACATCTCCTGGTCCCCAAATATATTTACTGGCATTTGCACATAGAGAGTTAAATTCAGTAATCTTTGTACTCCATTTAGTGTACGAGAGGGTATTGCCTGGAGATAGTTAGAGGCCTTAGACCACCGTAATGTTATCCCAGTCTTGTCTTACAATCAAGCAAGACCTACCTGATTGCACTAGCCAATTAGAATCACAGGAAACGGAGGATGTTCGATCAGGGTGCTGGGTACCCAACTTTTGAAGTCAGCATGCCTTAGTCAAGTAAAAGCTGAAAGCAAATCTATTCTAAGATTCTAAGAGGTGTTACCATCACCCTAGAATGTTCACCTGTCTGCCCCACTGCCTTCATGAGTGACAGGGCCTTGAAGAGCATTTAGGCACCAAAAGGGAAGTTCACAATTGAATAAGCTGCTATTGATCGCTACCAGCCTCTGGCAAACATCAGTGTTTGGGTTGAGTAGGAGGCTTTCTACATTAATTTTGTTTAGAAACCGAGGAAGCCTTCTACTGTGGCGTAACATATCATTTAAATGAATATAGTTCATACATATCCAGTAACTAATTTAATGGTAAGGCAGTTGTAGATAACAAGGCTGAATGTCATTTGGATCTGTGTCTTCCTAATTCAAAAATGCTATTGACGAGTCCGGACCCAAGGTCTGAGCTGCCACCTAAGCAAGTGTAAACATTGTCGGGGCTAGTCACAAAGGTAACTTACACTTGTAAGTAATTTGCATGTGTAATTTACTCTAAAAATGTAGATTCACTTTTCTACTTTTGGCTATTACCAAAATCTGAGTGTAAAGTTACTTAATCGACTTGCATGTCTCCACCCCTTCAGGTTTAGGGGTGGAGTCACAATAATCCTAATTTGTGACTGTATAGCTACTACATGTAAGTTACAACCGTATTGTATCTTTGGCGCGACCTCCACACTCAGGTGGAGGTTCCTCATAGTAGTGAATAGTAAACCTCTACTCACGGGGTGGACTCCGCATATGAGGAGGAAACTTCTGCATGACAGTGAATTGGTAAATGATATACACCTGAAAAAAATCTGACACACTTTCCCTTACAACCACATAAATACTGCCCACTCTATAGAATCTGTTTTATTCCTCTTCAGCTTTTAGGTCCTGCAGCTACCGTGCCTGTGTGCCTGAAGGATGCTGCCTATGTTGAATAGGAAGAGAAATTTCCCTGAGGAGGAGACAGCCCTTGTAATAAGATTAGAGCTTAAAGACTACAAGCAACTACAGGGGCCTCCATTCTCCCTAAGTAGAACCCAGAAAACAGCCTTATGGCAGGAGGTCACAGACCCCGTGAATATATTGGGGAGGAGGTCTGCACCATTGGAACATTAAGAAAAAAGGCAAGATGATAATAGGCGGGTGAAAGAGAAGCTTTCCATGATTCAGCTGGCTGAAGATCTCCTTGAAGGGCCAACTGGAACCTGTCCTGTCTCAGTCTCAACCCCTTGAGAAGGACGTCCTCTCCATAATGCATCCCCACCTTTTTTATAGGTTGTCACTTCTCTTCACGATTAGATTTGTGTACAATTAAAAGCATGGCAAAGCACATACTGACATTTCTGTTTTGGATCATAAAAACACAAGTGAGAACAATGCTCTATATTCACCAAGAAGAGGAAGAGGAGTAGGACCTGGTCAAGGAGGACCTGGGTGAAGATGAGGGTCCCCAGCCTTTAGCTAAGCAGCCACAGATGCTAGTTCCACCTATGCAACAGTCACTTCCACACAGTTCTCAAATCACAGGACGCTGTACAATCCCCTACACTCTACTCCCATGAAGGTGTATCTCTGGTCTTTTCTCAATCATTGGAGGGAGAGTACACCCCTGGTGAGGAGCAGGTTTCCCCCCCATTCATGAATCTCTCCCCTCCACAACCTCCCAGATGACACTCTTCTCCGTGCTGCTAGTCATCCTGCTGGCTATGTTGGAAGGCAACACATGTGGGGGCCAGGGGATGTTTGGCATGGGCTAATGCTGGTCACTGGGACTATCAGTTTTACCAGCAACAGAATAATGTGTGCCAGGATATTCGTGCTATGGGGGCTATTTTCGGAAATATTGTTGTCTCCCTTAAAGTACGCCCCCAGACGATTCATTGACAGACTCGTGCCTTGGCAAATGTTGCGAAATGTTACCAGAGTCTATGTTACTAAGACATGGCAAAGATATACTAAGAACCTTTTTAAAAAGAGAGTGCATGGTGCTATGTCTTGGCCATGAAGATTATACAGTTAATAGGAAAAAAACACCAGTGTCAATCATTACGGCCAACGAATGCAGGAGATTTTACAGGGACACCTGCACCACCTCCTCAACCACCTACTCAGGTGCTCCTGGCCACAGGGTCGACATCCCTTGATGTTCTTTCAGTCCTGGCAGACGTCCAGTTGCCACTGGGCTACCAGTCACCTGTTATTGTGGATATAGCCAAATCTTTTTCTGGGCTATAACTCGTCTTCTGGGTGACGAAGCTGCACTCCGACAGCTCTCCGGGTCCAGCAGGCTTAGGAGCAACGCTGAGCGTTGGGTCCATTGTCTCTAATGCTGCACGGTGATGAGTTGCGGTGACGTGAAGATCTGGGCCACCAACCTGCCCCAGCAGGCTTCTTCACTTGTTGTGGCCCTGTGCTGCAGATAGGAGGTCAGCCAACCAACCTTTAGAGTCTCTTGCTTCGACTGGGCTCCGGAAACGACTTCTCCAGGAAGAGGACACAGCAGGCACAGTCCCTTCTCCTTTGCTAGCGGCCAGGTTCAGCCTCTTTGCCAGTTCCTCGGTGCAGCAGGACAGTACTTGTTCAGTCCTCTTCTTCTGTCCATTGAGATCTGAGTTCTAAGTGGCAAGGGTGCTCTTAATATACTCTGAAAATACTCTCCGGATAGGAGGCAGTTGTTGGCCAATGGGCTACCAGGTTCCCTTCCTCCTGATGACCACTTCCTGGAGTGTTGCATCTGGCTAACCCAGGATATACCGTTCTGACCACTTCCAACATGGCAGGACCCCTATCTTGGTGTCCAGAGCTCCCTAGCCCAACCCAGAGGTGTGACTACCAAGGCGGCTACAGGCCCCTAGAAAACTGGGTTGCCAACTAGTTTCTCCTTCCATTCCCTTCCCAAGTACCTGCCTGTCTACCTCAACAATAAGGCAGTCCCTCTCCCAAGTGTTTCCCATTTGCTCTACAAAGACAGCTTCACCTTTGAAGTGCGCCTTTTGGCCAACACCCATGTGGCTTCCTGCCAGGGAGAGGTAGCATCTCTCTCCCTTGCTTGCTGCTATTGTCTTCTTACATGGGAGTCATGCGCACCTCTCCCCAGGAGGGCAGAAAGCTGTCTCCAGGAAAAACCCTGGGTGCGGATGGCTGTGGACGGGCCCCCAGCATTTAGGGCAACAAAGTGGCAACTTAGTAAAAGTTGCACACATCAAAAAGCTACATTAATTTTGACTTGGACATTAAGTCGGTCTTAATGTAACGAGTTGCTTGATACCTCACAGTATTGACTTTAGTAGTCGCAGTAAGAAGTTAGCAGGGCTGCTGGGCAACCTGCCACACTGCACTCTCCACTGGGGCTACTTAGTTGAGTTAGTAGTTTAAAACTACCCTACCAGTGTGAAGTGGGAGATTAGGAGCTGTGTTTTACTCTTGTCACATCCAGGATGGCACAATCAGTGCTATAGTCACTGGGGTAACCCTCTAACTTACAGGCTGTGTGCACCAAGGTACCATATACTGGAACTTACAGCAAGTTAGCCTATGCCAGTTGGGTATAAGCCTCACACCAATTCAGGTCATGGCGCAAGCTCTGAGGTCTATTTAGCATGCCTCAGTGCACTTTGAGTCGAAAAACCAGCAGCATCTGTCCAAAACTTTGGGGGTGAACTTACAAAAAGAGGCATTTCCATATAATTATATATTTTATCTTTGAGTTTCAAAGTGTAAAATATTTTTCAAAACTGTATGGTGATATCTAAAGTATTTTATAACTAACTAAAGCTTTTCTTTGGCTACCATACAGTGCTTCATACAGTAATATTTAATAGATGCAAGAAAGAGATTTCCGTTTCAGTTCAATATTCACTGAAAAAAAGAAAGGCTAAAGGGACATCATAGGTGAAAATGTCAGTTAAAGTATAACTTTTTTACCTAACAATGCCACTGAAATTCACCAGTTATAGTTATCTCAAGTAACTGTAGCTCGTTCCCTAAAGTAACTGAAACTCGCGCCCCCGTCCTGCACTGCTTGTACCCTCACATTACATCACTCATGACACTTTCTTGATAACATCCCTAATGACATCACAAAATTAATAAAAACACTTTGTGTTGTGGGGACGTGTGTTATAGTTACTTTAGGGAATGAGTTAATATTACTTGGGATAACTATAACTGGTGAATTTAGATGATTTTGTTAATTTAAAACAATATGTTTAGACTCACATTTTCACTTAACTATAATGTCCCTTTAACCTTTGTTTAACATTAAAAGAAAGTTGGTAGGTTAAATAACCTAAAATATTTAATAATCACTTACGGAATATTTCAGTTAATTTAACTCTTTGCCTAACTGCTGCAGAATCCATATTCACACTTTTACATTTTTTTTAATTGTTTATGCATTATGACAAGTACATAAAAACACACAATTCACAACATCACTTGAAGACCCCAATCGCCCTAGAGTCCACGGAATCAGTGTTCACCTCACCACCTTCTGTGTACACTACCTCACTATTCCTCCCATGTCCCAATCTTTGTGTTTAAGGGCTGCTGAGTGAAGTGATCTCCACCCTCCCTACCTTTATCTAGGCTTGTGGACTCATCTCAGCCCTTTACTCAAACCACATTCGCATCACATCCACCCTATATTTTATCATATTTCCTCTGGCACCTCTTTCTTTGTAGACTTACTTTTCCATAAGTCTGCAATATTCCATCCTGAGCTCCTAGTCCTGATGTCTAAGGGGAACCCCATTTCTGAGCAATGCCTCATTTTGCCACCATACAACCCAGATTTACCGATAGCTTCTGAAAGCTGAAATGATTTGTCGGGCCCCATATACCCAGCATTGCCAGTAGTGGTTGCTGCTCCAGGGGTAGCCTCCCCCAGAGAACTCCCAACCACCTCCCAGAAGGCTCGTATGCGAGGACTGCCCCAGAGGAATGTATGATGTTACAACACATGCCATTACAACGCATGCCGTTACAACGCATACCTCTACCCCGACTTGCTGTCGGGGTTGTGCTGGAAGTTGGAATCGTATAATTTACTATTCCAACTCCAGTGTGTGTAACAGTAGGGAAGGTGTTGGAGTTAACTCTAAAACCTTCTACCCCCTGCAACAAGTCTTACGCGTTGTAACAACATGCGTTGTAATGGCATGCGTTGTAACGCTTACGTTTTAAAGGCTGTTTTTCCCCCAGAGTGTGCAAAAATGTGCCTTATAGCCCACGACTTCTAAGGCAATCAGCTCCTTCTGCCCTGTCTATCCTACAGTGCAAGGATTGTGTATAATATGCCTGGTGATTGATCTTGAGTTGGATCAGGCAGAAACTTGATTTTATTGCCACTACTGCTGGAAACTCTAGAGCCTTCCGCCAATCATCCTCATTCAAGCCCCCTCAAGTCACGCTTTCAAGTAGTCTGCAATTTCAACAGAAGGGTTTGCTTGTTTCTCATCACAATTCCATATGTCTCTGAGATCAACTTCCTATCAACTCGCCCATCTAGGAGTCTACCTTCCAGTGCGCAGTCTTCTTGTGTCTCCTCCTCCAGAGACACACATTCCCTTAGGGCATGTCTCAACTGGTTATAACGCAACTTTTGTGTCGCTGACATACATTACTCCTTTCTCGAGAGGGTAAAGGGAACCCCCCACACATCTGCCAGCGTAGAAAGGTTGATGTTGTCCCATCCCTGGAACCGTTGCATAGCAACCATGGGCTGCAATCGGGAGCCATCCCACAATGTCGTCCTCTGGGTTAGCTAACAGCCCCACACCATCGCTCTGATCAATCTCCTCCAAATATCCGCCACTGTCCTTGTCACCCCCATATAACACGTGTAGGTAACTCCTGTATCCCATTCCTATCCTGTTCTGTCGGAATGCTTGGTCCCCTCCCCCAATCTGCATATGGGTAGTCATTAACTTTGCTCACCTGTGTTGCTTTGTAATATGTCCAACCATTTGGTAAGGATATGCCTCCCTCATATTTAGATCTTTGAATGACTCTCATAGCAATGCCAGGCTATCCTCCCGTCCAAAGCAAAGCAGTTTCCACCCATGCGTGTTTACCTTAATAAAGAACCCGTCTGAAATCTTATATGGGCTGTTCTGGAGTACGTATAAGAATCTGAGGATTGCCAGCATTTTAAACATCACTGCTTTCTCCATCAGCCTAAACAGCAGTGACTGCCAGTGTTTCATGTCTTGCTGTAGTCTTTTGAGTAATGATTCCAGATTTGCGTTGTAATACGAGTACGGATATTTAGAAATCCATATTCCCAGATTCTTGTACTCTTCGGCCTCTATCTAAAGCGGCAGCACAAGTGTCTCTCCCCTGATTCCATCCTCCCACCTGGAACAAAAAGGACTTTTCCCAATTAATGGCGAACCGTGAATGGTCCCCGAATACGCGGGAATTATCCTGTAGTCTGTCCAGTGTTGGGGCCACTTTCGTCAAGTATAATAAGATATCATCTGCATACAATGAAATGCATTCATCCTGTCCATCACCCTCCAGCCAACCCCAGAACTGTCCATCTATGTGCACCCATTCTGCCAAGACTTCTATTGCCAGGACAAACAACATCGGCGAAAGAGGACATCCCTGACACATTTCCCTGCGCACTCTTAATTTACATGACGTTTGGCCATTAATACATACTGTGGCTGTTGGCTGATCATGGAGCAGTTCGACCCACCTGATGTATCTGGGGACTAAACTCATCTTAGCTAGCACCCCAAAGACGTATGTCTATTATACCAAGTTTAAGGCCTTGTTTGCCTCTAATGAGGCAATCACCCGTCCTGCTGTTGGGGCTCCAGCTGCCGCCAAGTTGTTGTGTAACCGTCTCAAGTTCAGCCGGGTCTTCCGACCCCGGCATAAAGCAATCCTGATCCGGATGTACCAGCTGTCACCACCGCCTGTAGTCTGGTCACTATGAGTTTGGCCAGAATCTTGACATCTGCTTTAAGCAGTGATATAGGCTGGAATGATTTGCATCTATCTCAAGGTTTCCCAGTCTTTGGGATAAGAACTACTGTTGCTGAGAACATATCCTCCTGTAGCTCTCCCACCTGAAACACCTTCATGAAGGCCTCATGAAGAGGGGCCGCCATTCACCTTTTCAGTCTCCAAAACAATTCAACTGGGAAGCTGTTTGGTCCCAGGGTTTTTCCGGATTTCATCTGACTCATGGCAGAGGATACTTCATCTGCCGTAATATCTTACTTTAAGTCTCTCTCATAGTCCCTGCCCAATTTTTTCATGGGGCAATCATTTATAAAAGCTAGCACTCCCTGTTCAGGGACCTGCCAGTGTGTATTTTTAAAAGTTTTTTTATGTATCTGTCAAATTCCTCCACTATCTCCCCTCTTCCTCTCACTGTGGCCTCAGAGTCTACCTTTTATTCTCTCATGGGCATACTGTCCCTTTCCTTACTTCCAATCCATGCCAACAATTTACCTGTCTTATTGCCCTTTTCATTAATCCTTTTCTGTTTCGCCAGGTATGACGTTTAGGCCTCATGGTTGGCAACTGCCGGGTACCCGGCTCTCTTTAGATCCATAGCCGTCTTGTTAGTGGGGGTTGGTGTCTCTGCGTATACCCGCTCTAGCTGAGTCAGTTCCCCCTTCAAAGTGCCAATCTAGTACGTCTTTCCTGTCTGTTGCCAATATCTCCCCTGATTATGACTCCCCTGATTGTGGTCTTATAGCCTCCCAGAGTGTTACAGGGTTCTGCACTGAGGTCTTATTTTCCTCGAAATAGTGTTTGGATGCTTTAGCTAGACGTTTTACCTCCTGCTCGTTGGACAAGCCCCATTTTTACATTTTCCACATCCCCACTGTTTCTGAATATTAGTGGATAGCGTCACTCGCAGAGGTGAATGATTACTAATTCCCCGAGCTAAGAATGTAGTCTCACTAAATCTAGGGAGTGATTCACCAGTAGTGAAGAAATAATCAAGTCTTGTTTGCTTTTCGTGTGCACCGGAGTAAAATGAAAACCCTCTCTCTTTGTCATTGAGTTTTCCAAATGTTGCACAACTCTAAAACTTGTGCGAAGCTCTCTAGTTTCCCTCTGGTTGTCTCCCCTTCCACCTTTGAGTTCATCCTATCCAGATTTGTATCTAGTACCAAATTAAAGTCGCCGTCTTCCACCATCAGTGTCGTGCTTCAGCAGAATATTTCACCCTTTTTGTAGTGTTGCGGACTGGAGCCCGAGGGGGCATAAATATTAATCAGCCACACTGCTTTGCCCTTGTGTTCCCCCAGGACGCATTTAAGCAACCATGTGTATCCGTCCATGTGCACTGCACATGCAACTGGAGTGCTTTTTTAGTAAGATTCATCCCCCTCTTGAACCTGAGGTATATTGTGCATATCCCACCAGTCTCTATCTCCCCTTCCCTATGGTACAATGCTGTCCATCGGTGAGATGTGTCTCCCCCCCCCCCCCCTTACCTCACCGTGTAGTTCTTGTAGAACTAACCACCGACCAGCCCCAACTCACGGTACGTTTAAGCCCTGAACCTAGGCAACATTAAAACAACTTGTGCTGCTATCGTTTGGGACATGGCTCACGGACACTTGTGCAGGACTGTCCATATGTCTCAGCCTCACCTTAGGCAGACACTAGTCAGTGGCAACAGGCCCATATGACCTCCCCAGAGCCCATTGCCCTGGAGCCAGTTCCAGTCTTACCTGACCTTACCATCAACAGGGCCGCTCGTATCCCAAATGTTCAGATGTTATCGGTGTCACCAGAAGCAGTTGATCATCCTCTGTTTCGTGTTCTGTTTTAGTCCTTTCTGAGCCACTGCCCTCTTCTACCGAGACAAGGGATCTCCACCTGTTATTGCTGAGGACGTCGCTACTTTGTTTGACTTCCTGAACTGTTTTCTCCTGCACCACCTTCATCTGCTTCTTGGTTCTGGAGGCCATGGTGTTCTTCCTGTGACAGCGCCGATTGACAGCCTTCATTGTTCTTCAACCCAGTTGGTGGACCTGACAGAGTCCCTGTTGTTAAAGCTACAACCAGGCCTCCTGCACTGTTGCTAGGAAGTGGGGTTTTCCCACATGCACCACCTGCAGCTTCGCCGGATAGAGGAGTTCATACTTGAGATCCAGCCGGCAAAACACCCTCTTGACTGGCAAAAACACCCCTTTGCTGCCTTTGAACCAGGTTAGTATCGTCCAGGTACAAGTTCACCTCTTGACCATCTATCATCCAGGGGACGTGTTTCCTTGCTGCCTGAAGGATGATATCCCTGTCCCTAAAGTTCATCAACCTCGCAGTAATGGGGCATGGGCTCACCCAAGGCTGTGGCGGGGAAGCCAGGATTCTATGTGTCCGTTCCACTGAGAAGAACCAGGAGGGGTTCCCCTGCAAACTGTTTTGTTCAACCACTCCTCCACAAATAGTTCCATGTTTGGCCCCTATAATTTTTTCGGCATTCCTACTATCCGGACATTGTGGTGTCAGGACGTGCCATCCGCATCTTCTTGCCAATTCGCTAGTAGCTTCACCTCCTTCTCCAATGCTAAGCATTTCTTAGTAAGTTCCTTTATCTGTGGCAGGGCTACATCCAGTTGTTCTTCTGACTCTTTGACACAGTCTGTTAGTTTTCTGTGGTCGTCTCCCAGTATACCCACGTTTCCCCCAACTGCATCAATATGGGTCTCCAATTATGTCTTTGTGTCTTTTATGGCTTGGAGAATAGTTGAAGTGTGTGCCAGGGAGGCACCATCACCACTCGTGTCAGGTACATCTTCCCCGGTAGCTAATGCCCTTTTGTCCGAGGAGTCCCATTAACATTGCCTGGTCAATTCAATTCAATATAGTCTTTATTTCGATTGTTCAATCATAACAGAGAGGATATTACAATATTAAAAATTTATAAAAAAGAAAATTCATCTCTTGACAATTTTTCCCATTTAGCATTAAACAGTAAAATCAACAGTGATCATAGTTCTTCATAAAATAGTCAATAAATATGTATCTATTATTAAAACTCGTGATTGTACATAATCAATACTAAAATTAGTTATTAAAATACAGCATGGCGTTCAACTGTTATCATCTCACATAGGCTGAAACCAGGATACCACCATTTATACATAGACCTTATTTTAGCAGAAAATCAAAAGGATTTTTAGGCTAATATGTGGTCCTTCATTGCATTAAAGGTTGCTCTACCCCCATTTTCTTAGCGCGAAGAGGCCAAACCCAACTCAGAAATGTTGCCATGCCAATTACGATAAGGTCCGTGGTATCTGACCTAAGATTCCTTAATGCTTCCTTTGCGGTCCTTATACCCAAGACCTTAGAAACAGGTTTGAGCCATTTTGTCCTTGGAAGATGGTAAGCTGGGCAAACAAATAAAATGTGGGCTATGGTCTCAACATGGTCATGACAGAAGATACATTTATCACGTGATGATGTGAGCCATCTACTTGTGAACGCTCTTACTGGTGGGGAACCTACTCTAAACTGATGGTAAAGTTTCCGATCGAGTGCCCTAGAAATAAGGTCCCAATAACCTTCCAATTTAACCTCATCTTTTACTTCTAGGAATTCCCTAGACAATGTCGGCCTTTTAATGGATGAAAACTTCTTAATTTTAACCATGTCCCAGTAAGCTGCCCTGTAGATCTTCTTAAGGAGAAATACCGCAGCGTATGGCTCCTCCCACAGGATACTCATCCCCATGTCGGACAACATGATTTTAATATTTTTCAACCATGGGATCTCGTGTAGGTAACCCAGCCTCCTTACTTCTAGTAAGGCCTTAGCGTATAGGGAAAGCTCCGGGATAGTCTAAAGTCGTCTCCAAAATTCCAGTGGTCTGAAACATGTCACATCCTCGATGTTGTGGCAGCCCAGATCTAAGAAAAGAGGCAACAGAGGGGAGGATTGCGGGAGGCCAACCAATGATCTAACAAATTGTTTTGTGCTAATACAAGGGGGGTTAGATTATCATAGCCCCACAATTCAGCACCATATAGTATTGCCGGGCAAATATTTGAGTTATATGTTTGCAAAACGGGGGCAATAGGTTTGCCTGGTCAAACCATTGTCCAGTGTAGACTCTTTCCAGTGCCCCTTTGCTGCATACATGATTTGCCAAGCTGGCGGGATGCAATACGGGCACTTACCCAGATCAGATCACTGCTGGCTCTACTGCAAGTTTTGCACTGTACCTGGACCTCTGTTGTTCAGCTTGCTGTTTGCGTTCTTGGGGCCCAAGATGCCTCGCCCTCCATTCTAGTACAACTGCTGCGACTTCCGGCTCACCTCCTCTACACTTCTGTTTGCCCATGAATCCTCCCACTAACATAGCGGCAGGGAGTCTGCAGGCTTCCTACATGGGGTTGGGAGTCCCTCTTCAGACAGTTACATATTCAGTGTGCCAGCGGCCCCTCCGCTATGCCCCAGCCTGCCAGCCATTAACCCAAAGCTTACTTCTATTGGGCGGAGGCGTCCCGTTGTCTTCCCCCTTTAGGGCTCTTCAGCACATGGATGTAGCCCAGAGCATGTGCAAGTCCAGTTCTTTCATTGCTGTTGCCCCGAGTTGGACCCACAGATCCTGCTACTCGATCCTGCAACCCCAGTTTCCCAGCCCCTCACTCGAGTCACCCCAGGCCATTTCTCCAGCTCCCAACTGTGCTTGATACTTTGGCAGGGAGCCCACACCTTCAGGTGGTGGGTCCAGACACCCCATACTTCCTGCTGCTGTCCCAGGGGGGCCAGCTAGAGCCAGCTCCAAGTGGTTTCACCACCGCCGCCCAGTCCACCACTCTGCCACAGTTAATGGTCCAATTCACTATTAGGCCTCTGTTGCCTTGCTCTGGCCCTGTCGAGCGAGTTCTCTGCTCCAGGGTATTGGGAGGGAGGATGGGGGCTCTGATGAGGCAATACTG
Organism: Triturus cristatus; assembly: GCF_964204655.1. Lineage (NCBI taxonomy): Eukaryota > Metazoa > Chordata > Amphibia > Caudata > Salamandridae > Triturus > Triturus cristatus. The sequence continues at coordinate 343,715,523 of NC_140589.1, read as the reverse complement.
TTCTTCACTCTCTGGGCTCTCCTCACAAGGCATCTGGCAGATTTCACTCTGCCTTCCACTATCCGTGAGCCCCAAGGGGCTCCCACTGAAGATCTCTCCTGTCACTCCATCACTAGTAACAGAGCTGCTACCGGTGAGCAAGTGCTGTTTCCCAGGGCCAGCCCCAATTCTTTTATATTCCTCTGTCTTCGCTCTGCGCCCTACGCATGATGGGCCATCATCTGCAAAGTCCTACTGGCCCCACCTCAGCCATCTGACTCCTCCTCACCTCATGTGTGAAGGGCCCGGCAGCAGTCAGGGCCTCACACAGGCCTCTCTGGTCACACTCCTCTGTTCGGGGTCCGGGGTATCTGCAGTCATACCTGCCACATTGGCTCTTCAGCTGAGTGTCACTGACTTCCAGCCACGGCTCACATGCCCTCGTGGGCTCCTTACTGTTGCCAGGCAGGCACCATCTTGCCTGCCCAATCATGGCAGCCATGCCAGCAATAAACCTAAATTCCGCACTGCTAACAGGGGTAGCTAGGACACGAGTCCGCCCCTCAATATCACAGGGGTGTGCACCACCCATGGCAAGGTCCGCTGGTGGTGAAACTCAGGATTTCCCGCTCCGGATCCTCTGGCGGGCACTGGAGCACATGTCCTACAGCATGGACGATTAGGCCATGCCCTCCTCAATTCACACTTAAACATCCTGTAAAGGATTGAGGGAGGCTGAACTATAGATAAACAGCAGAGGACGAAACCACACATCTAATCCCATAATGTTTGAACAAACAATATTGATGCTAACAGTTTTACAAGAAAACCTTTTTGCTAATCTTCTTTCTCTATTTGACCTGACCATATTGTACCACTTTTTCCTGGCACCTCTGTTGCTTACTTACCATATTTTCCTTCTTTTTTTAAAAGCCTTTTATTATTTTTTGGTTATTCAGCACCAAATCAATTATAGTCCTATCCCAAGATATACAATTCTGCCCCCCTCCAACATGGCAGAATCCCTATCTTGGTTTCCATAACTCCCTAGCCCAACCTAGAGGTGTGACTTTCAAGGAGGCTACAGGCCCTAGGAAAACCAGGTTGGCAACTGGTTTCCCCTTCCCAAGTGCCTGCCTGTCTGCCTCAACAGTAGGGCAACCTCTTGCCCAAGTTGTCCCCATGTGCTCTTCAAAGACAGCTTCATCTTTGAAGCTTGCCTTTTGGCAACACACTTGTGGCTTCCTGCTAGGGAGAGGTAACACCTCTCTCCCTTGCTAGCTGCTATTGTCTTCTTTCATGGGAGTCATTTGCACGTCTCCCCCGGAGGGCAGAAAGCTGTCTTAAGGAAAAACCCCATATGCAGCCGTGGATTGACGCCGGGGATTCAGGGCAATAAAGGGGCCATTTGGTAAACGTTGCACACAGCAACAAGGTACATTAATTTCGACTTGGGAATCAAGTCGGGCTCAATGTAACGAGTTGCTTTTTACCTCACAGTATCAACTTTAATAGTTCCAGTCAGAAGGTAGCAGGACTGCTAAGGCAACTTGCCACACTGCACTTTCCACTGGGGCAAATAGCCTTTTACATGGTAAAAATGCCAATTGTGTTTTTTTCTGTTGAAACATGTAAAAACACATGTACCACTCTAAAATATACAGCACCCTTCGTTCGGGCTCACTAGGCCTGCCTAAGTGTTGACTTATGCATATATTAAAAAAGGAAGACTTGGCTTTGCTATGGCTTTTAATGGCAAAGTCAAGTTAGCTGTTTAAAACTGCCCTGCCAGTCTGCAGTGGTAGGGCAAAGTAAGTAATGACAAATTATGCAATTATGTTACTTGCTGTCTACAGCCCCTCAGGCATCTATTGTTCTCAGTCTTTCCCATATGAAACAGTCTGGTTCTCATGTAGTCTACGTGGTATAGTATTTTAGGTTGTACCTGTGAAAAGCCAGCCTTATTAGCTACCTCTCTTGGATGACAGCATTTAGAGCTCAGTTGTTGAGTGGCGGCGGCTGGCTGTGATTCTGCAGTGTTCTGTAGATCAGTGAAACCGCATGTTTGTGGAGGGGGTTCGAGAGCACCCGGTACTCCAGTGGGGTCTCTTCTGCCACGTCTTGCAGTTCTTCCCTATAGTGCGCTAGTGCATGCTGCAACTGTGCATGTCGGTAGTATTGACTGTCTGCCAATTCGTATTCCACCTGCAGCTCTTCAAAGGAGCAAAGGCCCTGAACGCCCAAGATGTCTTCCAGTTTGGTTATTCCTATTAGCCCGCAGTTCTCAAGTCCCTGGGAATACTCCCATTCTGTGTGGCCTCGTAGAAAATTCACCACATGGCCCACCAATTGGTGGCCCACACATTTAAAGAATTCTGGGGGGAAGCTGTTGGGTCCTGGAGTTTTCACCCGCCCATGCTGCTGCAGTGCTTTCAGTATTTCGCCCTCTGTGACCTCAGCATCTACCATTTTGGAATCATCCTCGTTCTGTGAAGGGGCCAGTATGTCAGCAAAAATCTCTAGTAGCCCCCAATCTCCATCTGCCCAGCCAATCATGGATGTTGAGGTTTCCGCGGAACCTCACAAAGTTCTCCGTTATATCCTTCGCCATTGCCTCCTCCCCCATCCTCCAAGGCAACCTTATGAACCCATTGCGCACCCTTCTCCCTCTTGGCAAGCCACACTAGCAGTTTTCCAGCTTTATTCCCCACTGCATATAATCTGTGTTGTTTGGAGGGGAACATGCCTTGGCCTCCTGTTGCGCTAGATGTCAATATTCTTCCCTGAGCAACAACATTTCATGCAGCAGGTCCGCAGTGGGCTGCCACAGTGGGCTGCTGTAAGTAGGTCCCGCTCTTTGGCAACTAGTTTGTCCTCTAGGTCTATCTCCTCTTCCATTTGTTTCCTCTTCTACCTCACTGTGTGCGAGATCAAGGAGCCCCCTATCATTGCCTTGTAGGCCTCCCAGACCACTATTTCCAAGTCGACAAAGTCTGTGTTTTCTTTAAAATGTAGTTTCTGTAGTTGTCTCTGCCATCTTTCTAGTCTGCCAGTCCAATAGTTTCTAAGATTCAAGCTTCCACCCGCCTCCTCTCTTCCTACCCGCACTCGTAAATTGTGTGTATACCAGAGCATGATCTGATATGCCCCTGGGAAAGTGTCTAGTGTTCTAGGAACTGTCCCTCTGTGCCCTGCGGACCAGTATGTAATCTTTCTGTGACATGGACCCAGTAGTCCCAGAGGCATATGTGTACTGCCTTTCGTGGGGTGGGCCTCCCTCCACATAACCAGCAGGCATATGGCATCTGAGAATGACCGATGGTCATGTCCTGGTTTTTGCCCCCTCTACAAAGCCTATCTAGCTAACCCTCCTTGGTGAGGTTTAGGTCTCCCCCCACCACAGTGACCACCTCCAGAAGTTGGAGGAACCAATCCCCCATTTTTGGGAGCACTTAGCATTGTAGTCCTTTGGAAATACCAAGGCGTTGCATTCCCCCTCCCATTCCCTGTGCACAGCCGCGTACCCCCCCCCCCGGTCTACCCAGGTAATAGATATCGTCAATGGGAGGGATTTCCTAGCGAGTATATCCACTGCTCTGGACCCTGAGGTGAACCCTGTGTGAGCAAGAACCCTATAGCGACCCTGCCTCAGAAAAGCACAGTGGTTTCAGATCAAGTGAGTCTTTTGAGTAGGATAATGTTAGGGTTGTGTTGCATAAGGTACTGAGCTACCACAACTCTCATGACCTGGCTTCATAGGCGTTAACATCCCATGAGAGTACTGGCAGATCCCACCTTTGTGTGTCAGTGTCCCCTCCCATGGCACATTTATTATGTCTAGGTAACTGCAGTCACTGGGGTACCCTCTCCCCATTGTGTGTGTTCGTGTATCCTTGTTGGCCTGGCACTGATTCAACGCCTGTACTGTGGTTAATTAAATTGTTGCATACTCCCCCCCCCCCCCATCCCTGACCATTCTTCTCCTTCCTACTGTCTCAAGTTGCCATCTTAGAACTGGTCCCACATCAATTCCTGAGCAGGCTGTTGCCCTCACGTCCACCCCATTAAACCTTAGACGCTAGCGTAATCCAAATAGAGCACCAGGTGCAGTCCACTTATTGTGGTGAGGGCGGCAATGGTATCATTGGTCACTCGCCATCCCCCTCTTTGCACCCCTGAACTTCGTGATTAATTGTGCTAGTGTGTGAGCCATGATTCCCATTATCAGTCTGTTTTCATTGATGCACCGTTCTCGCTGGCCCTAGCTTGGCCACCAGTGAGCCTTGTGTATGGCCATCCGACCCGGGGATTAACCCTCGGCCTCCTCTGTCTGCCCGTCCACCCAGCGCAGCTTCCGTTGACCAGTTGTCCGCCTAAGGGCCCGATTCACAGAACTAACTTAAGACAAAATCCTAAACATACTACTTTTGGTATTCACAGAAGGCATTTAGTAGTAGTAAAGTTAGGATTTTGTCTTAAGTCTGTCTTAAGTCTGTCCTACTACTTTTGGTATTTACAGAAGGCATTTAGTAGTAGTAAATTTAGGATTTTGTCTTAAGTTTGACTTAAGACAGACTTAAGACAAACTTAGGACAGACTTAAGACAGACTTAAGACAGACTTAAGACAGACTTAAGACAGACTTAAGACAGACTTAAGACAGACTTAAGACAGACTTAAGACAGTCTTGAGACAGTCTTGAGACAGTCTTAAGACAAACGTAAGACAAATTTAGGACAGACTTAAGACAGACGTAAGACAAAATCCTAACTTTACTACTACTAAATGCCTTCTGTGAATACCAAAAGTAGTAAGTTTAGGATTTTGTCTTAAGTTAGTTCTGTGAATCGGGCCCAATCTATTCCCACACAGCCTCGGGTGTGGTGAAGAACCAGGAGTGCTCCTCTGGGATCACAAGCAGTTTGGCTTGAAGATCATCATATATGGCACTTGCCAAGTTCCAGTTTCGCCCTGTCAAAGGAGCGTCTTTTTGCCAGTACCTCCTGAGTGTAGTCCGGAAAAACCCTTGTCGTTTGGTTCTTGTAGCTCAGTGGACCATTTGTGCGAGCCGCCCTGAGAATTGAGTCCCTGTCTCTATATTTAATGATTCTGGCAATGAATGGCCGTGGTTTGGCCCCAGGTTTGTGGGGTGCACCAGGGATTCTGTGGGCTCATTCCACCACAAAGTGTGTTGAGAGGTTCTCGGGCCACACCATATCCCAGACAAAATCCTCAGGAAACCTATCCGAGAGTCCTCCCTACGCACCATTCCGGTAATCCCACCAGGTGGATGTTATTTCAGTGAGATCTCCTTTCATCATCTTCCACCCTTGTATGTAGTTGTTGGGTGGCTTTACCCAGGCGCCGAACCTTTCCATACAGGATTTGTATTGAGTCTGAATGCTCTTTTAGGAGCTGTCCGTTGGTGGACACTGTTGTGGACATATTCTGAAAGTCTGCCTAAATCAGGTTACATTGCGGGTCAATGTATCTGTTTTCCCCTCCAGGGCTTCCATGTGTCTGTTTTTGCTGGCATCAAGTCCTTCATACACGGTTTCTCGATTACAGTCATCTGGTAATTCCTCCTTGCCACTCACGCTCTCCTCGCCTCGGAATACGCATTTTTCTAAGCATGCCTAGGTTGGGAGCTAGGAGTGTCTCCCTCACACCATTTTCACTTAACCAGTATCAGCCAATATGGGGCAAGGTCATTGGTCCCTCCACTCTGGGACAACAGCCCTCCCCCGCATTATGTGCTGGTGTCTCGCTGGGCCCTGGTGGCCAAGGAGCACGATTTATCCCAAAGGATCTTCATCCAGCGGGCTGCTCTTTGGGCCCTTCCTCAGCCACTGGCCCCTGCACCTCTGTAGGTCAGTCGGGGCACCACTCCTCTTTATTATTGGCCCTCTTGGCCCTGATGTACACCCCCCGTGCAAACAGGAAGGAAGGGGGGGTCCAAGCATCACGTTGCCACTCCCTCAGGGTCCGACTGGCCCCATTAAGCTCTCCTGGCCGCCGAGACCAGGAGGGGGTGAGGCTGATTTCTTGGCACTCCCAAGGGGCCAGGACTGCTACGCCAGTCTTTTACCCAGCACAGTGTCACACTGCTCGTCTCTGCCTCCGTGTGGGACAGCGACAGACAGGATTTCGGTGGCCATGTCATCATAGGGCCGGACCCTCATGGCAAGAATCCAGTAATCGGGTGCGGGCGCCACTCCTCTCAATTATGGGCCCTTCGTGTACTCCCTGTTACTGTGTAGCTAGAGGCGAGGGAAAGGTCAGAGCATCCGACCCCCCCACAGGTGCCCAAGCCATGTGCAGTATTGGGTTGGGCACATGGCCTGATCTGTGGCCAGGCCCTGCCCCTAAATTCCAACCGGCAACCAAACTGGCTGAGTACCTGAGTCTTAAGATGCAGCCACAAATTTTCCTTCAAATTGCGGCCAGCCAATCACAATGCATGGTTAGCCTTGCGGATGCGCAGACCATGTTTAATCGCAGCCAACCAATCACAACGCGGAAGGATCCGTGGGTCCAACACAGTGGATCTGTGTCGCTATATATACATACAATTTTAAGCTCAAGTTCCCAAAACCTACTGAACAGATTTACACTAAATATCAAAATCACAATTTCTGGCGTAAGATCTAGCTTTCTGCCAAATTTGCTGTAGTGCCCTATAGACGTTTGTGCTGTATCGCTTTTCAATTGGATGGTGAAAATGCATTTTGGGCCCTTGCTCGTGGGCCCCACTTGACGGATCAGCCTGAAACTTTCCAGGAAAAAGCTGAGGTGGATGAGACATGTTTTTGGAAAGTTTTGTAAAGATTTGTCCGACAGAAATGAAGTTATTAGAAAACAAAAAAATATATTTACTGCGGAAACGTGGTCCCAACTATAGCTACCTGGTTGCAACCACCAGTGGATAGTATATATGAAAAATAATTTTGATGCAGAAGAACATACATATTGTGGAAATGTAAAACTGGGGGAAATGCTAACCAGAAGGAGGTTGGGCAAATAATTAAAAAAAACTCAGTGGGACCAGTCTATTTACAAAGGGACAACAAAATAGTGTATAGTCTATTGAGGGTCCAAAGACAAGTGTCCACTATGCAGAATTATCAGAAAGTCAGGCCCCCAAACCAGAGGGTGTATCCGACTTGGGGGGGAAAAGTCACCGACCATCCCTTCTTTCTGTTTTAACCATGAAGTGGAGATCCTCCTCCCATGCAGATGTAAAATGGCGGGCCTTGGCAGAACCAGACACTCCACGGGAAGAATGAAGCAGACGGGTATGAGGGGAAACTTGGATCACAGATGAACTGAGAGACTGAACTACAGGAGATGAGGGGAGTTGGAGAGGTAGACGAGACATAAGAGCTGCTGGCAAGGAGGCCATGACACCATATAAAGTTTGTAGGTGCCAGGAGACCATCTCTTGTAGCTTTAAGACCTCCCCAGATAAGTTCCATATATCCAGAGAGACTGCTTCCTGAACCTCTATAATTGGCATCGGGGCATGCTTGAGAGCAGCCACTGACACATATTGGAGGGGAAGAGATTGGGCAGCACAAGAGGGATGTATGGTGTCAGGTGCATAAGTGTCCCTCTACTTAAGTTCTTCTGGACAGGCACTGGGAGGAGGAGAAGTTGATGCATGGGTAGTGGGTGCAGCTGGAGGCCTTGATAGAATGGGGGGCCCTCAGGAGTTAAGGAGGGGATGGGCATAGGCCCAGATGGTGTTGGGGCAGGACAGGTTGGTCTTGCTCAAGCCAGGAGGACACTCAAGAATTTAGTCCCTCTGACTGGTGGTCTCCACATCCACTACTACCCCCCAGGCCTCTGCTCAGAGTTTCTTGGAGACAGCTCTTGAGGTACACTACTTCTGCTGGTGGTTGCTTCCTCCTCCTCATTGGTGGAGTTGAGTCTTTGTGCCTAACTCCAAGCCGAGGATTTGTCTTCTTGCCCCTGCTGTGATGGTTGTTGGTCAACCCGTTCCACTGAAAAGGAATGTGAACAAAGTGAGACTTTGTTCATTCTTCAGATCACTAATACATATCTCCATAATTTTAGCTAAAAGGGAATCGTGCTGACAATGTGCAGACTTTAACAAACTTCTCGCTTTCTTTTGCTTTCATACTCAAATGTTGCTAAGTATAAATCCTTAACATTGAAAATTCACAATATAGCTGAGAAATCAACCATTCAAAGGAGGTGAAAGGGTTGGTAATAGCTAAAGTATATCAAAAATCTATTTTAACCCATTGAAATATATGTTCTCAACATATTCCACACATAGGTTATCTGAGAGAAGAAGGTTTTTCAACTGGACTGCAAAGCGTTTTAAAGTAGGTCGAACTGGTCTATATTTTTGTGCATCAAAACTTCCAAATATTATTTATTAATTGTGTGAACTCTGAAGGTAAAATTTAGCAAACATTTGGTGGTTCGACGTAAGCTAAAAGTACACAATCTCAGCATCACATAAAGTAAAATTGGACAAACAAATGTTACGAATTTATAATGTGTGTTTTTATTTTTACGTTGTCAGGATTTCTGAATATTTTATTTCCATAATGTCAAGGTCAAATTAGTAGGCAATGCAAACCAAGCAATAAAAATACATGTTAGTAAATGTTAACTTTTAAAACAACAAACAATATGTTAAATAGAACATGTAAGGTAATGCCAAAGCTCACATTGAAAACGTGACAGGACAGCACTCTGTAAAATGCACATGTACCTAAGTGCTAAATACTAATATGCACTTACTTACCATGTCTCTGTTGCTCAGACACTTCCAGCTGAGCATGGAGGGTCAGGCAGCTCCCAGGACTCCTCAGTGCAGTGGTGTGATACGGGGGTGCCACTTATGTGGCTGAAATGACTGTCCCCTAATGTCCTGACCCTTAATTCAGACCCAGCAGCGAAGGTCCTCCCAGCACTTGCAGCACAGCTGTCCCTTCCAGATGTGGACACCCAATGAGTGCATGTGGTGACATCCCACCAGTTTTGAACCCTTGCTGCATTTTTCAACTGTGTTTCGGGACCCCCATAAATCTTAGGGTGCTTGTCAACAACCCCCTTAGTGATGATGGTTAATACACTTGGAGAATGTGGGTGGGGTTCTTTTTAAGTTCCTCAGCTATGTTGGGGGCAAGATTTTGCACAGGAGCATGTGGATGGAGGAGGATGGTGCTTGGAAGAGAGGATGGCTGAGATGAAAAACAAAATTGCCAGCTGCCTCTTTCTGCATGTAATTTTTGTTTGTTGTGGTAAGAGGAGATCTCCGCCTCGAGTGGAAACTCCACTCCACATGTGGAGGAGAACCTCCAGACACAGGGCAGAGGCTCCACATGCAGGAAGAAGATACCCAGCATGAACCTCAAGAACTCAAAATGTGATACAATAACAAAATCAAAGCAAGGATGATTGTGTACCTAATGTATTTGTGTGAAGTTACGATTTTAGCATGTTTGCCCATAAACATGAGTGTAGCATAGGAGATATTGTGGTTGTGTGTTGGCATTCATAAGTGTTAAAAAGTTTTAGATACAGAACAGTCAACATGTTTTAAACGTAAGCAAAGCATGTTAGGTGGTGACATTAGCTATTGTATTGTATTGTATTGCACACTTATACAGCTCAAACTGTCACCCTACGGGTATCCTGGCGCTTTAACCTAGACAGATGGAATCAACAGAAACGGGCCTGATTATTAGCGGGGAGCATTACTCTCATTCCTGGGAAATAGCCAGGTCTTCAAACTCTTTCTGAAACATAGCAAAGAGTTAGCTTGTCTGATGCTCTGGGGTAGCTCATTCCAGAGGCGTGATCCTGCTGTACCGAAGGCCCTACCTCCCATCCTGGATTTCTTGAATCTGGTAGTTACCAGATTTACGCTGGAAGAGCGAAGATGTCTAGTAGGCTTGTACCAGGTAAATCTCTCTTGCATGGATAGAGGGCCCGTACTATGCAATGCTCTTTATACAATGCATAGAGATTTAAAGCTGACTCTGTCCCTAATGGGCAGCCAGTGAAGATCTCTCAGAGCCATTGTGGTAGAGGAGCTACGCTGCCTGTTGAGTGCCAGCTTAGCTGCTATAGACTAGACTCTTTGCAACCCCTGCAAGATGTATTGTGGAGCACCCAGATACAAGGAGTTGCAATAGTCCAGTCTACACAAAATTATGCTCCTCACCACCAGGGGTCTAGCCTCATTGGGTAGAAGTGGTAGAATCTGCCAAAGCGCTTTTAGCAAGGCAAAGCACACACTGATCGTTTTATTAGCCTGTGACATCATTTGAAGATTTTCATCAACCAAGACACCCAGGTTACGTACTGTTTTGACTGGGACCAGGGGGTCGTCCTCCGGGGTAAGTCTAAACCCGCACGGTAAGAGCTGTGTCATTCTAGCAGCAGAGCGATATACCATCTCCGTTTTCCCCCCATTGAGCTGCAAAGAGTTTACTTTAAGCCAGCCAGAGACCCGACGCATGCATTCCTGGAAGGTGTCCATGGACACCGCATGCTTCCCTTCCAGGGAAAACACCAGTTGAGTGTCATCGGCATAGTTGACCAAATCAATCCCATATGATTTTATAATGAGAATCAGAGGGCGTAGGTATATATTGAAGAGGATGGGGCTTATTGCCGAACCCTGAGGCACTCCATGACATACCGAAGACTTGGGAGAGGCAAACGGTGTCATGGTTACAACCTGTTGTCTTTCTGACAGGTAGGATTGCAGCCATTTCAGGGCACGACCTTCCACACCCAGTCTCTCCATCCTTCCTATCAGCACTGCGTGGCTTACCGTGTCTAATGCAGCCGATATATCCAGTAACACGAGCACCGAAGAGTTACCATTGTCGGCTCACATTCACAGATTATCCAACACGGTTGCCAAAGCAGTTTCCGTCCTATGACCTGGGCGAAAACCAAACTGATCCCTGTCCAGTAGGTGGTTATCTTCAAGATAACTCGACAGAGACTTGCTGACAGCCTTTTTTAGAATTTTTATAGGATAAGGCAGGAGAGATATAGGCCTAAAATTAGCTAGGTTTGTTGGGTTTCTTAAGCAGGGGGGTTACCACTGCCTGCTTCCATACCTCTGGGACCACTCCTTCCTCCAAAGATTGGCAGCAAATCAGTTGCATCCATGGGAATACTTCTGGTCCATACTCCTTCTAGATCCTATGAGGAAGGGGGACTAGGGGGGACCCAGAAGATACACTTTGAGCCAGACTATTAAAGAGCTCTTCAGTGAGAGGTTGAAAACACTCAATTGATGTTTCTGCCAATGATTCCTCATCTAATATCTGGGATAATGCATCCTGGCTGCTAGCATTACCCAGATCAAGCCCCCCAACAATTTTGGCGATCTTTTCGTCAAAGAAAGTGGTGATTTCATCGCATGGTTTCTGTGATGCAACCACTTTATTGCTCGTACAAGCGGGACTGGAAAGATCTCTTATGATATTAAAAAGAGCTTTTGTACTGTTAGGTGCTTGTAGAATAGAGCTGGCATAGAAAAGTGCTTTAGACTTGGTGATGGTCCCCTTATATTGACCCTGCACTAGTTTCAGCAGTTTCCTATCTGTTTCTAGGTAGGATCTTCGCCACCTCCTCTCAGCCTGTCGGCAAGTGTTTCGCATTAATTTCAGCTCCTCACCAAACCAGGGAGCTGAGGGTTTCCTTCTATTCTTTATCCTTTTCATGGGGACATGCCTATCTAAGATATTATTGATGTAATTACTATAGGTTTGGTAGTTCTTATCCACTGAATCACCTGAGGCAAAGAGGGTCTGATTGGGGAATATTGGGTCTGTTCTATCTTTTGACAATTTAGCCCAGTCTCTTCCCCTTCGGTAGGTCATTGGGCAATTGTAGTTATTTATAGAGTTGGGTATAGTATTCCTGAAGTGGATTAATGAATGGTCGGTCCAACTTTGGGGCAATATATCAATCACTTCCGTCTCGGTCTGGTTTGCGAACACGAGATCCAGCACGTGTCCTCCTAAATGGGTTGGTTCTTGTATTAACTGGTTTAGGCCAGAGTTCTCACATGTATGTCACAAGTCTCTCAAATGGCTCCCTAGGGTCCCATTATCCCATAGGTTAAAATCTCCTAGAAGCATAATTCTGGAGTGTGTCAGGGTCAGAGCAACAATAGTGTTGAGCAGTGCCTGGTACTGAGTGTCTAGACCCGGAGGTCTATAGCAGCCCATACCAGTTAGTAGCCTTCCTTTAGTCTCTTGCAGGGTGAAGCCCAATAGCTCAATCCCTGCAACCTCATCAACCTGTAGGGGTGCAAAGTTCCATCTCTCTTTGAATATTACCCCGACCCCCCCACCTCTTCCAGAGGCCCTAGGTTTGTGAAATATCTTATAGCCTCCTGGGCAGCAGAACCCAGCTCAACAGAGGAGTCAGTACTGGTCCAGGTCTCTGTAATGAATAGGACATCCAGATCCATGTCTTCTAACAGACTTGTCACCTCTTGATGATGTTTTACCAAGGATCTGCTATTAATCAGGCCACACATTAAAACAACACTAACCTGTGGCAGAACTACTTGATGTCCCCCCCCCCGACTCCCCTCTTACCTATGCTGAGCAATAGTTCCTTAGAGTAGCTTATCCCGCCATTTTTCGAACGGGCAGCGTTAGTGGCGCTAGGCACGGCCTGTGTGTGGACGGGCACAGATGGGCTTGCCTCTGTTGCGCCCGCTGCGCGCGCGCTGCACGCTTGCATTGCCCCTCCTAAATAGGAAGGCAATTTGCAAGCCGGCCAGCCACTAGACCGCTGACCAAGATGGCGCTAAGGAAGTGTAGTTTTCCCTAGTTCCCGCTAAAATAGCGAGATAAAGTGAAGACATTTTTTATGGTGCGGGTGAGTGATCAATTTATTGCTTTCCCCGAGTTTTAAAAACAATTTAGTGTTAATTTAAAAGTTGCAGTAAACCCCCCGTTTATGACCTCGCAGCAGCAGCAATTCGAACCAAAATGCGAGCGTGTAAAGTAAATGCTTCTTACACACAGAGTCAGCGCGTGTGTGAAGTAACAGAGTAGTATGTGCGCGTATGTGAAGTAACAGAGTAGTCTCAGGGTGGTATCTATTCGTTTCTGAGTCACCCACCATTCATTATTGACCAGAAACTGTCCAACCCCACATATATGCAGCAAACAAACCAGCAGCTCTAGAGAAAAATGAGCTTGCCAGCCAATCCGGTACCTGCAAAACCTAACCTCTGCTCTGATTTCCACCCCGAGTATCTGGATGTGAGCGTAGATTAGGATCAAGCTCTGTATGTAAGCCCCATTGTATGGTGATCTTGTGCAGCACACAGGCTACAACAATCTTGCACACAACATCTGCGGAGTACACCAGTACACAAAATGTACGGTCATGACATAGGAATTGCGACTTGAGGATCCCAAAAGTACGTAGCTTAATGGTTTATGCATGTATTTGTGCCCTATGGCACCTGTGCTGAGATACTGTGATTGGATGTCTGTAGGGTGTGCGAAGAAAGGGAGAGAGAGCCTACCCAGCATCTGCTGCAAAAAATTCATTTGATAAAAAAAGTTTAACAAAGGGGCCTCTATTTCAATTGCACTACATCATGCCTACCTACATGCAGTGGTTGTCAAGGTAATGTGCGTGTACTGTATTGTAGTGATTACTGATTACTTTTGAGTTGACACTACCAGATACAAATGTTGGCCCAGTGCGAGGTGTTACTTACCAATAAGCCACATGTAAGCAAAATCCCCAGCTACCAAACAGCATTCGAGAGGTGACTGTCGGAAAATGTATCTGTCCTCTATGGTTCCAGGTAAGGCAGCGTACACATCAGTAAAGCAGCCCCTGGCATCACAGACGGCCTATATGTTGATGGAGTGCTAGCAATGTCTGTTAGGGAAAATGTGTACTGTGCTGTAAGGTGAAGGGCCCCCTGGGTGTAGTCAGTGGCTCCTAGCACAAGAGGGTAGTGAGTAAAGGCATAAAAGTCCCTTGCCACCCTTTGTCTTTCAGCTATTGACTGAGGCATGTCAATAAAGTGGTACACTCTTCTGTTGATGCAGCTCAGTCCCTGATGCAAGCATCAGGATTGTCTTGCCTGCGGGATGCCAACGTTGTCGGAGGAGACAGTCTGGAGAGATCCAGTAGCAATGAAATGGAGTGCAGGCACTAATTTCACATATCAGGCTGTAGGTGAATCCTTTCCTGCTACCTGTCAGTAACCATGTCCAGAATAACAGCAGGTGAGAAGTGGGGTTTGTCAATGACAGCTTCCCAGGACATCCCAAATTTCTTGATCCTTTGCCTATAAGCCCTATCTTACCTTTTTCTCAAATACGTCCTCCTCAAAACAAGGGGCAAATTTACAAAGATGTTCACCAATTTAGTGATGGCGAGAAAACGAGTTTGATGTGGGTGTGGGATCTTTTTTTGTTTTGTATATATTACATTTTAGTGGAATGAACATAGTAATAGCAGAACAATAGAGAAAAAGAAGAGAGAAGCAAAAGACAAAGAGTGTGGCAGTTACCAGACTAAGCAATGTCGACAATGAATAAGACGGATTATAGTATTTGCAAGAACATGCAGTTGCAGTGGCTATCAGGGAGGTAGGGCACAGGTCACTCTGGTGCAATTGTCGTACATAAAGTACAAAAACAAGATGGGTTTCCTACCAGAGGACCCAAGCAGCAGGTGCAGCTACTCCTCTATGGGCTCCAAATATCTTTTGGGCGGGTTCTGGGAGGCATGAACAACCAGTATTCTTGTAAGCGTTTAAGTGTGGTTCCTTTCTTATGTGGTCACTCTGGCTGTGATTGGTTGCTGTTGAATTGAGTTTCAGCTGAAGATTGTTAGTGGAGTTGGGAACAATCACTCATTTTATTAAAAGGTGTGTTGCAAGTGTTGGAATCTTTATTATGTAAATGTCCACCATTTGGTTCTAAGGAAAAATTCTAAAGACCTACCAACAAACATTTCCCCGAATTAGTCATTAAACAGCCTTTTAATTTGCAGAGTCTCCCTTTGGTAGAGTATAGCAAACACAAAAAAAGTTAACTATATTAACACATAAATACTAACAATATTTTAATGTTAAATAATATCGTAATTTTAAATTGATGTATTTATTTTAAATGTAGGTCAAAAGGAAACAAATTATACAGCACTAATAATTTGAATTAAAATGTAGATATTTAAGTAATTTAAATATCTAAAATTTTCAGACGTTTCATTTAAAAATACTAAACTACGTTAAAAATATTTTAATATGCATTAATTCTGAGAAGGTATATGCAGCATTAATTTAAATAAATGTATTTATTTCTCATCAAAATGTCCACTTGCATTAACGTTGAATTACAAAATAGGTTAATATATTTTTCAACAATAAATAAGTATCCTTTTTAGGTCTTCCTGGCGTTGCAGCGCGAAGCGCTGCCGCCAACGAGAAACTATTGTTGCCGTGATGCCTCTCAAGGGAGACAGACTTGGGCACGAGCCGATTCTGGTCCGGGCACGAGCCGATTCTGGTCTGTGAACGCGCTTCACAGTGTGCCTGGACCAGAATCGGCTCGTGCCCAGGTCTGTCTCCCGGCAACAATAGTCTTATTGGCGGCAGGTCCCTTTCACCCTCCCATAATATCTTTTTCTGTTTCCCTTGCACTCACTTGCTGTTGGTCTGCCCTTCTTGGTGATGCTCTTCACCCCCTCGGCTGCTGCTTCCGCTGCCCCAGACCCTCCATGCTTCTTTCCTGCTACCTGCGGGTTCCCGGAAAGCGCGTGACACCCCCTGGTCACGTGTACAGTCCAATTGCAAGACCCCGGCAGCAGGCGTGGGCCAATCACTAGCCGCCTGCTACATGGGCAGCCAATCACAGACAGACTGGGTGAGTGTTGCGCGCTCGCCGTGGCGAGTCTTTCGCTCATGGCATCTCTTGCACGCGCTGTTTTCTACAGGGCCGCGGAGTAGGGGTCCGGCTGCATGTCCTGTAACTGGCGCTTCAGCTTCATCCGGAGAACGAGAGGACCATCCCCCGCACGCCCAGCTAGATTCCTCACCGAGGCAGGTTATTTGTGCCTTTCTGCCCTCTGCTCCTCTCGTATTTTGTGCCCTTCTGCGCCACTCGTTTTTGTGCTTTTCTGCCCTCTGCTCCTCTCGTTTTTTTTGTGCCCCTCGTTTTTTCCCTTTTGTGCCCCTTTTGCCCTCTGTCCCACTGGTTTCCCCGCCGCTGTGGACCCCTTCCAACACTACATATTCACCAAATGATTGTGTGTGTGTGGGTCGGTGTGTGGCTCTTTTGTGCCCTTCTGCCCTCTGTGCCACTCGTTTTTGTGCCTTTCTGCCCTCTGTGCCACTCGTTTTTCCCTCTTTTTTGTGCATTTCTGTCCTCTGTTCCACTCGTTTTCCCTCTTTTTTTTGTCCCTTTCTGCCCTCTGCTCCTCTCGTTTTTGTGCCCTTCTGCCCTCTGTGCCACTCGTTTTTGTGCCTTTCTGCCCTCTGTGCCACTCGTTTTTCCCTCTTTTTTTTGTGCCTTTCTGTCCTCTGTTCCACTCGTTTTCCCTCTTTTTTTGTTCCTTTCTGCCCCTCTCGTTTTTGTGCCCTTCTTCCCTCTGTTCCACTCTTTTTTTTGTGCCTTTCTGCCGTCTGCTCCTCTCGTCTTTTGTGCCCTTCTGCCCTCTGTGCCACTCGTTTTTGTGCCTTTCTGCCCTCTGTGCCACTCGTTTTCCACTTTGTTTTTGTGCCTTTCTGTCCTCTGTTCCACTCGTTTCCCTCTTTTTTTGTGCCTTTCTGCCCTCTGCTCCTCTCGTTGTTTGTGCCCTCTGTTCCACTCGTTTTTTTGTGCCCTTCTGCCCTCTGTGCCACTCGTTTTCCCTCGTTTTTGTGCCTTTCTGCCCTCTGTTCCTCTAATTTTTCTGTGCCCTTCTGCGCCACTCGTTTTTTCCCCTTTTGTGCCCCTTTTGCCCTCTGTCCCACTCGTTTCCCCACCGCTGTGCCCCCTGTGGACCCCTCCCAACACTACATATTCACCAAAGGATTGTGTGTGTGGGGCTCGGTGTGTGTGTGTGTGTGTGTGTGTGTATAGATGCAATAGGGTTCGCCTTTGCGAGAGCTAAAGCTATTGGCATTGTAAATGACTATGCCATTTATTTATCTGTTTTCAAAACCAACCCATAAATAAAAATGTTTGTCATTTACAATACCAATAGCTCCAACTTATGCAAAAGGCGAGACCATTGCATTGTAAATGCTTGTTTTATATTGTTGTTAATACTAAATTTAATTTGTTTGAATGTTTAACTATTTAAAATAATTCAGTCTATTTAACATTATTTCCTATGGGGTTCTATTAAGTCCCTACCACTAATATTTTCTATTAGAGGGTGTTGTAGTACAAGTGGTTGGCCATATGTGGTGCTGAACTTACTTCAGCGATGAGCTGGAATAATTTACTATTGTGGTGGGGCCCTTTTTAGCTGTAGTAACTTTAGAAGTGTAGTTTGTGAATAGCAATGGGCTTACTCTTTTGTGGGTGGATGTTTGTCCCTCTCTAAACTCCTCCCTAAATTCTCCCTAAACCCCTTCTTGCTCCTCCCTTAATCCCTCTCTTTAGAAGTAAGGATTGCCCACTTTCAAGCAACTCTTCCCGCTGCTCCCACATTTACTACTATAACAATTAATTACTCGTGTGGAGGTGTGCACAGAAAAAGATAAGAGAGGCGGAAACCCCACCCTTATCTTTGCAATCAGCATTTTGTAATATATTTGTAGCACTCCAAAATGCAGTTTCTAAATAAGCCCCTGTACCTCTCTATGTTCCTTGAGCTCTGTCTAGTTAGCCTTTCTTCCTTCCTGTCCGATATGCTGTGCCCAATTATGTGGGTCACTCTTCTTTTTAGGACGCAGTTTACCAGACAGTACAGCTGTCTGATTTGCTGAAGATATTTTGAGTACATTCAGAAAGTTTACCTAGGAATGCATTCTGTTTGATGCTTGCGATTGGTTTTGTGGTTTGTTACTCACATTTTCAGGCTTTTTATTTGCTGGCTTTATTTATGTTAGGCTGTCCAACTTGAGTTCGTCCCTCCCATTGCCCAAACCTTGTTTACTAGATTCTTCTACAAACTTACTTTCTGTAAACAGGCCTTTAAATGTTGTTCTTATCTTGTCACGTTTGTTTGACATTCAAAGACCGAGGACAAATGTTAAGCTGTGTCTTCCAAGAGAGCTTGTTGTTTACTTTGCTTTCGCTGACTTAAAAGTGAGAGTGTTTATAGAAAAGAGGAATGCATATTACTCTCCCCATGGAGCCCGCTAGTGCACCTCCTATGCTCCAGTTTACGAGGCTGTAACATAGCCCTTAAATAGTGCATCATGAAACATGCAGATGCCAGATTTTTATTTTAGCTAGATGGGTAAGTGGGTACTGCTTTTAACACAGAGATCCTCTTGTTACTTGCAGTTAATAAATTGTAATCCTTCTAATATAGTACAGTGAGCTATGAAGGACATGCAACTCCTACACCTTGTAACCATCTCTGTTTTATGCAACAAACATCTTGTACATTGATTTGCATGCTTACATGATTTAATGTCAATGTATAATATGTAATATATGTTATGTAAAGCACTCTGACACTGCACTGAGATGAGAAGCGCTATAAAAGAAATAAAATAGTGGTATTTACATTGTTATTTGTGCAAATACTGGGACAGACCAACACATCTGACATTCTTACAGTGCATGCATTTCTCTTATTAACAGAACTGAACAAAGTCAAATGCATGTCTCTCCTAAGGATCTGGGAAGTGATAAGCTATGAGCCTTTGTTTCCTTTCCTTTCACATCTAAGTGTGAGCCTCCAGACCGCAGCCAACCAGAATCAGATTGAAACAAAAAGAGGCCTGAAGGCCCTTTAACTTCGGTCTTAATTTTTGACCCTCCTGGAGGTGAAAATAAATGAAAAAGCCCCCTCTCTGCCTGCATGTTGCTGCTTAGAATGAAAGCAGACAACAGTGCAGGCGCTGCTAAATGTGTCCCGGTGGCCGAAAATTACACTGGGACAAGTTCAGCATAGGCAAATAGGCAAAGTTGTTCTTTAGAAACAACAACACAGTATCACTGCTCTTCCAAGCACCTCAAACCACCTTTCTTCCCTATCCTTTGAATACACAGTTCCAGGAGCTTACTTTATTATTAAACATCAAGTGCAGTGACATCAGGACAATACGAACTCATGGAAACATTAAACCTATGCTAATGCTTCAGTGTACTTTTCAAACAGACAAGAAGAACACAATTCCTTTACTTGCACTAAGGTATACCACACACTGCTTACACCAGAATATACATTTTGATCCTAGCTCCATGTTAAAATACAAAATGTGCTCTTTCATGGCTATCGTTTACTAACACCACAACTTGTCACCCTGCTTCGTGGCACACACACCAACAACACACCTCTCTTTATCAGTCATTCTGAACTACACTGAGCAGACCGGGTATTACATTTGTGTGGCAGGTACAGTGGCACCATGCCCAACACAATCACAATGAACATAAACCAAAACTTTATTTCGTCCATCTACATATTCTTCTTCTGTCCCTAGACTCCCCTCAACCCTACCCACTCCCCATGCTTTTACAAAGTCCTAACTTCCATTCTGACATCAAATCAACTGGCTCCAGGGCAGTAATTTCACTCCTTTGCGCTTTTATGCACAAATGTGCAAGTTGTAACATTTACCTTCCTGCTACTTATAAAGAAACATACACCACAATCTTAGGGCCACTCTGAGAATCCCTCCTCCACCCACCCACAGGTCTAACAACCCCCCCAATCTACTCTATGCCACTCTACGCAGTGGCACTCTACGCCATTCTACTTTGTCACTCTACTCTACACCACTCTACTCTACGCCACTCCACTCACTCTACTGTTTGCCACTCCACTCTATGCCACTCCACTGTACTCTACACCATGTCACTCTGCTCCGCGCCATTCTACCCCACTCCATTGTACTCCACTCCATTCTACTATATGCCCCTCTATTCTACTCCATGCCCCTCCTTTGCACTCAATGCCACTCTATGCCACGCCACTGTACTCTTTTTTTGTTGGATTATTTTTTATTGATTTTCAGGAAAAGAAAAAAAAGTACAATGTCATAACACTGCATCACATTGAAAACATAATGAATGTCGAATCGTATATATAAAGCATTGGAAAAAGCAGATACAGTATTGATGGGGTGTCAAGTAACCATAATAGCGATATTATTTATACAATATTAGCATACTTTATCTCTAAAATCCTGTATCCAACTTTATTAACCATAACATAAATAGTCCTTCCAGCGTATTCTGTACATTTGTTCCATAAGTACTGTATATGCTCTACTAAACTACCCATGACTATGTGGTTATACAAACATATGTATATATGATGGCGCTGTGTGCACTTGAGAGGGGCACTGGCATCCCATATTGTTGTACATATTATCACTTATGCCAGTCGCAATCATGAAAGTATGAGCGAAGTGTGCATGTCATCTGGTCTGCCATTTGTTCCGGTCATTGCTATGAGAGCACCACCTGGTGTGGTGTTGGTATGGAGGTATCCGGTTGGGTGGATTGTAGTTTGGCCTCTATGGCAGTTAAGTAGTCTTGCTATTCATCGAATTAGTACGTATTGGGTGCCTCGCTGCATTAAAGGCCTGGTTCACCAGATACCAGCGCCTTACGGAGATCTAAGAGCCATACATATTTGCTCAGGCCCTTGGGCGACTTCCAAGACATCGCTTGGCCAGACCTAATGCCAGGTCCAGAAATTTGATAAGACCCTTCCGACGTGCATTGCTTCTCGTGACACCGAGCACGAAATGCAAAGCCTGGGATGTCACTGGAGCTCCTGACGCCGCCGACAGAATCTCGGCTATACCGTTCCAGTATGCTCCTAACTGGGGACACAACCATACCATGTGGGGGAATGTTGCATCTGCTGTCCTGCACCAAGGGCACTTGTCCGAGGAGGTAGGATACATATGGGCTAGCCTATGCGGGGTTAGGTAGGTGTAATGGAGGTAATTAAATTGTGTATATTTCAGCCTAGCATTTCTTTATATACTCTTAGGATAGCTTACGCACTGTACCCACTGCTTATCCGTCATATTAACTGCTTAAGCAGAGTCCCAGTAATCCCATAGGGGTGGCAACAGGGGTGTAGAGTCATGTCTGGGAGAGCTGTACAATGCAGTGACTGCCTTCCTGCTTCCGCTGTGGGTCAGTAGTGTTTGTAATACCTGGGATATACTAGGCTCAGTATGTGTATTCCCCCATG
Organism: Triturus cristatus; assembly: GCF_964204655.1. Taxonomy (NCBI): domain Eukaryota; kingdom Metazoa; phylum Chordata; class Amphibia; order Caudata; family Salamandridae; genus Triturus; species Triturus cristatus. The sequence continues at coordinate 343,694,179 of NC_140589.1, read as the reverse complement.
TCTGGAGAAACTATTGTGTTAGCGTTGCGTAGAGTAGGAAGGCGTCCGGTGGCACTTCGCAATCATGCACCTAGTGCTCAAACTCACATAAGTTTGTATCTACAAACAGATCCCCCAATGTATTTATTCCAACAGTATGCCATACCTCGAATTCAGCTCTCCTGAGACAGGTGTAAGTACCGGGCAACAACTCGAGGCGGAGGTCCGTGGGGATATGGCGAGGGCTGCCGCGCAGGCAGGACATACCGCAACCAGTTTTGCCTTGCTGCCATCATTAGCAAATTACCCTGTGTCCGCTGTAACATTGATATAGCGCGGGATAGCCATTCTAGTAGAGCAGGTCTACGAAGGTGTACCGTCCAGGGGTCCAGTTCTACGAGGTTGCCGCCCGCCAGCCACCACATTGGCCACTGGAGCTGCGCATGGCGTAATAACATTCGTACTTAGGCGCACCCAATCCACCTTCTGAGAGGTAAGATATAATTTCTGAAGGGCTGCCCTGGCGCCACCCCAGATCAGTGATACCAAGAGAGATTCAAGCTCTGTAAAAAATCTACATGGGAGCTTGTACGGAATGGCAGTAAAATGGTAGAGGAGTCTGGGGAGCAGCAACATCTTTGCGATTGCCACACGTCCCCTAGGGAATAACGTGAGTCCGGTCCCAAAAGGGAGTACGGCTTAAGCCCTGACAATAACTTTGTCTACATTGCCATCCAACACATCTGTCTCAGAATGATAAATTTGGACCCCTTGGTACTTGAAATAGTCGAAGACCCATATGAGGGGTGTGGTAGGCAGAGTACATCTCTGTGTCGTTGAGAGGGGTTTCATCGGAAATAACAACGACTTGGACCAGTTTACTCTTAGGCCAGATGCAAGGGCATTCTTATCTAGTACCTGCACTAGACCCTACAGAACCTCCCCCCTGCCCTTTAAGTTCAGAGACAATGTGCCAATGTGTGTATGCCCGGATGCCCCAGTCCAAAACACGGTTATGGAGTACACATGCCAGGGGCTCCATGGCGAGTGCGAAGATAATTGGTGAGAGCGGGCACCCCTGACTTGTGCCGTGTTCAATAGTAAAATAGGGGGAAATGCTGCGCCCTGTCTTAACCCTGGCCTGCGGGCTTGCATACAGCACCTTTATCCATCAGAGAAAGTTAGGGCCCAAGCCAAAGCTCACTAGGACCCCCAATAAGTTCTCCCAGCCCAAAGTATCAAATGCCTTCTCAATATCTAGAGAGGCGATCCATGGTGTAACCATCTCTGAGCATGCCCACTCCAGTAGATTAAAAAGCAACATAAATTTAAGCCAGTGCTTCTTACCGGTATGAATTTGTTTTGATCACTATGGACTAGCAGCTGCACATTATCGGACAGACGATCAGCTAATATCTTGCCCAGAATCTTATCATTGGCATTCAGCAACGACAGTGGGCGGTATCAGCCCATTAATAGTGGCCCTCTCGCCAGTTTAGGCAACACCACCAATATTGCTTCCCTAAGGGATGGTGTGAGTGCGGCCCGATCGAACGCCTCTCGGAATATACTGCACAGACGTGGAGCGTACATATCTTTCTATGTCACATAGAACTCCGCTAGCCAGCCATCCGCTCCTATTTCTTGCAAACACTTTTATTGTGTTGGCGAACTCCGACACGGTTATAGGGGCTTCGAGGGACTCATATTGATGCTGGGTTATTCGTGGCAGGGTAATATATGTCAGAAATTGCAAAATATCACAGGACGTGCTAGTGGCTGGGGCTTGTAGATGGAGGTATAGTATTTGTAGTCATTAATCTGTTCCTGTGTATTTACCAAGTGTCCCTCCAGTGCACTTATGGCTGTGATTGGAGTCTGTGTGAATTCGGTTTTAAGTAACCATGTCAGTGTCCTGCCTGCCTTACCGCCATCAGCGTGCTGGTGGGCTAGATGGTGTTTGTAGTCCAGGTCGCACAGCTTGTCTTGTGTCTCTTTGTAGGCCAAGTGAGCCTTGGCCATCGCAGGTGTAACATGCGGGTCAGTGGGGGCGAGAAGTTCGCAATGTTTTATTTCATACTCTTGTTCCTGAAGTGTATTTAAAAGCACCATACGAGAACCGTAAACAGCTTTGATCATCAAGCCGCACAACATGACCTTGAATGCATCCCACTCTATACCCTCATGTGTAGCTGTGCCTGCGTTGGTTTGGAAGTATGTGGTGATGTATTGCGATGTGAAAGTGCGTAGTGATGTATCCTGAAGTGCTTCCAAGGTCAACCGCCACGTTGGGATATTACCCCAGGACATGACCCAGCCAGGTTGATTTGCAGGGAACTATGATCTGACAGCCTGCTGGCCAAATATTCTGCTTGGGTTACTCTGGATAGAGCAGACGTTGAGCAGAATATTGCGTCAATTGTGGTGAACAAGTCATGCATCGGTGAGTAATGAGAATAGACGCTTGCTGTGGGGTGCTTACTGCGCCAGGCTTCGCGCAGCTGTGTTTCTTTGGCCCAGTCCTCAATATGTAAAGTTAGGCCTATAGATTGTGCACCTGGAAGCGGTGGACGTGACCTATCTAGATTCAAGTCTTGTACACAGTTCTGGTCGCCCCCCAGTATGTCAGAGCCTCTGGATCACTTAGTAGAGACAGGGTCAGAGTTTGCAAAAAGTTAGTTTGTCTGGAGTTTGGTGCATATAATGAGATGAATGCAATCAGAGAGCCAACTACAAGGCCCTCTAGGGTCACAAATCGCCCCTGTGGGTTTGCCCTGGTATATGTGAATTGTAGTGGGGTGCCGGGTGCCACCCATTTCAAGGTGCCCCTGGCGTACCCCAAATATGTGGTTCCCACTGTCGTGCCCCTCCAACGCTTACATAGAAACGTAAGTGTCTGCTGGGTGAGGTGTGTATCCTAAAGCAGAGCCACTGAGATCTTGTGTCTGCGTAAGTATTGGTACACCTTATGCCTCTTGGCACAGTCAGCTAGCCCCCAAACATTCCAAGTGAGTAGTAAATAGTTGTCAGCCATCTGTTACTGTAACTAAAACGGAGGAGCCCCTATTAACAAGGGTATGCCTCAGCCAAGTTAATGCAGTCATACGGCGGTGGTCTCCTCCCGCACAGTGCGCAGTTCGTGTGTTATCATGGCAGTGCTGCATATACCCAACAACCCACCCCAGTCCAGTTTACCAATGGGCAAAAGGCCATCTGTACTGAGATGCAATATGCCAACATATCAAATAACGAAATACATGACAAGATAAAACATAGCAAAAAAAGAAATTGTGTAGTAGAGAACAACAGAGGAGCAGAAAGAGAAAAGGAAGCCATAACAATGCTATATCAGCCACTTCTCGTCTACGTGGGGGCGTAGCAGTAATGTTCGAATATTCGCAGGATGACCACCTTGGTTGTGCATGCTTGTCATATGCGTGGTATTATCAAATGTTCATTGCTACAGAGTAATCTGCGTCGAGACGAGCTGCAGTAGTGAGAGTTACATTGACTACTACATGAGTATTCTGGGAGCGAGTGTGAGGAAGTCATCCAAGTTCATCTACTGTTTGCGGCGTCACTACAGTGCCATCACCCAGTAATGCCGAATGCTGAGACTCTGTGAGGTGATACACATGATCCGTCGTGGAGTTGATTTCTGATTAGAAACCAGCGGGCAAACTCTGTTTGTTGTGTTGTTCTGCCTGCCTAATAGTCTGTTCCCTCTCCTTGGCCGCATGAGACTTGGTGGGGCATTGCGACTTTGGCTTAGGTCGGTTTCTGTATGCAGCTGCGCTATTTCGTTGGCGTCGGGAAGCCGCCGGTGGTGACCTCAGGCGCCGGCGAGTCTATTTTGTTCCACCCAGGACCAAGCTCCGTCACGGGAATGGCAAAGAGTGGTACTTTCCTTATGGGGAATGCATAGCGTAGCGTGGCAGGACATTGCAGCACGTATTGAATTTCATGACTATGCAGGCACCGTTTGACGTCCATGTAAGAGGATCTGCGGCGCTGCACTGACAGCGTGTAGTCCGCATATATATGGACTGTAGTATTCTCTATCTGCCATGGCCACGGGTTCTTGTTATTTGCAATGTGGTCCCTGTCCCGGTAATTGAGCAAGCACACGACCATGGGGCGCAGAGGGTTGTCAGGTCGAGGGGGACTGCCTGGCACTTTATGAGCGTGTTTAATGGAGAAGAATTTATAGTAGTTACCATTAAGTCTGTCCTTGGAGAACCTCTAAGTAAAGTTCCATGCAGTGGCCCTCACCGCGCTCCAGAAGCCCCATCATGCGTACATTGTTCCTGCGGGATCTACCCTCCTGATCTTCAAGCCTGCCCTTTAAATAGTCCACTTCTTGTTGTAGCGATTTGACTTGCTCCAACGTGGAAGTCACTGTGGGGCGCAGAGAGGCCACAGACGATTCAGTCTCTTCCACCCGGCCTTTAGCTTCTGATGGTCTTCCCGCAAGTAACATACGTCCACACACAACGTATCTATCTTAGGGCCCAAGGTGGATTTGATATCCAGAACAGCCGCCATTAATTCATTGAACCGATGTGCTAGGTCTGCATGTTCCGTGGGCCTCAGGGCCATTGACTGTGCATCCCCCACTGCATCAGGGGTCTAACGCGACGTGTCCCCCCATCAGGGCATGTGTTTTCTCGGCTCTGGGCTTACCCATTATAGCAGGGTATGAGACTAGAATTGGGGTAGCCTGTACAAGGTCTGTCATTCCCACGGTGACAGCCCGTTCGAGAGGCCGCGTGTCCTGTGTGTCTCAATAAAGCCTGCAGCGTGAGGTGTCTAGCAGTCTATGCACGCGCCGTTTTAGGGACATGTATCGGGGCACACATGGGGCCTTAGTGCCAGTATGTCCAAGTTACAGTGCCGGGCCACCAGGCACCGGTAATCTTAAGGGAGAAAGCTCAGAGTGAGCCCCCAGTGATGAGTTTTGTGGGGGGTGTTGAAACCTGTGCCTGAACAGAGCAATAATCCTTGTGTCTTGGGTCTGTGATCGAAGACCTTCAGCATGTGCTCAGACACCATGAAGCCGGTATTTGTCTTTTGTGCCGTTAATAATTGCCTGAAGAACAAAACAAGCGCCAATGCTGTATGTATTTCACCTATAATTTACGTAGTGAACTGAATAGAACAGGGACACTAGCAACCACTTTGTCGTTGGATTTAATCCAAAAAAAATGTTTACCATTTTATAAACACTGCATTTTTTTGTTTTTTGTGAATAAAGCAAGCTCATTACGACAAGGGACAACAAAATCAGACAACAACAAAAAATGGCATTTCAACTACATTTGATACAATTTGACACCTGTGCAAGAAAAGGAGAAATCTGCTCTACCTTACATACATCTCAATCATACAACACATTCAACCTCACTAGACAGAAAAACACATTGTAATCACAATATATACAATATATATACAGGCCATCAATATATAGCAATTGGCATAGTCATGAATCAATACACTATTTTCTTAAAGCAAAGATTGGCCAGAAGCGGAGAGAGGTCTACGCGTTTCGAATCCCACTGAATGCTGGGATTCTCATCAGGACCAACATGTAGCTAAAAATGTAGCAAGCCAAATTATTCTCTAGGGTGTTACTTCTTCATACCGACACCTTATTTATAGAGTTGTAATGAGCCGGGGACCTGGGCCAGACAGATTCTTTGTCTTCGTAGCTTTTACTTGGATCAACAAATGCCCCAACACGGTGTTCGCGTAATCTCGGTACTGGGGGCGAGGGGAGTGGCCTTTTTTCACTCAAGTTGGAAAAAGCGATTTCCGTGGAACAGCGGATGACTTGGCTGGCGGGGAGAATGAGTCTCAGCGTCCGTTTAATCTGGAGGAGCGTAAATGCTCGTGTCCTTTTTCCTCGGTGGCTGGCCTCAGGACTGATGCAAGCTGCCAATAATAATTGCCAGCATTACAAGACATAGCCTGAGGGGTGGTGCAGTCATACAGGGACCCACTATACCAAATGCGGCGGTGGCCTCTCCATCTGGTGCCAGAATGAGTCTCCATGTACTCTCCATTTGGTTGGTCTGCTCGTGCGTGGAGGCCCGTGCCCGGGTTACCTCTCACTGCTAGGCCGCATCAGGGGGTAACTAGCACAGCTGATCGCCTCTGAGGGCCCCGGTTCCCCAGGCCAAGAAGGGCGAGAAGGCCTCAATCCATGCACGCAGCAGCCTCATGCAATCGTCCCAAGGTTCACAGCATGACTCCGGGTCCGATATCACGCTGTTACACAGGCCCGTGAAGGCATCCCCCCGACTCCAAGTATTCGGGACCTATCCTGCCCCTTTCAATGTGGGGGCTCGTGCGGGGTTATAGCTGGCTCCCCCTGTGGCATCCGCAAGCCGGTAGGTCTCCCAGCGCAGTCACAGCAACTAGTCCATGTGGGAGAGGAGGTAGCCAATTACTTTGCCGCGGTCTGAAGGGGGAGTCCTCCACAAAGTCCTTGCAGGGCCCGAAGTTCATAGGCCGGACCAGGATCTCCAGCGCCTGCACCCGGTCAGCAGCCTACCCACAAGTCCCGCAGATAGCCATCTTCCGCGCACCGGGGGGTGCTGACCTCCTCCCAGTCTCCGCTCGCTCGCACCACACAGGTGGCCAGAGTCAATAAGCCCAGTCCGCACATTCCGGACGTGCGTACAGGGGAGCGTCGGGTTCAACCAGGCCGCGCCGCTCTGAGTCTTCGCTACCACTGCCAGGCCATTAAGCAGTCAGCTGTGGGACTGCAGACAAGCACCACTGTGTCCAGCGCTGCCTCGCCACAATTTCGACGCCGGACAGCAAGCATAGGCCAGTGTACGACAGGATTTATGAGACGGCCTGTTGAGGAGTTCTTCGTTAGGCGTCCGCACTTGCCGCCATCTTTGCCACACCCACGCCACTCCACTCTATGCTACTTTACTCTGCTCAGCTCCACTCTTCCCCACTCCATTCTACTCTGTGCCACTTCATTCTATTTTATACCACTCTACTCTAAGCCATGCCACTCCACCCTACTCTACGCAATTCGACTCTATGCCACTCTATGGCACTTACTCTATACCACTCTACTCTGGTCCACTCGACGCCAACCTATGTCACTGTACTCCAGTCCACACAATGCCACTGTACTCCACTCTGCTCTATGCCACAGTACTCTACACCACTAATGTCACTTTACTCCACGCCACACCACTCCAGTCTCTGCCATTCTACTGCACGCCACCCCACTCAGTGCCACTGCACGCCAGTCTACTCTGCACCACTCTACTCAAGACCGCTCCATGCTACTCTACTCTAGTCCACACAGTGCCACTCTACTCCACTCTACACCACTCCATACAGTGGCACTCTACGCCACTCACTGCCACTCTACACCACTCTACTCTACGGCACTCTACTCTTCTCTGCGCTACTGTTCTCCACATCACTTTACGCCACTTCACCATAAGCCACTCCACGCTATGCCTCTACTCTATGCCACTGCATGCTACTCCACCTCACACTACACCCTACACTGCACCCCACTCTACTCCACCCCACTCTACTTTACGCCATTCTGCTCCATTCTAAGCCACTCTACTCTTTATCACTCAAAACCACACTGCCATTCTTCGCAGTGCCACTCTACACCACTCTACTCAACACAGTGCCACTCTATGCTGTTCCACTACACTCTGTCACTCTATTCTATCCTGCTCCACCACTCCACTTTATACCACTCCACTCTGCCATTGTACTCTACGCCATGCCACTCTACTCCACTCCACCCAATTCTACACCACTCATCTCTGCGCCACTCTACTCTATGCAACGCAACTCTTCTCTACTCTACTCCATGCCACTCTACTCCAGCACATACACTGCCACTCTAGCCCACCCTACACAACCCTCTGCCACTCTACTCTGTGCAAAAAGGAAAAGAAATGCAAAAAGAAAAGGTGGCGTGGTGAGCACAAGAACAATGGATTAAACCCAGACCCTTGTGACTGGGGGTGAATGTAAGCATTGTTCAGCATTCCGTCCATCAATTGTTTCTTTTGCTTTTCTTGCCTTAAGTGGAAAGGGTATGCACAGACATGGGTCTCGTGCTCACTGCGCCACTGAATTTAAGCTAGCCTGGCTGATTGGTGATACCCCAAAATCAATCCTTAGATGCTTGTTTCTTGTCCAGGGACAACCTGGCTTGGCAGTTCGGGCTGGACTGTTCCCATGAGGAACAGGGTCAAGACTGATTTGCATATGGCTGGGTCCAAAAGGGGTGGCGTGGTGAGCAAAAGAACGATTGATTACACCCATATCCTTGTGACGGGAGGGTGAATGTTTGTATTGTTCAGCATTACGTCCAGCAATTGTTTATTGTGCTTTTACTCTACTCTGTGTTACTCTACTTTGTGCCCCTTTAATCTGTGCCACTCTTTTCTGTGCCACTCTACTCTGTGCCACTCTACTCTGTGCCACTCTACCCCACTTTACTCTTCGCCACTACACTCTATGCTACTCCACTCAATACAGTCTCAGTCTATGACACTCTACGCCATTCTACTCCATACATTGCCATTCTATGGTACTCTTCGCCACTCCACTCCACTCAACGTCACTCCAGTCCATGCTGCTCTACTGTACTCTGCCACTTCTCTCTACACCACTTCCCACTATGACACTCCACTCTATCCTATGTCACTCTACGCCACTCCACTCCCCTCCCCTCCCCTCTATGTTACTTCACTCCACTCCACATCACTCTATGTCACTCTCCTCTGTGCCACACCACTAACTTGTAGCCATGCTGAACAGCAACCACACTGCTGTACAACTAATCTAAAATACATTGGCAAAGCCAATAGCTGTCGCATAGGCAAGACCTATTGGCTTTACCAGGCAAGACCTATTGGCTTTGCCAATGCTTGTTCTCTGGAACTCACTTCCTATATCTATAGGAGAGAAAGATCCCCATATTTGTTGTAAGTGTTTGAAAAGTCATCTCTATCATCTATAACTGTCACTCTGCTTGCTATTACTGTAATGTAGTGCAAGAACATTATCGGGTAGCTGTGTACCCCACAAAAATCAAATCAAATTTATGTTGAGTTACTGGCCTTAATTTGTACACATATACGCTAATGATAACCAGCTAACACATATACGCTGATACCCAGCTGCTTCTGCGGCTAAGCAGTGAGGAACAACCTCTAGAAACCTTGCTATATATGAACAGCTGTGCTCTTGTGAATTTGCTTCTGTACCTACCAACGAATAGGCTCACAATCAGGACCACTGTCAGGTCCCAGTTCAATCATCGCAATACCTTCCAATTAGGGCTACCGAAATTCCTTATTGCACATATCCAGATCACGCAGAATAACCGAATAAGGCGTTATGACCAGCAATAGGTGCCTTGCTAAATCTTTGCCTACACATTTCACTGGCTATCCACTACAGTTTAAAACAGTTTTATTAAAAAATTCTTTACCACTCAGAATAGCTTTTTCTAAGACTTAGTTTTCAGCCTTACACAACTAGAGCCTTGAATTCTTCTGGTTTGGGGCTTCTGCAAATTCCCCATTTGGATCAGACAAATGGGTCATTTCGGTTGTAAGATGCACTCTACGGATCTCTGTACTGCTTTTTCTCAGGCTTACACCTGATCCTAGCCATTTCCACAGGCTTCTCAAAACACGTCTGTTCACCTGTGCTTAGCTTTGTGCTGCGCTCCTCTTTTTTCCTCAGTAGGGATACAGTTCTTCTTTTTTTTTTTGTTGTAATTTTTTTTATTAAACATAGGGCACAGAAACACACTTACAATATCACAGTGCAAATCAAAGGTTATGCAGTAAAATTATCTGACATTTGGTACTGTAAATACTAAGGATGTAGTGGGTTGCCACGTTCTCTCTGTCTCATCGCCATATCTACAGTGGGAGAGGTACAAATTTCCCCTCTGTAGGCATTCCAACCTCCCCATTTTTTATCCCACTTTTTAGGGCAACCTCTTTGTTTATAAACCTCCTTTTCCGCTATCATACATCTGTCCATCTCCGACACCCACCCGATCACCAGCGGCGGGCTGGTGGATCCCCAGTGCATCGCTATAGTCTATTTCACCAATAAGTATCCTAGTGCCGCCAATTGCTGTTCCACTTCCGTCAAGTCGGTAGGTTCCCATATATTTAAAATCCCCGGCGATAATTGAATGTGTTTACCCAATGTGTCAGTCATTTTCTTAGTCGTTCTGTCCCAAAAAGGACGTATAAAGGGATACAGTTATTGAAACCCTCCCGTGCCAAGAAGCCCTCACAGGTGTCCAGTTGCTTTTTATACTATACCATAACATTCATGCCTTTACTTCCATAAACATTGCTTTACCGTCAGCTTCCAGTGTCAGTAGTCTTACTTGCACCGAGTGAGCTGAAGAAACATATTCCTTCCCTACTCTGCAGCATTGTATTTATTTGCCTCAAAATGTAGCTTTGCCTGTTGTTTTTCATATTGCGTCATGATAACTGAACTGGTGACAAGCTGTCTAATATGATAAATTACTTTATCAGAAGCACTTAGTAAACCATCAATGGTCATTCTAAATGTGTCAGGTAGAACAAATGTAATTCAAGTTTGTCACCATTCTAAGATATGGCGACTATGAGGCTGAGAGGTCCGCAGTTATAGCTTTGAATTTTTTTCAGTCGCTTGGATTACCTTCTCGGCAGCCATACCCCCACTTTCCACATCCTCTCAGTGCAACTTCAACATGGCTACCATTGCTGGTCTTGTATGAGCTCCAGACGTACTGTTGACTCCCATGCCATATATAACTTCTGGCACACTATGATGTCCTGTGATCTTTAAGTGCATGCTAGTGGATGTGAAGATTGTGCTGCACCCAAGAGTATTACAGGACTGTCTCAACTACCTTTCTGGGAAGTTGTAGATCATCAGGTGTCTGGCGCACCAGCCTAGTCAATACTTGATCCAGTGGGTGCTACATCTAACCTCACATGGCATAGCAGGGTCTTCCCGGCAATCCAAGAGAAAATGTGTACCAATGATTATAGGCACACACAAATGAGTACCAAAAACAGATAACAATAATATTTTTCAAGGGAAGGACAACACAGTATCCCCATTGTATTTCTGACAGGCCAATTACCAGGCCCTCTCATCAGCAGGCTTCTACATTGGAAATTGCAAAGCCGGAAGCCGACTTTCAGTTCTTCAAAGGCCTTGTAGTTCAGAAGTACGATTCAAGGTCTCAGTAAGGAAAAAAGATCACAAAAACACAAACAAATCTTGCTTCTTCTATAATGCACTTAATCTTCAGTGCAGGATGAAATGTGTGATTATGAATGGGACATTAATGTGTGAGCTCTAACAAAGAGTGTGTATCTTAATTCTCTACAGGGTTTTCCACCCCTAGGTGTTACTTCAAGGGGCACGAATCCGATTTCGATGGTGATATCTTTGTGCGAGATACCACCCTATTATGAGTGCTAGTTTAGCAAATCTACTTTGTTATGGTCCCACTAATGACTTAGTGCATGAAATTGCAGAAACTGACCTGCATTGTTGATGAGTGACACAGGACCTTTTTGGTGGTAATTGAAACATATTCTGTAAACTGATTAAATTTCAGCAAACACTTGATCGAAAAATAGAGAACTGAAAAGTGGCACATCCTCTAAGTTAATGCACCAAAGGCTAGATGTACTAATAATTTTTACTGAATCTTAAATTGATATTCTAACGAAATCATAATTTGTCATTCAGTAAATCGCATACATTTTTCCACGAGCGATTTCTGAGGATTTGCTTCATAAAAATACGAAATTGCTGGAAGCAATTTCTACGCATTTGTAAATTGTGAATTGTACTCAGACACTTACTGATGACATCACAATCATGAAAAATATTGTTGCACATCACTTCTGAAGTACAGGAGCTTGCAATGAGGACCTGTTTGAACTCCCATCTACTTTTGTTTGGAAAATAGCTACTCCGGTAAGACCAACAGAAGACTCCTCAAGAAAGCGGAAACACAAGTTCTCAGATGATGAGATAGCTTATATGTGTGGAGGAGTGTGGAGCTGACACAAACCAACTCTTTGGAAAAGCCTCTCTATCTAGGCCTGAAGCCTAAAAAAAGCAGATTTGGAGTTGTATCCAATGACGGATCAAGCTGTGGACGCAACAACTCACAGTATTTCTGAAATTCGGAAGTGGTAGTACAGTCTTTGCTTTTTCATGAAGGAGAAGCTGGCCAGTAGGAGGAAGGAAGTAGCTGGCTCTGGAGGGATACCTTCTACCCAACCACCACCAACGGCAATAGAAGAGGCCATAGATAGCACCATCACTACAGAGGCTATACCTGGCCCCCGTAGTCTCACTAAAATTGACACCTCAGAACCTCCTCAGGAGCACACAGGGTAGTGTTTTTTGGTTTAAATTAACACAATACAAATGTTGGCGCTTAAAATGAATTTATTATAATACTAATTACATTAAATAAAAACAGATAAAATGTGTTATGGATTAATGTAACTGTTCAGTCCATTGACATTTGTTATGTTCAATAGATTGCATTATGGGATTTGTAGTTTAATGGCAGTCTTAGTAGTTTTAGCATTTCAAAAGAATCAAATGAAAATATTGTGTTACTGTGATTTACATAATGAAATACAATAACGTGCACTTGTATCATGATTCTAGCAAGAAAAGAAAATAGTGCTTACACTTCAACATAGGCTGCTATGTTTCATTTAAAATTGCATACACATTAATTACACTTATAAGGCATTTTTTATACAGAAAATGAAGACAACATTATAGAAGAACGTGATGGTCAAAATGAGAAAGATTAGGTGATCAGTAGTATAACACAATGATAAGGATGAACCTGTGGCGATCACACCATCACCAATATTGTTTGAAACAACTCTGCCTACAAGAAGAGACACACCTAGATTTAGGAGAAATCTCTGGGCAACTGCACAACATAAATCTAACACTTTTATACAGAGACTCGGAAGTCAGGGATTCTTTCTTACCGTGCCAACCTTGGTTTCCAACCAGGCCTGCGAATACAGGTTCTGCACCATCCAGACAGAATTTGTGAAAATTGAAAAAGCAATGTTGGACATTCACACAAAACCATTGGATACAATCAACATGCATAAAAGAAACATAGAGAAAGGCACATCTGCTATGATTAATAGTATTGACAATTTAAATGAAACAGTGAAGTCACAAAGAGAATCTATTGTTGAGCAGACATAGAAACCAAATAGAAGACATCACCATGTATTTGAAATGCAACATTTTGGAAGAAGTGTGAAACTGTTGCAACTTCAGCAGGGATGCACAGTTGTATCATACGTATCCAGTAAAAAATGTCCCAATACTGCAAATATGTGTCTAAAATGTTTCCAAACAACCCAAATACATTCTAGTGGTTCAGCTACCCCTGCAATAGAAAACGAGGAGACTTCTAGCCACAGTAGTATCTCTATCTCTAATGCTATAAGATCTAGGTGTACATGCAGTTTGTCTGCTGATTTAGAAGTGGATATGTTGGCAACTGACCAAGACAGGCCCACTCCCAGTAAAACAAAGAAGGATGCATTGAATGTATTTTTTTTAAAATCCAAAAGAGATATGTATTGTGTTACTCTAATGTGCATGTAAAACTGTTGGGAGAAAAAAAAGTTTTACTTAGTCTCTACTGTGAGACTTCATATTTCTTGTGGAGAAATATGGAAATAAAAATGTCCTTTCTGCATTCTGACTTTGACTATCTCATTTTACATTGCATTGTTCACTTGAACTACACTTACTTGAAAAATAATTGTTGGTAATGTAACTGCGTCTCTGCCTTCCATCTGCTGTTCTGCTGGCATCTTGGGGTATGTTTAATGGGTAGTGGTCTTCCTCTTCATCAAAACAGTCCTCCTCAGGCTGTATTGGAAGTCCCTTCCTTGTAGCTGTATTGTGTAGTATAGCACAAGCTGCCACAATCTTGCATGCCACTGGAGATTAATACTGAAGACCTTCACCATTCTTATAAGTAAGTTTGATAACTGCCCTTTTCTGATTATGGTCAATTTTATAATGGTATTTACACCCTGAACTTGGATTGAGGTATGAGATCAAAATCCATGTACATAGCGCATAAGCACTGTCATCTAACACAAATGAAAAATACAATTAAACCACTCCTATATAGTAATGAATCATCATATATAAATGTGAAATTCTGAAATACCTTAAAGATAATCATCCCAAAAGTCTCCTCTGACAAACCGGTTGTAAATACCAGAGTGCTAAAATATGTAGACGGCATGGGTGGAATCTGGAAATTCGACCTCCAGGTCAGAAAGTAAAGAGCCAGCATTTCAAACTATTTGAATGTTTAAGAAGTGCTAGCTTTTCTGGTTCCTATACAACAATTCTGTAGCATTAGTAGGGAAAATAAAAACATGTGTTCCATAAACACAGCCTGTAACCTGTGGGAAATATGCCACATGAAGAAAGGATCAAATGTGTTTTTCTACAAGTCTTACTGTGAGATGAGGAAAAAAATATATCTACATATGCTTAGCCGCATTGCACCTAAAACATTGCGAAAGAGTGCTTTGGGAAACCAATCTACAGTGGTAACACCCACTTGATAGCTTCCTGAGGCTAAAAGGTCTAGGCAGCAAAGTACCTGAATGTGGGTTGTGATATCAACACTCCTGTGTGTGTCCCTACCCAACACAAGGTCTTGTGGAAATGAGCCTTTTTAGAGGCCCACCGGTGCAGGGGTTCACCCTTATCTGTCCACGGGTCCTTAAACCAACAAAGAAGAGATTGGCACTGAAGCTGGAATTCAAAGAACAAGTCTATTCACTCATGAGTGAGACCACGTTCATGCAACACCCTCAAGTGTTCCAGGAGGTAGTGACTTGAATACACAAACCATGGGTCTTTTATATTGAGTTTGTTGCAGAGTAAGCATGGAGACTTAAATGGAAGGTACAGTTCTTCACAGAAATAGTTATCGACAAACATGGGCAGATGGATATCACTTAGTCAGCAAAATGGGAGGGGAAACAGAACTGCTTACATCAGTAAGACATGATGGACAGTTACATTTTCAAACAGGTGCATTCTAGCAGCTACAGGCCTCTGAGCTCATACATTGCTTGAGCTTAGAATAGAAGGAGTTAACTAAAGCTGATGACTGAAGCAGAATAGAAAGGCAAGCAACAGTGAAGACGGAAGAACCACATGGATAACAAAATGGATGCCACAACCAAGATGGCTTCAGCTCATGCTAACAGCAATTATTTGTGATTTCCACAGACGGCCCTTATAGCATTAGCTGAAGACATCTCTATGATTTAGAAGGAGCATGGAAGATATCATGGACGTCAATCATCATTAACTCACTAATTTCTTGGTCTCTTACTAGTCGGGCATTTACATTTTTGGCATTTTGTTTAGCTGGTATAGATGAGGTACAGGTAGAAATACAGAGGGATCAGAGCATCGGGCCACATTGTATGCATAAGCAACAGGTAAACAGAATTGCAAGAAATATACATAGAACTGACAGCAGCTTCCATCCCCATAAAGTAAATGCACCCCATAGCTATCCAGTCCAAGTCCATGTCCCTGAATCCTAATGGATTTCAGTGGCTATTTTATGCAGCTTAGAAATTGCTTCAAAAACTGAAGGAGCGTGGTCAGGGATGTAGACACAACAACTGCTCCCGATGATGCGGCATGCTCTACCACGATCAGGCAAGACGACATCCAAAACCATCCTGTTAAGGAGCACCACAATTGTCACATTTTGTAATTCTTCTGTGATATTTCCAAGTGCCTTGGCTGTCTGATTGGTTACAGACTCTACAACACGTGTCAAGCGCCTTATCTTTCTGCTGTTTAAGGCCGCACCAACAAAGAAGACCAGTCCCAAATTAAAGTCAACTTACTGCTGCAATGCAGTATCAGTTTGATCCACCTCATCATGATTTATTGTCCTCTTAAATCGATTCTTGGAAATGTCATTAAACAGTTTATAGTCTTTACGGTAGGATGCAGGTGCTAAGAACACAGGTGTTAGCAAAAAGAACACAAAACATGTACCCGACCAACCAATAGGTAGAAGGTAATATCCCTTATTTCCACAAAGAAAATAGGTGTTGTGTGATGACAAAAAACTGCTATTGTTCGCCCCATTAATATTTAACACCAGAGTCCATTCACTTTTCCCCACAGGAATACTGCCAATACTGTTCACACAAAGGTCTACTCAAGCTCTAGTAACAGCTATAACAGGAGGTCCATCACCCTTGGCAGTTCGAGTGTTAGGGATAACACAGTGTGTGGAGGAATTTCCTCGGCGATACTCCTCCATTTCCCATACAGTTCCTTTAGCTTGTGGATCTCCTTCTTCATCAGGGTAACAAGCTCTGTTTAGTTGGGCATTAAGTCTTCCTACACCAAAGTCAGTAATGTTAGCAACATCAGTAGTTCACAGCAGCGCAAACCAGGCCCTGCAAGAGCCATTGTGTGAAAACGGCAAAGGAATAAAAGGCATTTCTCCCTTTTTCTGATGAGCTGGAATCATTCCACACACCCTACAGTTGGTAATGTTCGTAGCATTGTGGGTGTGGTGCAATATTTGAATGAACGTATTGTTGAGATAGGACATTCGGTGCTTCTTCTCATGATAAGGAAGAGTGAAGTTGTGGTGTTCAGTGGGGACAGGAGTAGGAGCAGTCAATAGATTTCAATCAGGAGCTACTCCCTCTACAACCCATATTATCATAGCTACCAGAACAATAATTGAAGTGAGTCCAATAATGAACATTGTCTTTCGATCACAGACTCTTGCAGCAGTTGATTTCTTCTCCGTAGGCATATTCATCTCGACGTTGAAAAACAGATGTTGCCCTAAGGTCCTGGGCAGCCGTTTCTTCACTGAGGTTGAGACGAATATCACTAAAAGAGTCCCCCTCCCTTTGCTACTCATACTTTCACTAACCCAGGACAGTGGCTCAAACAGTCTTTTTCAGCAACGAAGTGTCTTTCTTCCGGGGTCGCAGCTGGTATTGAGATGTACCAGGAATCGTGTGGTCCGGGACGACTTCCTCAGATCCTTCAGGTGACGCAGCTCGGCCTCTCTTGGTGTTCAGGATATCGCGGTGATCTTTCAGCACAGCAGGTTCCACCAAGGCAGACGGCACGTTCTTACAGTGGGTGGAATGGACCCAGTTCTTCCGATTGGTCATTCAGACTGCATTCTGGTCGCCAGAAGAACTTTCTCAGGTCCCCGCCACCGAGGTTCCAGGCTGCTCGACCTCTGGAACACCTTCACCATCACCTGGTCACCGGGCCGCAGATCATGACCATCACCTTGCGACCTGTCAGGAAGTGCTTCTCAGACCTGTTGATGAATAGAAAGCAAGCTGTCAGTCAACTGTGACAAGTAGTCACTCATCAACACCTGGGGAACATCATAGCTTTGGGACCCCCCAAATATTCATGGGTCTGCCAAAAAAAACCTCATAAGGTGTAAGGCCAGATCGAGTATGGGGTATCGATCTAATGGAGAGCAATGCTAAGGGCTGGGCATCAGGCCATTTTCACTTTAATCTAACAGGCACCAAAGACACAGCAACTGTACCCTAAACTCTAGTCCTTCCCTAACTCCTGTGTTGCCCTGCTAGCGCACTGCTCTTTTGTCGGGCCGCAGATGGTACCTAGTGTGCCCAGGCACCTCCTTATCAGCAAACAAAGGTGTAGACTTTCATTCACTTGGGGACCGGGTCTCAGAGGCCTGATGCACAGAAACTGGAGTATCTGAAGCAACCCTTGTTTCAGAGGGGGTCCCCTCAGGCAAAACCTCCTTGCTCTTGTTATCGGTCGGTGCCTCTCTTAGCTAGGCATCAAAAAAAGGAACAAAGCAAGGTATCAGCTCTCCGTCCTGATTTGTGACCCCGTCTTTTTTTTTTTTTTTTTTTTTTTCACGTTTAATCTAACTTTTTTATTCCGTATCCTCCAACATACCATCTTCTTCAAAAATGTTTATCCTGTCACATGTGAGGCACTTTATGTATTCGAAAGTTGCTACTGCAACAGATTTGCCAATCCAGGCCTTTTTCTGGAGCATGACACATACATAAAACATCCTTGGCAGTGGATCTCTTTTACCCAATGCATTTTGGGCTTTCGATAGCCCTTCTTCAGGAGTTCAATACAAGTATTAAAACAGTTACATTAGTTAGTGTTTTCAAATCTGTGTACATCAATCAAAATTACAATAGACAAGCCATACCATGTTTTTTTTTTTTTTTTTTTTTTTTGATTTCAAAAACCTTTATTCAGCATGAACATGTAATACACAGCCCTATGCCTACAACCAACTCGTGGCCGGCAGCGTGGTACAAGAAGGAGAAGGAATGTTAAACACAGCTGCCTGCCCACAACCCACCAGGGGCCGGCCGCGGCACAGGAAACGAGATAATCAGCATGCCATTACAAGAGACCATCACCCCAAATACATCTACATTGAAACAGGCGACCCGCAATAACATGTAGCAGTGGTATAAATGCATCCATCTGTAGCGCCTAGGGGGTCGTTCCAACTCTCACCACAGTTCACTGCCTGGCCGATGGGCAAGAGGCGAGCCATTACCACGGGAGCGGTATCTAAGAAGGTCAAGGGGAGAGCGGGAGGAGAGCCCACTACGTCTGTGGATGTGACAGCAGGTATACCTGTTGTGACCCCGTCTTTCACCCAAGAATTATCCAACAGTGGTAGGGGTACACGTTTCTTCCGGCCTTCCACCTTCACCGCTGTTATAGTGGCCAGCAACACCTGGGCTGGGTCCCTTCACCTCGGCTCCAAATTAGACTTGCACTTAGTCCCCTGGTTGGATCTGATATCCTGGCCCCTCTGGCAATGGTTGTAGGGCAGCAGATATCTGTTAGTGAACAGAACAGAAATCTTTAGACACAACATATAAATAATCAATAACAAGAGGATATTCAATTTCAGAAACACCCCTATATTATTTTTCTGAAGAAACTAAAAAAAAAAAAAGGAATTTCAAAACAATTATTTTTTTTAACAAACTTGTACTTATAAGTCATAGAAATCACAATACAGCTTCTACTTTGTGAACCTTCACTATTGTGCAAAACTGCAGACACCTCTAAAATTATTTTCCTTGCATAAGAACAACCATGTTTTGCGCTTATGACCATGCTCTCATATTATAGGTGTAGTGGGAAACTCTAAAACTGTGACTGTAACAGAGATCCATATTACATGAATAACTGATAAATTAAACATAACCTAATAGCTACATGAATTTTCCAGCAGAACTTTGTGGCAGACAAGAAAACAAGCAAAGAACATTTTGTTCTTACAAATGTATGCTAAGGCCATATGGGCATCTTTTCTAGCATTGTGAACCATATGCATCATACTTTTCACGAACCGGGCCATGTAATATCATATTCAGGGGAGAAACCTATTCGCCAGCTCTAGCAAGGGCTGTCAGCTCGATTACATAGACTAACTGATGAGGGACTAGTGATGCCTCTGCGACTTATGTAGTGCTGCAATAACATAAACAATAATGGTGTTGCCACCTGGAAATTTGGAACAAAAACCACCAACATATAGTTCCCCTTAAAGCTCAAATAAGGGAGCATCAGTCTGTTCTACCCATCCTTTCATCCTTATCCAATTCCAATTCCATCAGTTTACAGAAAGGAGGGGTAGTAACATGGCGTATTTATTTATTTTGTTAATTCTAAAAATTTGTTCAAACAGTATTACTTAATAGCCAATTAGACGTGCACTGGTGAGGTGCTTTGTCTTATTCAAAAACATATTCACAGCATCCTGTGAAATGAATGAATAAAGCGAGCCCAACCGATTGTCTCATGGCCATTCCTAGACAGCTCAGACAGGCGAGAGAGAGAGAGAGAGAGTGAGAGAGCGAGAGTACACAACAACAAGCTGCCCTGCGTACTTTCCATGCAGAATAGCTCACAATAATACATATAATAGGCACATAAACCAAGAAAAAAGGACACAATAATACATACACCAAGCACAAAAACTAAAAAAAGAGAGTGTGTTACTTAATTTTGCATACACTTAATTTGCCCAGGAGCCAGTCTCCTACTCCCCCTTCGACAGTAGGTAACCTAAGCAGGTGACCTCCTGTCGACAATACTTACCCCCTTTGGCAGCTGGGCACGAACAGACTTGTAGAAGGTAAATAGCTAGGGGAAACCACGCCAAGGAGGCCACGTCCAATACTATTGGACTGTACTACTTTGTACATTTTGCTGTACAAGCACATTGAGCTAACTAGAAAACATTAATCCAATGACCAAATAACAATTCCTTTAGCTATTGTGCTGTTTAACATGATGGCGCATTAATGCAAACTACATGTTATTGCCTCCTCATCTGGCCCTGGCACAGTAACCTTAAATTGAAACCATTATTCTGCATGCTTGGCAAAGCTGCTTTCTGTGTCAGGAGCTGCAGATGACCCACAGAAGCTGCCTCCCCTCCTTCTCTCTTATGGCTTCATAGAACCTGTCTGGTCTTTTGCCAAAAATAATAAGCAGAGCCTCCCCTCTCTCTCTACACTCTGGCCCCCTCCTTCAGAATGTTTACCAAGGTCGAAGTGCCAGAGCAAGCCTGCCAGAAATAAACCCTCCTTCGTCCGCTCTGGTCTCTCCCCCCTTCTGTTTCATAGAGGAAATGCACTTTTTAAAATACGTGTCTTTCTAAGCACATAAATACACAGCACTGTTTCATTTAAATGCGCATTCTTCTTTGCATTTTTCAAAAGTTTCACTTTTCCTATGTAAAAACAAATGTACATTGTTACTAGTATTTCTGCTCAAACCATATTTTTATTTATGTATTATTATTTATTATTTATTCATTCTTCAAAATTTTAAGTGTAATTCTTCCAATGGCATCTGCAGAACACAATGACGACAACAAACCAAATTGAGCTCATTCCAGCCATTTTCAAGAAGGGGCCACACACTCATAACAGACAACACAGCTTTCTGAGGCAAGCCATCCTTACACAAAGAGCACAGTCGCTACTCACTCAAACAAGTACTTCACAAGCATCACCACCGGTGTCAGTCCACAAACCTCATAGACACTCAAACACACAATCAAACCACAAATCAACACCAGGACAAAAACAAAAGGCAGCCAACAGACTGCACTCAAACCAAACCAATTGTAAATCATATTTACAAACAAAAGAGCTCTCAAAAGCAGTTCAGAGACTGCACCAAGACAAGTAAAACAGCCCAGAGTCTGTTCCATGTTCAAGAAGACAGGCTCTAGCCCCAGACCTTTTCCAAAATACGCCGAATCACCAGTTGGTCTGGCAGAGTGTTTGCAAACACTCTGTGTCTTTACCAAATCATACTTATTCCAGAAGGTATGCCTATTACAGGGGTCCGCAGACTCACCCAAAACAAGATAGGGTAAAACCCCCAAGCCTTTGCAAGAAGACACCCAATTACCAATTGGCCTGGCGGAACACTCAAGAGCGCTCCGTATCAACACATATGAATTTTACTAAATGCAGGCATGTTCTTCCAAGTATACCCATTCAAACAAATATAAGGAGAAGAATCCCCACATTACCTGCCTTTATTTATTGCAATAAATAAACAAAGAAACAAAACCAGAATCTTGGCCAAGCAAATCCAAAATCAAGAGTGCCGCTTCAGCGACCTTACCAAACAAAAGTCTCCAGTCTCCAACTGCCAATCTCTTGGTTGACCGAATGGTCACTGCGCCAAAGGAGATCTCAGTCGGGACCGGCCACCACCTGGAGGGTCAGATCAGGAAAACCAGAAAAGTCACTTCGGTCTGCAAAGACAAGGGTCTCCTCATGCAGGGTACCTCCTCAGCAATATTTCATTCCTCCGTCAAGACCACTCCTTCGGGCGGCCGCGTCTTTGATGAGCCCCACGAGTCGACGCCAAACTGTGGAAATGAGCCTTTTTAGGGGCTCACCGGTGCAGGGGTTCACCCGTATCTGTCCACATGTCCTTAAACCAACAAAGAAGAGATTTGCACTGAAGCTGGAATTCAAAGAACAAGTGTATTCACTCCTGAGTGAGACCACATCCATACAACACCCTCAAGTGTTCCAGGAGGTAGTGACTTGAATACACAGACCATGGGTCTTTTATACTGAGTTTGTTGCAGAGTAAGCATGGAGATTCAAATAGAAGATACAGTTCTTCACAGAAATAGTTATCGACAAACATGGGCAGATGGATATCACTTAGTCAGCAAAGTGGGAGGAGAAACAGATCTGCTTACATCAGTAAGACACGATTGACAGTTACATTTTCAAACAGGTGGATTCTAGCAGGTACAGGCCTCTCTGAGCTCATACATTGCTTGAGCTTAGAATAGAAGGAGTTAACTAAAGCTGATGACTCAAACAGGCAAGCAACAGTGAAGACGGAAGAACCACATGGCTATTAACAAAATGGATGCCACAACCAAGATGGCTTCAGCTCATGCTAACAGCAACTATTTGCGATTTCCACAGTCTAACACAGCGATTAAATCTAAAATAACTTTACTGTTGAGCCTATACATACTATACAGCTCTTCCTCAGTCTGCTGAAACAAAGTCACCCTGAGTCTGAAACTGCGCCTTCTGCTGTTGTGGCGTGGATCAAACAGCTTCATCCTCCTTGTCATGGCATACAGAACCTCCATTGTTGAAATAAAAATTCAAAGTTTCCACCCCTTTTATTGTTTGCACCTGATTGCCACTTCCTCCCACTTAATTCTAATATGAAATGTAAAAACCTGCTTTTGCGACTGTTCACAATTAGCGAATGAGTGGCACATTCCAAAATAAGAAACACAAATTGGTAATCACTAATAAGTAATCGCAAATTCCAGTCAAAAAATATAGTGAGTTGGTAAGATTCCATTCACATCGCTATTTGTGCTACTGGCGATGAAAGACACTGATAAATTCCAAACTTGCCTTTTGTTACTAACCTGTTTAAGACTGATTACCAATTCACAATTTGTTTGTACGTCTGACCCCAAATTTCTAAGTGAGAGGCATGTACAGCAGTATTCCTGAATGCTGGGGCTCTTCAAACAAGACACTGGACATTGAATTCTTGTTCCTTCTCATTTGATGAGAATTTTATGAGGTCCATAGTTTCTCTGGATGAGTTGGTTAGTTAATGTGCCTTCTCGTACTGTTGAGAATACTCAGTGGTGCAGATCAAAGAGCTCAAGTTAGTTGGCTATCTAGTGTAAACTGTAATATTCATGTCATACTATCCAGGCCACGGTAATTGGGAATTGTTTGTATTTGGATGTTGGAATAGAATGAGTTTGAGCATGCTTCCATCTGTGGCAACTGCAAACACCATGGCTAAAATTGATGTTGCTGATCTAATTCCCTTCGATTGGGCAATCTCCTTATTGGACTGGTGCTTCCTGCCTTCAGTTTGCCTTCATACCAGCTTACCCTGCTGTGTTTTATATCTTATACATCTTTCAAATAACGATTCAAAGGCACTGCATTACTAGTTCAATCCATGCACTTTATTAAATGGTTGGGCTAACACGTGCTTCGCTGTTTGATTGATTCCTCTTGCCCTCATGTGTTCTCTAGAATTTTTCTAAAAACATAATAAAACGAACATAAATATATACAATATTTTTGTTATAAGTACAAGTTGTTGATCTAACACTCATCTGATCTTCCACATCAGAGGCTTCCAGCAATATGCCCCTCTTGTGTCAATGAAGGGTCTTCCATCCCTTGTTAAGAGTGTCATTAAGCATTCTTTACAGTTCACAGAGATAGCACGCCTTACCTTAGCATTGCCTATAAAGCTTGCAGACCCAATGGCCCCTATATTTTCCTCCTGGCCTACCTTTGGCCTCCTCCACAGAGGGTCATGATAGACTATATAACCAAAGTCATGTAAACTGATCTTGTGAGACAACTCTTCAAAGCCCTCATCCAAGCATTGTTGACACCTTCTCAGTTTAATATAAGTGGTGCCTGCTGTGATCCACCCAGGTGCCATTGCTATATCTGTCCCTGCAATGGCATGCAGTTTCAGTACAGGTGGCGAAGGTTCCTGGGACCTCTACTCTTCTACTTCAGACTCCCACCTCTTTTCATTTATTTGCACCATCTCAGAAGGGATTTATAAGGTGGTTATGTATAAAACAATATCTTTACCAATGTTACTAATCTTTGTACAAACCATCTGCTTGGTACATCACAAGGGTTCCTACTTCAGTTCTACCATTCAAGAGATAGCCCAGGCTCAGTCTCTCTTAACCAAAAATGTACCTTGACGGCCATACCCCCTCTCGGATGGTAGGTGAAATATATCCGAAAGGAAATATGTGTGCTTGAAATGACAGCTAAAAGTTGAATGTTAAGCTTAGAAACAAAAGAATGAGTATATTTAAAAAATAGTATATTCTAATCACTGAGCTATGAAGTAAGGCATCTCTCCCCTTTTATAAGTTGGTCAAACATTTAGGTTTCCCATAAGGGACCCGAGTGTGAAGGGGAGCTAGTAAAGGGTGTATTTTAGCCATAGTCATCCTCTGGCCACTAAGATCGAGAGAGCCACAATTGTGAGCTGCAGGGAAGAGAAATGAAATCTACTATGAGCAAAACAAGATTGTTTTCTCCCCTCACATGCACCATGAGGATTTGCATAGAACAAAGATGCTACCTCAAGTGGGAAGCTGGCTTCCGACACTGTAGGTTTTTTCTCCGGTCCTACAATTAGCCCAGCTTAAGGTGTTTCTTAAAAGACACTTTTCATTTTAAGGCACCCATAAATTGTGTGGACTTTTACATGAGATAATATTGATTAAGCAGGTGTGCACTTTTTCTGTGGCGTTGGGGCAAAGTTATTCCAGTTGATAACCTCTATGTTGGCAATGTGATGCGAAATGCCTGTTTTACTTGCCGGTGACCTACGTCACTCTTTCTTCCTTTCTTGTCCTAGTACTTGCTTCATGAGAAGTCTCCACCTCCCTCATAAAAAGCATCCCCAAGAATAAACAGTTTTCTTTAAGGCAATTCCTTTGAAAAAAGGAATTTATCTATTGGACCTATCCTGCTCCACCTCTAGTGTGGGCCATAAATAGAGAATGGCAGAAACCTACATCTTGTTAGTACCAAGTTAAATAATCCAGATTGCAAACAAAGTTCTTCCAGGAGGGACAGTGGGTCGAAAGAACAGGGACAAGGAAGGATCTGAGTAAGGACGATTACCAATAAGGGTGGGGGGAATGACGGGGGTGACAGAGGTAGCTAATGAATGCTCCCCAAACTCGGGCTAGGAAGCAGCCATTCGGCTTCTAGAGTACCTCTGAATATTAACTGAAAATGTTTGTCCAACTTGAGAGTAGGCCTTAGAGATAACCAGCCTTATCCATCAGTCCAGTGTAGATACTGAAGATTTGTACATTTTCAGGACAATACCAAAATTCACAGATATTTTATCACATTAACGGAACATAGCAGATCTATTCAAATACATTTGAACTGCTCTGACAGTGTCAAGTAAAAAGTTACATATGGAAGAATCAGTAGACCTAACCTTTAAATCATGGGGTCATAAAAAACGGTAAATAAAAAGGCTTTCCCTGGAGGGAACTGTAAGAAGCATGTATGGGAGAAAGAACTAAAGGCATGTTCCAATGATGAGCTAGATCTCAAATTCTGGCCATTAGCGATGAAAAGCCCAGGAAAAAAGTAGTGCTATTAGAACTCAGACAGATGGAAACTCAGACAGATGGAAGCTCACCCAAAGTTCTCGGAAACCCCAAGTGGCAACCCATAGTAATTGCAACATTGCTATTGATAAGCAAGCATCAAAGTAATCTTGTAAAAACTAAAGCACGTATTCAGGCTCACTCTTGGAGAGATGACAATTAATGGGACTCAATTTAGAGAAGAAGGCAGAGTGGTGATCATAAACTTTTGTTGAAGATGGTCTCTGGAATGACTGAATGGATGTAGAAACAGGTAACAAAAGGCCTAACTACTTGAGCATTGTCCTCTCAACTTCCATGCAGAGAGATACAGGCATGAGGCCTACGTTTAGACAAGGAAGGAGATGAGGTCAAGGAACCACTAATTGAATCCATTTTGTGCATATAGTAATTCAAAAAAGCAATGGGAACCAATATCTGCTGTGCAAAAATGGAAGAAACACTCTGACTATGCATCCTCTCTCAGAACCCTGAATAAGCTGTGCGGAACCATAGGAAAGGGAGGTAAAGCGAACAGGAGATCTTGAGGACCAAGGGCATGGAAATGCATCTGGCCCTATTGCTCTCTGTTTGGGACAGCAGAAGGCAAACGTTGTAGGAGAGCATTTGTCTTATCTGCAGATTACAAACTTCCTGAAAATTACTGGATACAGAGCTATCTCCTGAGATAAGGGAACAATTACACTCAATGTGTCTGCCTTGGAATTGTCTGCTCCCTGATGTTAATGTCTGGCTGAGATAGAAGCATCTTTTATGCTCATGAAAAAATGAGCCTACCTATGGATTCAAAAGAAGAGAGCCTGTCCATAGTTCTCAGTTTCTATATAATTTGGCTACCATGTCATCTATCCGAGTTATCACTGATCATGAGTGCAAATGCAAGTAGAAGCTTATGTATGTTTGCCAAATTCCTTCAAATTGAATGAATTATTTTATTCTTGTGCAGTCCATTTCTAATGAATTGCTGCCTCCCTCAATGGTAAAATTGGAATATTTTGCAAAATGTGTATCTTTCTCTGGGCATAAAAGGGGTTTTCTGAACGGGAATCTTATACGCAATCTTGCCCTACTCTACAGAATTCAGAAAGAAGGCATATACTACAATGAATGTGCGTTTCCAACAAATTGCAGGTTGAAATTAGTGTCTATAGCCATTGATTCGTGCTTACTGCAAAACCTTTTGCAACTGGGTGACTGTTTTTTCCTTTTGCTCATGTGTTTTTCAGGAAATGTGATGTTCTTAACCGAGGGCTGTCAGGATACAATACCAGATGGGCGAAAATAGTTCTTCCAAGATTAATCGGCAAAAACACCGATACAGAAAACACCGTTGCAGTTGCAATTTTCTTCGGAGCAAATGATAGTTCTATCAAAGGTATGCTTATGTTTTTACTGGTACTTTAATAACGATTGTTGAAAATGAACAATGAACCTCCCTTCCATGATGAAGAATAACGTTAGTCTATTACTGTAATTGATCACTGTCATACCTAAGCTCAACCAGTCACCTCACATTTCTTTTGTCTCATCTGTATGTGATGGGTTAGGCTTGCTGAGGCAAGGCCTGTCAGCAGACTACCATTCTCGGGCTATTCATGTTTTTCTCTGCTCCTCTCGCAGTATTGACCTATTTAAGACTTATTAGTTTACTGTTATACCTTGTTTCCAAAATCATGAGATTTGTGATATTTGCAGGACCGAGCACATTTTTGGAAAGCACTAACTTGGTTACAAAATTGAGACCACTGGTCATCAGCCGGTGACGGTCTCTGCCAGACCAAGATGACCTTGCTTGCTTCCCAAAAAAACTGAAAATCTTTATTTTCAAACAACACTTACATTTTTGAGGACTCAACAAATATGAGATCCTCAACTTAACTGTTCTTAAAACTTAAAACGTACCCACTCCTTATCTTCTTACCTTACTAACCCAACTTCCCCCTAGAAGTTTTCTTGCTCAAGATTTCTCGTTGATGATATGATCTGTTTTTGACTCCAGCTCTTATTTGTGTGTCTGGGTCATAAGTATAGTTGTTATTATGTAATGTGCGTAGAAAAGCACTATAAAAAAGGTAAATAAAATCTGCAGGCCTGCCAGTACTACGCCCACTGACATTTATACCCTAACCTTTCTTTCTATTTTTATGAGGACACATGTGTTTTTATCCTCTGCCAGGGGTTTCTTGTAAGCTGACTTCCTCATGTAGTTTGTTGGGCTCCTTTTTCGCCACTTGTTTAGCTTCAAGTAAAACCCAGGGTGCAGGTCCAAGTCTCTAAACCTGACCCATACAGATTATGGCCACAGTGCTATCGTCCCTAAGACTGCATGATATTACATTGCTGCAGGATTCTCCTTCAGATGCGGTTCTCAGGTCTGTGACACTGGTGACTGGCCATCTTTAGTTTTCATTCTGCTTAGAAGTTTTTAGGAGGAAGGGCCAGATATACTATTAATACGAATACTGATTTCCTAATTGCGAATCTCTCTGAATTGCAATTAGGTCATCGATATTCCTAATGTATGAAACTCTTTTGAGCTTCATCAGTGATTCCTAGTGGGTCGCAAATAGACTTACCTCATGTATATTAATGAGGAAGGTCGAAATTTGCGACCCATTAGGAATTGCAGCCATCACAGGGATTTTGGCCTGTTGAGGTCAGCAGACCACCACGTCTGTGACTGTTTTTTAATAAAGCAATCTTTTTAAAAAACATTTTTAAATGCAACCCATTTTCCTTGAAGAAAAAAGGGATGCATTTAAAAAGAATTATGAAACTTTGCAGTTTAATTTTTTTAAGAGTAGGCCGTGGGCCCACCGCCTGTTATAAAAAAATATTTGTTTTTCATTTTCAAAGGGGGAGGGGCGCCTAGCGACCCCTTCCCATTTGCAAATGGGTTACCACCTCCTTCAAGGAGTGGGCAAAATATGAATGTTTTGCGACCGTAATTTGGTTGTTTCATACATTCAGATTCGGTAATTGAAATGGATGACCAAAACAGGCCCTTTCAACCAAATCGCAAGCAGGAGTTGTGATTTGATAATGTTTTACTCAATCGCAATTTGTGTTTTGTACAAATGTAAAAGCATTATTTACGGTAGGAAACGACCCAATTGGCTGTTTCCAAAAATGCAAAAATGCTTCGTGCATGGGGCCCCAACTCTTGAGGAAGCCATGAAAGTAAGGGGAGGAGGATCAATACTATTTTCTCCTCGCTAGATGGTTTGTTCTTTACAGATAGTATTGTTTGGATCATGCTTGGATTACCTCACTAGAGAAGACAATGAAAAGATCTCAATCTCGACTGATAACAGAGCACTCTCCCAGATACTTAATAGGCCTGTTCTGACAGATTCCCTTTAGGTGCTTGTGTTCTTTTGCAATTGATTTTTATTCTCAACAGCTACAGCATACACAACACATTTCGTGAAGCACAGTTATGGTTCACGTGAGGTGGCCATATTTTGTAACAGCACAAAAGCACATGTTTCTGTGTACCTTACAGGCAGTGAGTTTTTTTTTTTATAACTTAAATGCCTTCTTCCTTAATGCTGGGTCCAAGAACCAGGCAGAGGGTTGCTGGCTTTTGCCGTGGACTTTGCTTGTAATAAGGTAGTGCAGCAGCTCCAGAAAGAAATCTGGAAATTTCATTCCTCAGCGTTCAGAGTGTTTCGGGGTTGACCACTAACACAATGCCTTTCCAGTTGTGTAGCGGGTGGGGGGGTTGGCAGCAGCTCCTAGTACAATGATGGGAGCCACACCACCCGCAAGATGGTGGGTGGCGACTAGCTCGGTGTACCTGGGCGATCCCTGCTGTGGTTGGCAGTGGTGATGAGCTATTTTTTGCCCTCCCCCTCCACCCCTTAGCAGTGCGGCTACAGAGCAGTAGGAAGGGGCCTGGGTGAGGCCCGAGACTGGCGGTGTGCCCCAGCTGGGGTGGAGGAACTCTTTTGCTGTTTGGGGGCCACGTGAGCCCACGGGGTGACCACCAGAGGAGGCTGGAGTGCGCAGGATCCCATTACCCACCGGATCTATTCAGAGGCGAGCCTGGAGCTCCATCAATCAATCATGGGTTTGTAAAGTGCGGCTACTCACTCATGAGGGGGCTGGTGATCCGGTTGGGTGTGGAGGTTTTAGTCGAAGAGCCAGTTCTTGAGGACCTTCCTGAACTGGGTCAACAATGCGGATTGCCTAAGGTGAAGGGGCATGGTGTTCCAGGTCTTGGCAGCAAAGTAGGAGAAGGATCTTCCTCCATTTCTGGTCTTGTGCATCCATGGGACGGAGGCCAAGGCGAGTTGAGCGGAGTTGTCTGGCGGGTGTGTGGAAAGCGAGGCGTGGTTCAGCTATTCTTGTCCCGCATCAACTTGTAGGCATGTGTGAGGCGCTTGAAAGTGATTCTCTAGCTGAAAGGGAGCCAGTGGAGTTGTCGGAGGTGTTGTGTCATGTGGGTACGGCGGGGATGTCAAGGACCAATCTGGCCACGGCATTTTGGATGTTCTGTAGTTTTCTGAGCTGTTTCTGGGTGATGTTAGTGTAAAGTGCGTTGCTGTAGTCAAGTCTACTGTTGATGAGTCCATGGGTTACCATCTTTCTGGATTCTGTGGGGAGCCATCTGAATGTCTTTCTAAGCAGGCAGAGCATGTGGAAACAGGATGAGGATACTGCGTTGATTTGGTGGTTCATTGAGAGCGAGCAGTTCAGTATGATGTCAAGGTTGCGTGCGTAGTCCGTCTGGGTGGGAGAGGTTTCTAGTGCGGCGGGCCACCAGGTGTGTGGAAAGCGAGGCGGTGGTTCAGCTATTGTGATCCTGCGTAGTGGAGAGCCTTGTAGGCATGTGTGAGGCACTTGAAAATGATTCTGGAGTTGATAGGGAGCTTATAGAGTTGTCAAAGGTGTTGTGTCATGTGCCTACAGCGGGGATGTCGAGGACCAATCTGGCTGCGGTGTTTTGCATGTTCTGTAGTTTTCTGAGCTGTTTCTGGTTGACTCCAGCGTAGAGTGTGTTGCTGTAGTGAAGTCTACTGGGGATGAGTGCATGGGTTTATTTTTGTTTATTTATTTAGAAAGTTTTATATAGCGCGAACATGACCACCAAGGGTATCAGAGCGCTTTACAGTTTATAGATCAAGAAGAGTGCAAGCAAACAAAAACGGTGAGCAGCCAAAATATCGAAACTAAAATATCTACCTACACTAATATCGAGTTTTAAATATCGAAGGGACAGAATATCGATGTCAATAATATCTATGGACAGAATATCGATCCTAAGGTATGTATTTTAATATCGATGTTAGTAATATCGAAGTTAGTAATATCGACATCAAATATATCGATTTTACTAATATTGATGTTACTAATATCGATATTCATATTATTGTTATGTATTTTATTATGTATTTAATATGTATGTGTTATATGTTTTTAGTTAAGTGTTCTACTGGTTTTAACATATATGTATACAATTTTTATATGTTAACAATGGTTTTTTAAGTCAATTTTGTGTTTTAGTACCGTAGCGGGTTGTGGGTTTATAGGGGAATAGGGTGGGAAGTAATTTAATTATATGGAATTAATTATACATTTTTAGGAATTATACATTAATTTTAATTAAATTTTGCGTTTAAGTTCTGTAGCGGGTTGTGGGTTTATAGGGGAATAGGGTGGGAAGTAATTTAATTGTAATTAATTAATAATTTATTTTCATTTATTGGTATTGATAATTATATTATTTTTAATTAAGTATTAATTGGTAATTAATTGTTATTAATTGGCAATTAGTTTTAATTAGTTGATTAATTGATAATTATGTTAAGTGTATTATTTTATTAGTGGAGTGTGTCGTGCGTTTATAGGGAATATTGTTGGAAGTTATTGAAATCTAATTAAGTAATTATTAAATTAGTTGTTGGGTATTGATAATTAATTAATTGGACAATAATTATTAATTGGTAAATATTCTAAATTATAATATTTTGGTTATGAAAAATAATGAATTTTTGATTAATCATCAATTGTGAATTAAATATAATTAAATATTATGCATTGATATTTCTAATTAATATATTAATAAGTAGTTATTAATTGTTAATTAATGTGCAATATTTATTATTTTTGCGTATGAGAAATATTTAATAGTTCAATATTTTTTAATTGGTAATTAATGTTTCATAATTATTATTTTGCGGTATATATTTTTTTAAATTGTTAAATATATTTTAATTGGTATTTACTTTTAAATAATTCCTATGTTTTTGGTTATGAAAACTATTTTATCGTTTAATATTTATTATTTGGTAATTAATATTTATTAATTATTATTTATTGGTATTTATTATTAATATATTGTTAATTAATTATTCTTTGGTAGTTATGTTTGTAATAATTATTTATTGGTATTTGTAAATAATTTTGAATTATTTAATAATTAAATCACTAATTATTTTAAATAATTATTTTATTTATAACTATGTTATTTTTAACTTCTACGCTATCCAACACTTTCCCTACTGTTGCACCCTCTGGAGTTGGAATAGTAAATTTTATCCCTACGCTATCCAACACTTTCCGTACTGTTGCATTCTCTGGAGTTGGAATAGTAATTTTTACCCCTACGCTATCCAACACTTTCCCTACTGTTGCACTCTCTGGAGTGGGAATAGTAATTTTTACCCCTACGCTATCCAACACTTTCCCTACTGTTGCACTCTCTGGAGTTGGAAGAGTAATTTTTACCCCTACGCTATCCAACACTTTCCCTACTGTTGCACTCTCTGGAGTTGGAATAGTAATTTTTACCCTTACGCTATCCAACACTTTCCCTACTGTTGCACTCTCTGGAGTTGGAATAGTAATTTGTACCCCTACGCTATCCATCACTTTCCCTACTGTTGCACTCTCTGGAGTGGGAATAGTAATTTTTTCCCCTTCGCTATCCAACATTTTCCCTACTGTTGCACTCTCTGGAGTTGGAATAGTAATTTGTACCCCTACGCTATCCAACACTTTCCCTACTGTTGCAGTCTCTGGAGTGGGAATAGTAATTTTTACCCCTACGCTATCCAACATTTTCCCTACTGTTGCACTCTCTGGAGTTGGAATAGTAATTTTTACCCCTACACTATCCAACACTTTCCCTACTGTTGCAGTCTCTGGAGTGGGAATAGTAATTTTTACCCCTACGCTATCCAACACTTTCCCTACTGTTGCACTCTCTGGAGTGGGAATAGTAATTGTTACCCCTACGCTATCCAACACTTTACCTACTGTTGCACTCTGTGGAGTTGGAATAGTAATTTTTACCCCTACGCTATCCAACACTTTCCCTACTGTTGCACTCTGTGGAGTTGGAATAGTAATTTTTACCCCTACGCTATCCAACACTTTCCCTACTGTTGCACTCTCTGGAGTGGGAATAGTAATTTTTACCCCTACGCTATCGAACACTTTCCCTACTGTTGCACTCTCTGGAGTGGGAATAGTAATTTTTACCCCTACGCTATCCAACACTTTCCCTACTGTTGCCCTCTTTAGAGTTGGAATAGTCATTTTTACCCCTACGCTATCCAACACTTTCCTTACTGTGGCACTCCCTGCAGTGGGTATAGTAATTTATACCTGTACGTTATCCAACACTTTCCCTATTGTTACACTCCCTGGAGTGGAAATAGTAATTTTTAGCTCTACGCTATCCAACATTTTCTTTACTGTTTTTTTTTTGGAGCTGGAGTAGTAGTTTTATTGTCGGTGCTATTTAATATTTTTTGTATTATTTTAGCTAATGTAATATATAATTAATTTTAACAATATTCAAATTAAATGTCATTTTTTAAATGTGTTATATATAATTATTTAATTTTTAGTCATGTTATTGTTTTATGTGTATGATGTATTTGTAATTTATAATAATTTATAACAAGTTATAAGTTATTAAAACAATTATTAAAATGTATTATTAAGTAAGTATATATATTATATATTATATGTATATGTTTAATTAATGTTTTATTACATTATATATATTAATTATTATTATTATTATTATATTATAAAATATATTTAATTATGTTTATTTTATGTATAAGTATTATTTGGTTTATTTTACATATTTTTTTTAAACTAAAAAATACTTTATATTTTTTATAACGATATTTTTGACATTCTATATTTTATTTTCGATATTTTTGTACTTACTATGTTGTAGATAGGATCTCGATATTCTTGTCATCGATATTTTTGTGTCGATATTTGTGTAGGTCGATTTTCTGTCCGTCGATATTCTGTCAGACATTCAACAAAAACATCATCAACAAGAAACCGCAGATTAACAGTGTAAAAATTGTCCGGGCATTCTCGTGATCCCGGCAACTGGGCCACAAATCAACGTCTCTAGCCCCCGAATCAGATGGAGAGGACAGAATGAGGCAGAAATGTCTTCATCAGGAGCCCTTTGACTTCTTTTTTGAGTATTAAATCTGTTTTATTGACAGAATATAATGTAGAGAACAAAGTTGAGATGCCTAAAACCCAGCGGGACGGCTAAGTAGATTTTAGCTATGCAGGTCAGATAACGATAAAAATATGGGTTCCAAGTTTTAAACACAGCAAGCCGCCTACAACCCAACAGGGCCGGCCGCGTCTTAAGAAATGTAGTAAGCGATGAAAAGTGCTGTAGGCTGGCGCAAAGTCAATTGACAAGCAAGGAATCTCAGGAGCCGCTTAGTGACCCTTGAGGGCAGTAGGCACATTGCAATATTCCGAATGTGAACACTGAACAAAACCAGAACAAAGGGGAACAATAAGGAATCCCACCAAAGCCCTCCCCCTCCCCCACCCTATCTCCTCAGTGAGCCAAACAAAAGAGAAAAAGGAAAATGTCAGCTTGTGTTCCCCATATGCTACTACGGGTCTACCACGTCAGTAAGTGGAAGGGGGACCGTACTACGCCTTCTTATGGGATGATAGTGGTGTCGTCAGGGACCAATTTGAGGATACGGAGGTATTGTGGGCAGGTCAGTTCCCGAAATTCTGTGGTGAGAATAGCTAAGAAGGGGGCCCAGGTTTTGGCATAGACTTCACTCTTCCCTGCTGCTGCCATAGAAAGCTTCTCCATTGTCAGGAGATTCCAGAGTTGTTGTACCCAGTGAATATGCTCCGGTACCCGGTCCGATTTCCACCTTGTCAGTATAACCATAAGTGCAGCATTCAACGCAAGTGCCATCTGTCTCCCCCTAAGTGAACGCAGAGGGAAGGTGATCACATTGGTGAGGCCTAAGAGAGTGTACGCAAGGAGTCGGGGTATGGAGGTGTTGAAGGCACCATCAATGTCATCCAATATCTACTCGCAGTAGCGGGTTAATTTTGGGCAGTGCCAGAGTAGGTGGATCAGGGTCCCCGGACTACCGCATCCCCACCAACAGAGGCCATTGCATTGAGGTTGCCATTTGGAGAGCCTATCGGGGGTATAGTACCAGTATGTCACGATCTTAAAGGCAGTTTCCGTGTGGCTCGAGGAATATGTAGTGTGGTATGTGCGATAAAAAACATCCTCCCACTCCTTGTCAGTTAGCGCGCGTCCTAGTTCTGTCTCCCAGCGCTTCTGTCCAGTGCGAGGGAAGGCAGTGGTAAGGAAGGAGTACATTTCCGAGATGATGCGTTTGTCGTCTTTCTTGCTGATTAGCCATTTCTCAAATGGCAACATCGGATGGAATGCTAATGAACGCGTCTCGGAGTGAGAGATCCAGTGTATCATCTGGGAGTACAAATAAAAATTGGTCGCTGAT
This sequence comes from Triturus cristatus, assembly GCF_964204655.1. Taxonomy (NCBI): domain Eukaryota; kingdom Metazoa; phylum Chordata; class Amphibia; order Caudata; family Salamandridae; genus Triturus; species Triturus cristatus. The sequence continues at coordinate 343,658,557 of NC_140589.1, read as the reverse complement.
AGGTTATAGTCCGATTGAAGTTCCTTAAAGGGAATAAGGCCCTGCAGGTCGAATAGATACCCTAAGCGTTTACATCCCCCTTCTATCCAGCGTGAGGCAGCCCCATTAGTCATCCCCGGCTGAAAGGCGGGGATCATGAAAAGCGGGGTCATGGAGAGGGGAATGTGGTCAGGTTGGCCTTTCGGGAGACTCTGTCCCAAGCAAGCATCGTGGGACGCGTTACCGGAGAGGAGTAAAGGCCCCAAGCGGGGCAGGTCGTGGCATCCATGCATCGTGCCAAATGTGATGGCCCGCTACTGTCTGGTCCATGAAAACCCAATATTTCTCTGTCATGGAGCGGTTCCACTCTACCAAATAGCGTATCTGCGAGGCCTGGAAGTATCGTGTGAGATTAGGGAAGGCTAGACCTCCATGTTTCTTAGGCCGTTGAAGCTGAGGTTTATGTAACCGCGGCGCGATCGGGCCCCAGACAAAACCTTCAATAGCTGATTGTATCTGCCGTAGTGCGTGCGGTGGGGGTTCTAGCGGCAGTGTTTGGAATAAATACAGAGCTCATGGCAGTACGTTCATTTTGACCGCAGACAGTCTCCCAAACCAAGTCAGGGGAAGGTGACGCCATCGAAGTATGTCTGTGCGGATCCGTTTCAATAAGATCGAGTAGTTCTATTCTGCTGTTTGTGCTAGGCTTTTACGGAGGACCAGACCCAGGTACGTAATGCCTTCTGTCACCCACTCAAAGGTAAAGCGATTGCGGAGGGTTCCCTCCGTCAAAGGAGTTGCGGTGAGATTGAGTTCTTGTGACTTCAGCATGTTAATTTTAAAGGCGGAGAATTGGCTAAAAGTCTGAAGGTCGTCCACAATACCCGGCAGAGAGGTTAGTGGATGCGCCACTGAGAAAATGAGGTTGTCTGCACATAAACTAATAAGGTGCTGGTCTAAGCCAAAGGGGATGCCACGCGCAAGGGGATTGTCGCTGGGCCAACGGCTCCATATATAGGGCGAAAAACAGGGGAGAGAGGGGGCAGCCCTGTCGTGTTCCTCACCCTACTTCAAAGTGGTCAGAGAGGGTGCCATTGACCCGCACCACCGCCCGAGGCGCACTATAGATACTCGCAATCCAGCGTCGGAACCGCGGTCCCAGGCCAAAGTGCTTGAGAGTCGCGAAGAGGTACGGCCAGTGCACGCGATCGAATTCCTTCTCCGCGTCAATTACTATTAGTAGGGCTTCTTCTTTTGACCGGTGCACTTTATCGATTAGGTGACAGATATGTTTGGTATTGTCCCCACATTGCCGTCCCATGATGAAACCGGACTGGTCCGGGTCTACAAGGCCTGGCATATAAGGGTTTAGTCTGTGCGCAAGTATGCTAGAGAATAGTTTGGCATCTATGTTCAGTAAAGAGATTGGACGGTAGGAACTGCAAAGTTCCGGATTCTTGCCTGGTTTGAGGATAACCGAAATAGAAGCTTGCAACATGGAGGTGGTGAGGGACCCTGTGTCAGCGAAGGAGTTAAACAAGCGGGTTAGTAGGGGGGCGAGTTCAGTGCAATAGATTTTATAAAAAAGGGCACTAAAGCCATCAGGCCCTGGGGCCTTCTGTATCTGCAGCCGTGCAATTGCAGATATCACTTCTTCTATGCGGATAGGCGCTTCCATGGCTTCCGCCTTGCCCACAGGCAAAGGTGTCACCGCGGTGCTGCCAAGGTAGTCAGAGGGATCAGGCTGTAGGGAGGGATCCGCCTCATAGAGGGAGCTATAAAAAGATCGAAAAGTCGAGACTATGTCGGCGTCGCCGGAGAGGGATTGGCCTACCTAATCGTGGAGCGTCGTAACCGAGTGGGCCTCCTGTTGGCTGCAAAGGCAATGCGCCAGCATGCGGCCTCCTTTATTGGAGCCAACAAAGTACTTATGTTTCAGGCGAACCACCGCGTGTTCGGCTTGGTCCAGGTCCAGACGGCGGAGCTGAAGCCGCTCCTTCTCCAATTGCCGCCATACTCGGGGGGCGCCCGTGTGCTTATGTATGGCCTTTAGCTCTTTTACTGTAGCCTCCAGCTCTGCGCGTTTCGTCCGTTTAGTCTTGTTCTCAAAGGCTGCCTTAGCTATGAGAGCCCCTCGCGCTACCTATTTAAGAGCCTCTCAAACCGAAGCGAGTGGCGTGTCTTCCCTATCATTAGTTGCTATATAGTCAGTGATACACTGCCTAATGTCCGCAACTATGTCTGGGGATCGAAGTAGTGCGTCTCGCAAGCGCCATCGCAATGCAGAAGCAAAACGCTCAGGGGGGAAGCGTAGGGACAGGGTAATGTGCGCATGGTCAGAGAGGGCCCTCGCCTCGATAGTAGACCCCTTGACCAAGGTCCATGCAGCTGGGGTAACTAGGAAGTACGAGTCAAGTCGAGCATATGTCTTGTGCGCAGCCAAATAATATGAAAAGTCCTTCTCATCTGGGTGCAAACAGCGCCAGGCGTCCCTAATCCCCGCATCACGCAACCAGTCCCCACCTTTTGCTGTGAGGGCGCCCGCACCCCCTGTGCGAGAACCAGAACAGTCCATCTCCCCATTAATCACCAGGTTGAGGTCACCCCCCATTATCACCACGAAATCGGGAGAATGCAAAACCTCAGCAGAGGCGTCTATCAGGAATTTCTCTGGGCGATGATTAGGGGAGTAGATGGAGGCAATAGTGCAGGAGGAGGAGCCTAGTTGGAGCCGAAGAGCTAAAAGTCGCCCTTTGATCTCCAAGATGGTCCCCAAAACTGTGCCCTTAAAGTGTTTAGCGTCTAGGATGGCCACTCCTCCCTGTTTGCTATTTGTAGAGGACCAGTACTGGTGAGGGAAATGACTATGACCTAAGCGGTGAGTGTCAGTTTGTAGTAGGTGGGTTTCTTGAATGAGGCAGATGTCGCCCCCAGAGTTCTCCAATAGGGATAATATTGCTCTCCGCTTAACTGGGTTGTTAAGACCCCGGACGTTGAGACTGGTGCTTTTAAGATCCAGGTGGGGAGGGAAGAGTTAGGTAAGCATTATGAGAGGGCGTTCTACCCCAGGGTGGAAAGAGGACAAAGAGGACATGGTAGATGAGGATAGGTAAGCGTGCATGGGCACCGTGTGTGTAGCTGGCATACGAGCTCACTGAGGAGAAGACCCACCCCGCCCCAAAAAGAAAAAAGCAACCCCAAATACAGAACAACTGAGAAAGCAAGGACATTATCAGACCGTACTTAGGCCGGTCATCTGCTATAGAAAAAGGGGAAGGCCCGCAACAGTGCGGAAGTGACTCATGTCCGTCAAAAAAGTACAGTTCTGGGGTGTGATGACGAAACAAGTCCATGTAAGTAGAAGGGTGCCGGTCCTCCGGCCCGCTCGAGTTGAGAGTTCCATATGTATGCTAGCTCAGATGGTCAGGCGGGGGATGTATTAGCAGGGCCGCCGGTCAATGAGGCCAGAACATTTTCTCTCTCCTTCGCTTGAGCTACTGCATCCGGTCCATGAGACGGTGATGAGGGCTTGCCCACGGTGTGCCACCAATCCGGCCTGGTGTTGCGGGGTTGAGGCCTTTTGTGGGCGTGACGGTGCCAGTGGCGGGAGACCCAAAAGATCGGAGGCTTCTTGGAGGGATCGCAGTTGGCGCAGTTTCCCGTCAAATTTAAAGCTAATACGGAAGGGATGACCCCAGTCATAAGGGATCCCTTTCTCCCTCAGGGGTTGTTATGGGCCGGCATTCTTGCCGTTTGAGCAGAGTGACTGCGGAGAGGTCCTGATAGTGTGTTGGAGCAAGGCCGCGGAATTGAAGGGGGTGCGAGTCTCTGGCTTTGCGAAGAATAAGTTCCTTCAATTGGAAATTGTGAACACACGCCAGGATGTCTGGTGGAGGTGCTGCGTTCCGGCGGGGAAGGCCCACTCGATGTACTCTATTGACTTGGATCTCCGTGGTATGTCCGGGTCTAGAATAAGATGAAAAAGGGCTTGGACAAACTCTCCTATATCACCTTCCTCTGCTCCCTGTTTCACTCCATGGATTCGCACGTTATTGTGGCGGGAACGATTCTTTAGGTCCTCCGCTTGCCCCTGCAGTTCAACGTGATGTTCTTTGAGGAGAATAATTTCCTGTTGAAGCATTTCAAGTTCCTCATCCCGCCGTTTTCATGCTCCTCCAGTGTCGCAACCCGATCCCCTATCTCCGAGACATCCCGACGGACCTCGCGAAGGTCCACTGCCAATTGGTCTTTGAGTTCCCGAAGATCCTCCTTGAGTGCTGAGAAGAGCGAGGTCATAAAGGCCTTTGTGGCCGGTGCATCCGCACCCCCCTCTGCCCCCGTAGCCAGCTCCGAGCCCTGCCCCGCAGTCTTCACCTGTAGCATGTCCCTGACTGAGCGATCCTTCCTAGGCCGCCCGACGCCATGAGGGCCCAATACCAGAAAGGCCCTGTAGAATGGGTTACTACCACCAAGTGACGTTGTAGGTCGCGCTGAGGTGCAGGGCGTGGATGGGGCCGGCGCTGAGGCCAGATGAATAGGGCCCAGAGCATGAGAAGAGTGCGTGTCTTGGTGCTGGGGCAAAGACTTCTGCTGATCCTGTAAGGGAGTTCAAAGCGCACGCTTACAGGCCTGTGTGCTTGAGCACGGTCGCCGGGCTTTCAGATGGCAGCAGCGTTGAGTGCTAGCGTGTTTTCAGGTACCCAGGCCGATGTGTTAATCAGCCAAGCCTTTGGGGGGGGCGCGCTCCTCCGCCTACCCGAGGCTCTGTCTCCCGTGCCCCCCACCAACCACGGGACTCCTCTCGCTGCGCCCCTGGTAGTAGCAGATATCTGGGGCCGCACAGGCGTCTTCCGGGGCCACCTCCTCAATTGGCGTGAACAGGGCTCTTCAGTATGTGTTAGTCCGAGGCGCAAGGCCGCATTCAGGGACCAGCCCTGTGGAAGGTCGAGTCTCCTAGGTGGGAGGCCGCCGGCGGGGGGGACAAGCTGCGCTGCTGAAAAAGTGGCCCAGGGCAGGTCTCACCCCTGGTAAGGCTTGACTGGAATGGCGGGCGCCTCAGCTGCTTCAGGCACCGGTGGTCCACGGACGCCGATCCCCGCCTCGAAGCGGACTTGCGCAGGCAGATGTAGGAGGCAGCCGAGGGACGCAGCACCAGCCCCGGGCTTGCGCAGGCCACCCCCACCCCTGCGGGCCTATAAGATCAGGCAGTGCCCCACCAGTAAATTATGTCGCCACTGGCGGGGAAGCAGCCGGCGGGCGGGATGAGTCTGGCCGCCAAGAGATGGGCCCGGGAGCAGGTCCCTCCCCGGGTAAGGCCTCGAAGAAATGGTGGGCGCCCCCGCCTCTTCAATCAACGGCGGGCGCCAATCTCCGCCCCGATGCAGACGCGCCCCGAGCAGTCCTCTCCCCAGCGGGACTCCAAGCGTGGTCAAGGCACTCCGGGGGGACCAAGCCGCCGGCTGTGGGATCCAATCAGGAGGTAGCGTCGCCTCGGCCTTTGTGTCTGGTACGACCCGAGGGCCAGATCCGCCCGGGAAGTGTTTGCGGCGCAGCCGCAGGGGAGCAGCGTGTAGCCAGGTACCTGAGGCCCTCAAGGGATGAAGGACAAGTCAGGGAGCCCGCAGGCAAGCCCCAGGGTTCGGGGGGAGACCAGACAGAGGTCCCCGGCTGCCCCGCGGTGAGCTGCGAACGTTGGTCTCGGGGCCGCACCTCGTGGCCGGCAACTCCGCGGCCCGGCACAGCGTTCAGCAAGGATGCAGCGGACATCCAGGTGCTCTTTGGGCAGTCGCCTCAGGTCAACCGACCAATGTCAGTGTCCACCGCCAGCCAAGACGATGGATGAGGTGCGATAACAAGGCTGTAGCACTCGGTGGGCCGGAGCGATCGCAAGGCACCTCATACACGGTCGCCATCTTGGCCACGCCCCCACCTGACTTCTTTTTTGAAGAGGACCGTGGAGGAGTTGCCCTTGACTTCAGGAGGAAGGGAGTTCCAGATCCTCGTGCCATACCTAAGAAGGCTCGATTGTAGGTCTTTTTTTTCTTGAATTTTTGTGGTTTGAGCAAAAGGGTGCTGGCGCTTCTGGAGGCTCTGGAACCACATGAGAGCTCCAGTTTCTGTGCGAGGTACAGCGGGGTCTTGAAGTGTATGGCTTTGTGTGCCATGCATGCAATTTTTAACTGTATCCGAGCTTCATATGGAAGCCAGTTCAGGGCCCGCAAGTCCGGAGAAATATGGTTGAATCTTTTAGTGCCAGTTATGAGCCTTGCAGCAGAATTGAGGACAACCCTAATAGGAGCGGTCTTTACTCTGGGCAATCCGCAAAGCGTTGCGCTACCATAGTCCAGCTTTGAGATCACTAGTGCTTGCACAGCCACCTTTAGGTCATGAGCAGGGAGATCGGGTTTGAGTTTCCTCAGGATACTGAGTTGATAGTTAGCTCCTTTGGTAAGGGAGCTGATGTGCTTCTGCGTGTTCAGACTTCTATCTAGAATGATACCCAGAGAGGATGCCGAATCCACAAGGAGAGGTCTGCAGTTTAGAGCAGTAAGTTGATTCAACCATTGTTCCATGACCGGGGAGTGCTTGTGGGGTGAGATTAGGAGAAGGAATTCTGTTTTTAAAGCATTTAGTTTCAGGTGGTTACGTGTCAGCCAGCTTTGAGTTTCCAGCAGGATTGAGGTGAGGGATTGAATGTCCTCAGGGGAGGCAATCTTCAGGTATAGTTGGGAATCATCAGCGTACATGTGATAGTGAATGCTGGATGATTTCAGAATTTCTGTCAGAGGCTCCATGAACAGGTTAAAGAGCGTGGGAGACAGTGCTGAACCTTGTAGAACCCCCAGCGTGACCGGTGAAGGATGGGAAAGGGATTGGTTCACCTTGAAGCTTTGGGATCTATTCTGAAGGAACGAAGAGAACCAGTTAAGTACAGGCCCAGACAGCCCCATCCTGTGCTTCAGGAGGTCAATTAGGTTATTGTGTTTGACAGTATTGAATGCTGACGAGAGGTCAAGAAGTATCAGTAGGCACGACTCATTATGGTCCAATATTCTTACTGCATCATCAACGATGTGCGTTAGTTCAGACTCTGTACTATGGCCCGGGCGGAAACCAGATTGGCATTGGTCTAGGAGTTGAAAATGTTCAATATGGTAACAGAGTTGGGCGAGCACACATTTCTCCAGGAGCTTTGGCAGGGTGGCGATATTAGAGATTGGGTGAAAGTTATGAAGGTCCGTGGGATCCGCGGATGGTTTCTTTGAAATTGGGGTCACTTGACCCGATTTTAGGCAATCAGGAATAGCATCTTGCCGAAGTGAAGCATTGACGATCGTAGTTCAAAGAGTTATTAAGGAGGATCTAACCTCCGGGAAAAGGTTCGATGGCAAAGGGTCATTGTAGTGATTGGACGGTTTCAACATCGCTAGCATTTTGCGAATAGTGCCTTCATCCAAGGTTTAGAACAAACTCCAAGATGCTTTTTTTTTGGGAAGGTAGGGCTGCGCAGGGTCAGTGAAATCCAAACCTGCGGGACGGAGGGTGATCAGTGGACTGATCGAAAAAGGTGTTCAAGGGCAGAGCGTAATTCAGTCTCAATCTTGATAGTCTTATCAGTGAAGAAATCTGCAAATTCCTCACAGTTCGGCAAAGACCCTTGATCCGGTGACAAGAGCTTAGGATGGATGTTAGCTTGGGACTTGATGAGTTAGAACAGTTTTTTCGGACGGCTTTTTGCTTTGTCTAGTTGAGATCTGCAAAAGGTGGCCATCGAGCATCTGATGCGTTTATTGTATAGGCTTCGCAGGTATCTCAAATGGTGGAGATGTTCAAGGGAGGTGGGGGATCGCCACAACCTTTCTGCAAACCTTAGATTTCTTCTATCGGAATTAATCCTCTCATTGAACCATGGTTTGGAGAGTTTAGAGGACATTCTCTTAAGCTGTAGTGGAGCAACTGAGTTTAGTACATTGAGCATTGAGCAGTTATAGTGGGCCGTGAGGTCGTGGATGTCCGACATGTGCAAGGGAGGGGGTAGGATGTTATCGCAGAGAGCAGACCGATATTGCGGATTAATGTTTCGTAGACATCTCTTCAGCTGTTTTGGGTTCTTAGGCTGGGATCTATTTGCTGTTACCAAGTCCAAGATGAGGAAGGTGATGCAATAGTGGTCTGTCCAATCCCATGGGAGGATCGACTCAAGGAGGATGGAGTTGGGCTTACCGATGATAAGATCTGAGGTAGCTCCTTTGATATGAGTCGGGCTATCACAAAATTGGGTTAGGTTGAGGTCAAGTAGGAAGGATTTAAGGCTATTAACCACCATATCATTTGCATCATTCCAGTGGAGGTTGAAATCTCCGAGGAAGATCTGAGTACTACAAAAATCAGCGTTGGCAGAGATAATGTCCATGATCTGTTCTGTGAAGGGAAGGTTTTCGCGAGGGGGGTGGTAGAATGTGTGCAGTTTGCATGAGAGATTGTTGCCCCCAGTCACTTCAATGCAAAGGTATTCAAAGGACGGCAGGAGGTCGGCATGAAGTACTTTCACTATTAGATTGCTGCGGTGTAAACATGCTATGCCAGCACCTTGATCACTAGTTCTGTTCAACCTAATGATATCATAGTTGGGAGGCATTAAAATGTCCAGGGTAGGAGCAGCTGAGTCATTTAGCCAGGTTTCCGGCAACATTACAAGATCAAGATCCTGGGCAAGGATGATGTCGGCAATGTCCGCCGCATGTTTAACCGCCGATCTGCAGTTTAGGAGTACGCATTTGAGTCTAATGTTGGTGTCCATTGATGCAGGAAGAGCGGTGGTGATCCTAGTGAGTGAGGTTGTTCTCATTTAGCGTTCTGGTGTTTGGCCTAGGTTCTCTGACGGGGTCAGTGGGGATGGGTTCAATTAGTTGCACGTTTGGTAAGGGCGAAGGATGTGCCGGCTCATATGAGAGTAGTAGGGATCGGATATCACTTATCAGACAAGGAGGTTCTACATCTGGAGGGGCGAGAAGGGTCGAGAGGGTGGGGAGCGGAGGCCCAACTAGGTGTGCTGCAGGATGGTGACCGCCTAGTATACGGGGGTGAAGGGAACCAGGTACGACCCCTAGCTGGGAGTGAGTGAGGATGGTGGTTGTTCCTAAAGGAGCAGCTTAGCCTGGAGTTAGCTGACAATTCCTCAGTGACAAGTAATAGGCTGTAAACCCCTGCCTTAGGTTGTTGTAGGCAGAGTGCTATCTCGTCAAGTGAGGTGTGAAGAAGGGATTGCGAGGGTCGGTTCGGGGGACCCTGCTGCGGAAGGGAGCTGGGGATAGCAGGGCACAGTAGGGCAGGTGGAAAATTAATGAGTCCTACGGGGAGGGGTTCAGGGGAATGGAGCTGTGTGGACGGCGGGAAGGGTAGGATGGGGGGGGAAGGGTCAGATGGATAGATGCCCCTAGAGGCATGAGGGAGCATGTCAGGATAGCAGGTCAGGATGGGTGAAGGGCTCCTGGGGAGAGACAAGGATTTGCTGTGAGCAGTCGAGCTAGGGGAGCTAGCACTAGCTAACAGTGATGGGGGGAGGAGGTAGACTATAGTGATTATGGTGCTGTTGTGTCTCATTCACAACGGGCAGGTTGGGAGAGATGCGGTTCAGAGGTTTAGGATCCATAGCAACGCAGGTCTTGTCTGTGAGCCAAGGAGGCGTAAGAAGGCCAATAAGGGTCATAAGTAGGACAAGAGTCAAGGCTGAGGTCGGGGATTAGACGCAGAAGCTCAGTGAGATAGTAGGTGGAGAGTTTATTGAGGAGAGGATGGGAAGTGTAGTTGAGTCCCACTTGCTAGCAACGTGCTAGTTAGTTCAGGCAGGCATAGCACGCACTATCTTCCAGTGGACAATATACAATGATGTAGTAGCCTTATTGGGTGAAGGGAATGCCTTAGCAGTAGATCACATATGTTGTAAAGCAGAGGACCCAAGTGACAGGTGTGAGGAAAAAAAAAAGATGGTTTACCATCTTTTTGGATTATGTGGGTTACCATCTTTCTGGATTATGTGGGGAGCCATCTGAATGTCTTTCTAAGCAAGCGGAGCATGTGGAAACAGGATGAGGATACTGCGTTGATTTGGCGGTTCATTGAGAGCGAGGAGTTCAGTATGATGTCATGGTTGCCAGAGGGGTGGGAGGGGTTTCTAGTGCGCCGGGCCACCAGGAGTCGTTCCAGGCAGAGGTGGTGGGTCCCAGGATGTCTACTTCGGTCTTGTCTGAGTTGAGCTTGAGGCAGCTGTCTTGCATCCAGGTTGCAACTGCCTTCTTTCTGTTATGAAAGTTGATTCTGGCAGCTGTGGATTCATTGTTGAGGGAGATGATCATCTGGATGTCGTCGGCGTAGGAGATGATGTTGAGTCTGGTTTCTGACGATGTCTGCGAGGGAAGTCATGTAGATGATGGACTGTGTCCCTTCAATCCCTCGGGTGTGTCCCCCGGGTTCTGCCCCATGGAGTCCGGGTTCTGGATTGTACTCTTGGTATTGACGCACACCCTCCTCTGGGCATCGCAGGGTCTGACTGCTCATGCTGCCAAGACCAACACTTCCTGAGGAAAGCAATTAGGACACTTAAATATACTGGACTTCATGGACTAGGGGCTAGGTAAGAAGAGTGATGCGTCACAGCAGGGATGCTGACCATTCAGAACTTCTGGCGGCAATGGCAACTCTGTTATCCTGCAGGCCATACAAGACTCTAAAGCAGCACTGGAGACCAAGATAGGAGAAGTGGGGGGTCAATGTAGCCCTACTGCGGCAGGATCTCCGCTCGGCCTTGGACCGGATCATAGAAGCAAAATTTAGGATTTCCAAACTGGAAGACATGGTGCGGTGTCTCTCCACAGGTTTTTGGACCTGTGGGGGGCAAGGGCACAGAGTCCCTATACGTATGATTCTGTAGGCATTATGATCTTTCCAGACTACATCTGCCACATTCAGCCCCAGCGGAAATCCTATGATCTAGTGAAGCAGAAACTCTGCAACATCGTACTTTGCTATATGCTCCTAAATCCTGCACAAGTGCGAGTGCTGCATGATTCAAAATCACCCTTCTTTGACACTCCAGAGGAGGCTTGAACCTGGCTCACAGAGCAGCACCCACTTACAGTGCACCAACCACCCGGGTGGCAATCCCACACTTCCTCTGAACCCTGGAGGCAGGCTCTTGGGAATCATGCTGGGAGAAAGCACCAGAAGAGATATGGACGAAGGAATCACAATCCTGTGGACACAAAGGTCTCCATGGAATTGGAGGGGGAGCTGTAGCGGCTCCAGGAGATAACCCAGAGAGCTATCGACATTGAACAGCTCCAGGGGGCAGGGCCAGAGGCATAGGACGGTATGCATCTGCTGACAGCCCCACAGTATACTTTACATTTGCATGCCAGAACTAATGTATCCTTATGTTGAACATTGATATGCCTAGGTGCCCGTTCCTGGCCCGCAGGGGATACGACCGAGTGTTCCATGCAGGGTACTCCTGTGGCTACAAGTGGGTGGCTATACTTCTGCACAAACCCCTGCCCCCATTGCCATCTAGAGTCTCCCTGGATAAATACGGTTGCTATATGACCCAGGAGGTGTCTTTGTAGGGTGCCTCCTTCAATGTGATCTGTGTTTACATTCCCCGTGCAATTACCTGTTCCACACTAGCGAGGGTTAAGGGACTTCCATTGGCCTTGCCACATGGGATAACGATCGTCCACAGGAACTTCAACGACATTATGGCTGACCAAGACTGGCGGGGGACCACCAAGGCTTCACAGAGGATGGGTAGGGCCAGGGCCTGACTGACTGGGCAACTGGGCTAGGACTTACCAGTGCATGGAGAATATGGCATCCCATACACCACGAATACACCTACACTTCAGCAGCACATGATTCGATGTCCTGTATCGACTACCTATTCCTCCCAGCATCCGAGCTTGTACACATAAATGGTTTATATATACTATCGCGGGGGATATCCGATCACACTCCAGTAACGCTACACCCGAGTGCCCCCCCAGAGAGGACAGGCCCGTGTGGTGCCTCAGTGCTTGGTTCCTCACTGAGGGATCCCTCTCCTCCTACCTCTCGGACGAAATTCAGGCATTGCTGAATACAAACAAAAGTACTGTCTACTCTCCTGGTGTGCTGTGGAGGGCGTTCAAAGCGTCCATACTAGGGCTCGCCCGCTCTTATGTTCGGGGCCAAGAGTGCTAATTGTAGAATTTAAAACTTCAATATTTGCCCTGGAGCATGGAGCACAGAACCAGCAGACAGAGCTCACGCAGAGGCGGCTGACTGTGGCTCAGGCCTCTTTGCGTCAGCTATATATAGACAAGGCCTGTAATTGCTGGGTGGCCCGGCAAGTGTATGAATGGGGAGACAAGTCAGGCAAATTACTTTGTTGGTTGGCCACCAAAAACGTTGAGACTAGGATGGTTCCCAGAGTATGGGATGAGAGCAGGGTGGCAGTAGAGACAGCTACAGCAATTACCTCTACCTTTGCCCATTTTTATAGGAACCTGTATGCAGATTGCCCCTGCCAGGCGTGTGAAAACAATACTCCATTAGTAGCTGATATCCCACTGCCTTGCTTGATGAGGGTGGACAGAGATGGCCTAGATCAACCACTTACTATTTGAGGAGGTGGGGGAGGTTTTTTCCGATCTCAACTCAGGCAGAACCCCGGTGCCAAACGGCTTTTCAGTGGAGTACTATCAAAAACTCTATTTGCAGAGGATGTCACTAGGGGACACTTCCAGTCGGAAACTGATTTGGCTACTCTGGTGGTTCTGCCTAATACCATGTCTGCCTCCTATTTGCGCTAGTTCTTGAGCTGCTGGTGGCTTGGATCTGGTGCGACATGCAGGTGTGGGTCTTTGACTGGAGGGTGGCAATGGAAGATAGGATTGCCTTGTGTGTGGACGACGGGTGTGCCCATCACCTTCATGCCTATGCTGCTCAGGCCCAGAGGGGACTTCTATCATGTGGTGTGGTCCTGCCCGGTTGTTCAGCTCTTTTGGTCACAGGTCCTCTCCATACTGTCTAGGGTGGTGGGGCAGCAGATCGAGACCTTTGTCGTACCTTCTTTACCCCCCTGCCCTCCCTCCCGTTGTCCATGCCTTCTCACCCTGCCCTCCCCCCAGTTGTCCTGGTGCCTACCTATTGGCTATGCCAATGGTTTTTTTTTTTTCCCGTTAAATATGGTCGGCTGCGTGTCTTGTTGCACGTGGTTCACCCAACTCGTTTTTTATTGATATGCTAAATAATGGCGGCCACACGCAATGAGACGCGTGACTCACCCAACTCGAAACAAGCATTTGCAATACAATAGGTCTCACATTTACACGAGCTTGAGCTATTTGCTTTGTAAACGATAATGCCTTTTATTTATGTTGTGGTTTTTAAAACATAAATAAAAGGCATTGTCATTTACAATCCCAATAGCTTAAACTCGCATAAAGGCGAGACCTGTTGCATTGCAAATGCTTGTTAATAAATGTGTCTCAGTTCAGTAACATAATATGAACATTCTGAAACTGGAGAGCTTTGAACAGCAGGAGATTTCATTGTCAGGTCTGCTATTTTCTTCCTGTTTTCTCGCTCTGTGCTTTCTCTCCTTATGCTACACATTTAGGTTCCAAACCTCATAAGTGCTGGGGGGCAATGGGGCAAGTCAAGCAACACAACATGGTAGGGGGTGGTGGGCAGTTGGGATCTTAGAGCCCGTGCACCAGCTGAACCCTGAAAATCAAAATATTTGCTATGTAAATCATATAACACACATCATGTAAAATCCAAGAAGTTTTTTCAAAATAAAAAAAAAGTGACTTTGATTTTACCCTGTGGAGCATACGATTTACTTGACTAGATATGAGCGGCACTTACAGAAAGTAATTTTTTTTAGCAGATATGAAATAAGGCAGTGACTAAATTTAAATACTCTGATAAAATAGGGTTGCAGGAAGTTCAAATACTGTGCACAATAATACTACCATTGCTACAAGCCGTTGTAAAAAATATGGAGTTTGGGAATTAAAAAAAGAGTTTTTTCTTTTCTAAGCATGCCACTGAATTTCTATAAACACCAAGGGCAAACAGCTCAGCAGCACACAGGAAGAAACAAGCATTTACAATGCAACGGTCTCGGCATTGTTAAAGTTAGAGCTATTGGCATTGCTCATGACAATGCCGTTTCTTTAAATGTTTCAAAAACAAAAACATAAACAAAAATAATGTCATGAGCAATGCCAATAGCTCTAACTTTACCAATGCCGAGACCATTGCATTGTAAATGCTTGTTTGTTTTACCACCCCCCCCCCCCTTTCCCATCTCCTTTTCTCCCTTCTCCACCCCCATTGTTGCATTGTATAGCACCAATTGTTCTATTCTCTGCTATAATGTACCTGTGTTGTGAAACTTACTTTAATAAAAACTGACGACACAAAAAAGGAAAAAAAAAGACAGTCACTTACAAGAAAATCTGGGCCTACATGAAACTCTAGAGGATGGGCTGCTCCCCACGGACCCTCTTTGGAAAGGGCGCCTTTCACCAGACATGGTGTTCCTGTGCCACTTCTGATGCTCATTACTTTAAAGCAATTCTCCCTGTACACGAGCTGCTCCATTAACAGGGGTAATAGTTACATTAACATCCTAGTCAAAGTAACACTACTGTGCAGGCTTAACTAGACAGTGTGAACAGACAATTTATTAAAACGTGCACTTCTCTTTACTAGAAAAATTATACAGATAAACCCCCTTAGAGATGCGAGAGGGATATTACACAAATGTAACATCAGCTCATTCAAGATGACCTCATAGATTCCTCATTACATGCACCGGACATGAGCTCTATAGTTGCCCTTCGTATTATTAGTTGAACTAGAAGTACCACTAAATTGGGTAAAAACAACTGCCCTTTACAAAACTTAACATCAAACCTGCAGTAGTGCAACACATTATCACTGTTTATAATAGTCTGGTTGATGAATGCTCCCTCGCATAATTTACTGCATTCCACTAGCCGCTGTCCTGCACGGCTGCAGCTATCAGCTTTTACTGGCCCTCGACAGCTCATGACTACCTGTCACAAACCCACGGAAGCAGTCGCCTTTGATCAGCCGCAAAATAGTCGCCATCTTTGAATGAGGTCTAGACGCTCATCTGCAGCCGCCAGCAGTAATCTCCCAGCACCACGCCTTTGCCATATGTGAACACTGCCTCACACCCCGATATTTAGGGTCACCCTCAGTTTTTGATATTTCCATAGCAGCACCATAAGGTGGACTACTACTTCCATCTTTAAAAAAAAAAATACTGAATGTGTACAGGTTGGAGAAAAATAGAGTTAAAAATGAATTTGTATTCAGTAAAGAGCAGCCAGTGCGAGATGAATGAACTTTCCTGACATCATAAAAGGTTCTGTTGATGCGGTGGCTGCTTATAGCTCCCACATCAACTCATCCTCCCACCTCAGCATCCCGAGTCTCTTCTATGCCAGTATCAGCATGGGGCACAGCAGAATTTTCTCGTGCTAGGCATGTGTATTTAAAGTTTTAAACACCATTGTAGGGAGGACAGAGTTACTGCTATGAGACGGAGTTAATTCAAGGCAATTCCATAGTGTCAATAAGTGTAAGGCAGCTCTTAAAAACAGAATAACTTCCTTTCGCAACATAAAATTGTACAATGAAATCCTATGTGCACACAGCGTGACTGTGTGTGAAATTGCAATATTTCCTCTGTCGGTTTGTGTACAGAAACCATCGAAAGCGGCCTTCTGCTTCCTCCTCTTGCTGTAACGTGTCCAAAGCGAGGCATTTAAGGGGTCAGGCTCCGAGATGCCAATGTGGACTCACTCGAGCGTGGGCTTGGACACCGTGCCCAGCTGCAGATGTGTCCGGACGAGCCAGCTCCTCTTCCCCCACTTGACCAACCTGTGGTATAGCGAGAGACCACTCGGATTAGGCCCCTGTTAAGAATGTGCTCACACTTGAATGAAGCAGAAAGTTCCTTTAATTAGCATAAACCAACACATGCTCCAGAAGGGAGGAGCGAATTACGACTTGCACTGTCGGCGATCAGCTGTCAACTGTCAGTGCTACAGTTGGACAGCTGATGACCTCACAAGTATGGTGTCCGCGCAGGGACACACAGTGGCAAACTGGAACGGTGTCCCAAGTGGGACATAAGAGGAACGTAACACATCTTCCCCCCTTTAAATCAACGTAAAAGTCAGGGAGCTATGGAAGAGTTGACAGGTCTAAGTTAGGTAAGTTTCATTCACAAACAAAGTCCTTGAGCTTCATGGGCGCCCCCAACAACCTTCCCGCACGTGTTCTGCGGACTTGTGGTGAATCTCCTTCAAGAGGTGTGGGTGGTAACTTGCGCCTGTTTTCCTTAATGGCCTGAGTGTCTTTAGTCGTATCTGATGGATCCATGGTGGTTCCTGTACCGCTTCTTTCCACAGTCACGGGTGTTGAAGGGAACTCATAGTCAGACTCGTCGTCTGAAAAGTCCATGGATGTTTTGTTGTCTTTGGAGGCAGCACCTAGATTATCCCTGTAGTTTTCCGGAACAGGATCCTTATTGGACTCAGCTTCGGGTTTTGCTGGATACTTGTACGCTGACAGTGCTGAAAAATGCCACACTCTTCCATCGCTCAAGCGAGCTGAGTTGCTATAAATGTCCCGTACTGACAAGGGTGGGGTATATCTATTCTGCATTTTCCCCACGTGACCACTCCTTCTTACCTTTACAAGATCACCCACCTTGATTTCTACTTGCTTGCATCCGTGCTTTTTGTCATAGAAATCTTTTGTTTTGTGCTGGGCTCGCTTAAGTCTCTCTTGGATTTCTCTTGCTGACCACTCCACTCTTTTGGCAGCATTTATCCACCCCACATTGTCTTTAGATAGTGGCGTTCTGCCGCGCATAAGTTCAAATGGGCTATAACCCGTGGTGTCACTTGGTGTAATGCGGTAAGCCCATACAGTTTTCAACACTTCTTGTTTCCAGTCGAGGTTATTGTTCGCTGCCAGTTTGATGGTCCCCTTCAACACTCTATTAAATCTTTCAACTGCACCATTGGCAGCGGGGTGATACACAGATGTGGTTTTATGTTTTATATTATGTTTTTGTATATAATTTTGGAAAATGTGAGACATGAATTGTGCCCCATTGTCACTAATAATTTGCTTGGGTAGACCTTCCCTTGTGAATGTCTCGTCCATGAATTTGACAAGGTTGTACGCATCTGGCTTACTGGTTATTTTTACTTCCGGCCATTTGCTGAAGTGATCCTTAATTACTATTACATACCATTGTTCCTGCGCTTCCGTGATGGGTCCCATCACATCAATGCCAATTCTTTCCCATGGCATGGCGGGTGAAGCTATGGGTTGTAATGGTGGTCTAAATGGAACTTGTGATTTATCTGCGTCCATGCATAGCTTGCATTCTCTGATCACCCTTTCAACGTCTTTGCTCACGCCTGGCCACCAGTACATATTTTTCACTCTGCTCTTAGTCTTGGCAATACCCAGATGCCCTTCATGGCATATGTTGAGAATTTTGGTACGTAAAGACTCCGGTGGTACGAATCTTCCGTTTCTGATAAAAAATCCGTCCTCCTGGCACAATTCATTCTTGACTTCCCAAAAATGTTTCAGTTTTTCTTGTAGCCTATTCTTTGCTGGCCACCCCTTATTAATTTTTTCCATCACTTGAACGATGGTGTCATCTTTGCTCTGTTCAGCGAACCATTCGTCTTTTTCCAACCGGCTGTCCTCATCAAAAATTCTAGCAATGCACATTTCTTCATTTTCCTCTTCAGTCTGCCCCCTGTTCTTCAAAGGCATTCTGCTGAGATAGTCAGCCACGACATTCTTCACACCTGGTATGTAATGCACCTTGTACACGAAGTCAAACAGGCGCACAGACATTCTCGCCAACCTTGAGGACGCAGTGTATAATCCCTTGGTTGTCAGCACTTTGACTAAAGGCTTGTGATCAGTGCAGAGGTGGACCATCCTTCCCCAGATATACTGCCGGAAATGCTCCAATGCCCATACACACGCGAGTGCCTCACGTTCAATGACGGAATACTTTTCCTCCGCTGGAGTTAGTGATCGTGAAGCGAAAGCCACAGTATTCTCATTGCCCTTGGAATCTTTTTGGGTTAGAACAGCGCCAATACCCTTGTTACTGGCATCAGTTGTCAAATAGTTTTGCAAGGTCGAATCGTATCCTTGCAACGGTAAAGCCGTGCACATGTCGTTCTTGAGGTTTTGAAAAGCAGTTTCACAGTCCTTGCTCCATTCAAACCTGTTCTTAGTTTTGAGCAGTTGTCTTAGATCGTATGTTTTCAATGCAAAGTTTTTGATGAATTTGGAGTAAAACTCCACCAGACCTAAGAACGATCTTACTTCATCCTTGTTGGATGGAATGGGGGAATCCTTAATTGCCTGTAACAATTCCATTTTTGGGCTAATACCTTCACCTGTTATCTTATGGCCCAGGTAATTTACAGATTTACATGCAAATTTGCACTTGGAATGTTCTGCAGTGAGACCTTTACTTTCCAGGATTTCGAGGACTTGCTCAACTCTCACATCGTGTTCTTCCTTGGTCTTACCCATAATCAGGATATCATCCTGAAATAGTAAAATTCCTTTAATTCCTTTGAAGACATGGTTCATAAGTCTTTGAAACATAGCTGCCGCTGAGGCCAAACCAAAAGGTACTCGGGTGAACCTGAAACAGCCATGTGGAGTAATGAACGTCGTCAATGACCTGCTGTCACGATGTAGTGGCACTTGGTGGTATGCAGACTTCAAGTCCACCGTTGAAAACCACTTTATACCCTTGGTTGCAGCCAACATTTCGTTTATTTTGGGAAGTGGGTACTGTTCTACAATGATATTTTGATTGAGGTCTCTCAAATCGACGCAGAGCCTCAATTTTCCGTTGGCTCGTTTGGCAATGACCAATGGGGCGACCCACTCAGAAGCATCGATTCTTTCAATAATTCCCTCGTTCAGGAGTTGGTCCAATTGAGATTCAACCTCCTCTCTGATGGCAAAAGGGATATTTCTCGATTTATGTATCACAGGTGTGTTAATGGGTTTAAGTTGTATCTTATGTTGATATCCCTTGAGCTCACCTACAGTCCCACTAAATACCTTGGGGTATTTCTTTAGCAAAGAGTCTGCGTAATTCATGTCATCAAAAAGGCTTAGAACGGGATCCTCTCTACTCGGATCAAGGATGATTCCCAAACTTCCCTGATCCATCCACCCCAATACAGATGGACCAACTTCAGAGACATACAGTTTACTGTCGGATTCGCGACTTTTATATTTGAAATTTAGTCTCTTGTAACCACAAACCTCAATTGGCTCTCCAGTAAATGACCTTATTTTTATGTCTGGTTTCTCTAGGTCATTTCCCAGTTTAGATTCGAACTTATCCTTCCATACTTGCTTGTTGACTATGGTGTATGGAGATCCGGAATCTGCCACAATGTCAATATTTATTCCTCCAATAGTCATGTGACATATGGGTTTTCTTGTTCTGGTTATTTTTCCTGTGGTGTTTATTACATCTACGTACTCGCCCTTTTCTTCTTCAATGCATAGTACATACATGTTAACGTCATCATGTTCATCTTCACTGTCGCTTGAGTTCCCACTGTACTCAATCATTTTAATTTTTTGCGGTTTTCTTTTATTACAAGCTTTCACATAATGCCCTTTAACCCCGCAATGTGTGCATTTACTTTCTTTGGCTGGACATTTGGGATCATTGGCCAAGTGAGATGGGCTCAAACATCGATAACAATGAAATTCAGTTTTGGTATCATTTTTCTTGTACACTTTTCTATAGTTTTTTTGATGTACATTGGTTTTGTTATAGATCTTTTTATCAACCACCTTCCCCACGACGTCACTTTTATTTTTCTCTTTCGTCTCTGCCAGAACTGCCTTGGCGCAACGCCCTGTAAGTTCTGCCTTTCTGGCTATATCAATTATGTTTTGTAGAGGATACTCTCCCTTAGCCCACAGATTGTCTTGTATGTTGGAGTTAGATCCTTGCATTACAATCTGATCACGTATAAGTTCATCATGTAGGTCCCCGAAACGACAATTTAGTGCTAGGTTTTTCAATACAGACACATAGTCGTCAATAGATTCATTGTCACCTTGTTTTCGGTGGAAAAATTTGTATCTGTCCACACCGACGCATACTCTGGGTTTATAGTACGTATTGAGGTCGTCAATGGCATTAAGGAAAACGTCGCTTTCATTTTCGGCCCTAATCCTTTTGTTTATAGCATTATACACTTTTATGCCACCAGCCCCCAATGAATGCATAAGTAATTTATACTTCCTTTCAGGCTTGACTTCGTCATCTTCCTCCAGCGTGGATATGTAGTTTAAAAAGTAATCTCTCCACTCTTCCCATTTGAGAACTGGTTCATCCCCTGCTCTTAAAAATGTCTCTGGTGGTGCGAGATTCCACACGTATCCAGAAGCCATGGCAAAGGGTTATGTAAAAAAAAAATTTGTAAGAGTACAATGGTGAAATGAGGAAAGTACACTTAATGGAATAGTGAGGGTGATAGTCATAGAAGGCGAGGAGGAGAATATTTTGTAAGCTGAAGGGCGTGGAAAGTCACGTATCTGTAAACCCCAAGGGAGTGAGAAAGGTAAAAACTGCCCACAAGATGCCTGTATTATGATCAATGTTATGTTATTATATTATTTTTTTGAATGTCTTACTGGAGTTGAAGTCCCCAGGAAAATCCTGATACACCGTGTGGTCTTCTCTTGAGCACGCGCTGCACCGGTGCTGGTTTGTGTGCTTAGTTCGTTGCGCGCGTTGAAATTGACCGGTGAAAGGAAGATTGAAGCTTGAACGTCGTGGCGGTCGTCAGCAGGAAAGACTAGACCGCTAAAAGCTGGAAGTAGGATTTTCCAAGATGGCGGCGCGTATCACGTAGGAGCGTGATGACGCGCAAAGCAGCTGAGGATCGAGTCAGGTGAAATTGACAGTTGGCGGGTGGCAGTTCAGGTGACAGTTGTAGCGGTTGGAGAAACCGTTGGATGTCATTCAGAGGAACGAAGGTTTTTCTTACTAACAGCCACTGCACAATAGTCAATTCATAATGTTTGAAATCGCCACAGGAATATTTCTGTAGATATATTTTTTTTTATATTTAGCCAGAAACGTTAAAAGGAGAATGTTCACCTCAGCTGGAACGGATGTTCTTGAAGAGATTAGTTAACACTCCGCTTGGCACGAAGATTGAAAACGAAGTTCAGTGAAACTGAATGCAAGTGCCTTATATTCCGGGTGAAGTCCAGTTGAAGTTCACGAATAAGAAAATCCGACTGAAGAAAGTGCAAGTCTCTTGTTTAGGAAAGATAAATTTTCTTCCTCTGTACAGCGAACGTGGGTTCCGTGTTGGCACTCGTCGCCAAGTTGTTAAGAATGTGCTCACACTTGAATGAAGCAGAAAGTTCCTTTAATTAGCATAAACCAACACATGCTCCAGAAGGGAGGAGCGAATTACGACTTGCACTGTCGGCGATCAGCTGTCAACTGTCAGTGCTACAGTTGGACAGCTGATGACCTCACAAGTATGGTGTCCGCGCAGGGACACACAGTGGCAAACTGGAACGGTGTCCCAAGTGGGACATAAGAGGAACGTAACAGCCCCCCAGCTAAAAGGTAGGGGTGGTTAGAAATCTGGTGTGATGTGCTACAAAAACGCTTTTGCCCAAATAAACATTTCTGGCTGTGTACCGTGTCTGCGTGTGTACGCATACGCCATACACACACGTGCGCTTTAAGGCGGAAGTCTTTCCATATGTCCGAAAAATGTATTGTCATCTTCCCTCGCACGTTGGTGGGTTTGTTTATTAGAGGCAGCACACAAGTGTGCACAGGGGAAAGGGGAGTCCGCTTCTGAATGCTCCGATCCCACAAAGATTGCGTGCAAGACGCACAACTAAAAAAATCAGACAGTTGCACATACTCACTTGCGTGCCGCGCCCGAGTGTCCTTTTCGGATTCGGGGGCGTGTTTGTCTTTTCTCTCCTCCAGCTATTGGCTGGAGGAGAGAATGAGACTTTCTTTAAAAAACACGCCCCCCGATCCGAAATGGACGGGGCATGATTGGAGTGACGGGACCTCTTCTCCAATGGCTGGCCAGCATTTACGAGGCCAGCCAATGGAGAACAGGGCAGAAGAGGGGCGGGTTCAAGCCCCTCTTCTCCCAAGTCATTAAATCTCTGGACTTCCGGTCTGCCGACCGGATGGTCCCGAGACCTAAAAAAGGTAGTGCTGCTCCGTGACCACCAGCCCGGACTCCCTGCCTGCTGTTTGCAGACACCAAACATTGGTTTGGTGCTTTTCTGGGATAGCAGTAGCTACCTGAGCTTTCTCTACAAGCGCTAAGAGACCTGCAGGTGATTATGTGCTACATAAGCTACAATTAACATAACATAACCAGCCCAGTCCTTAGCAATAGCAAGTCTTGTCACTGAGCTGTACCAGGCTGAAAGTTTCCCTCCTTCCACAGCATTTGATGGCAGTTTGCGTACAACATTCACACCTCTGTACTCCCAACTCACTCACCTAAACTCAGACGAGAGGTCCGAGCTGTCCGGAGTGTCGATGAGCTGTGACATTAATAAGGCACATTACAGTACTGCACTGAGATGTACTTATTAAAAGTGATAGTTTTGCCTGGCTGGCATTTTGAAATCACATATTTGAAAGTGCTTTCGTGTGCGCTAATAAATAAATGAAAAGTTTTGGTGAAATAAAATATTTGGCCGAGCACACATTGTGATTGCAGAAGCCACAATTTATCCAGATGTTCTTGTTTTCACTTTGTACATCTCAGTCAGGAAATAGGTGTCTTTCCTTATGTTAAGGCTCTGTAAGCCGAGCGCCTCACATGAGCACTAGTTACATTACACAAGCAAACAAGAACTGTTTATAGGCATGGGGAGATTAAGCGATGTGCCCATCATAACAGGATGTTAAACGGACGCAGAAGGGAGGGAGACATGGGCACAAATCAGATCATATTTCTGCAAAAGAAGACATTCGACGGGGAAACCAATCGATTTTAAGTGCCCTCGAGAGACCCCTGGGACCATCTGTATTCATTCACCGCTGAAGTAGAGGCCAGCTTTGGCCTGGAAACCCAGCAGTAACGAAGCAAAGAAACACACTAATCGAAAGTAGTTCAGTGGCTGCTGCTCACTGCTATACACAAAGGATCCACCACGCACCCAGCACTCCCACTCCCACTCCCCTCCCACCCCCCTCCGCTCTTCTCCCCACCTGAGAGGGGATGCTTCCAAAACACACCAAAGATGCCTAAAGTAAAAGAAATAAAACGAAAATCATGCAGCAAACAGCTTCCCGCATGAGGATTGCAGGAGTGCATTGTACCCCTTGAAACTGCTTCTAGTTTCTCAGGCACAACACGAACGAGGGTAGGTCGAGGGGACGGGGGTTGAGACAGGGTGTGGGGGAGTTTATGAAACGAGGAGTTGGCGGGTGGGGGTGTTGAAAAAATAGGCTGCAGCAGAGGTGAAAAATACAAGCACTCATGTGGAGTGCTAGAACACAAATAGAAAAGTAGCTCCAAAAATTAGAGCAGCGGATGGACACCAGTATTTGGTCCATGCTCCAGGGCAGGGCCAAGCACAAGGAGAGGAAATCACGTAGGCATGCCTTTACAAACTGAAATGAAGGAACTGATAGCAACGGTGCTGGAAACAAATGAAAAACTGTGGGTGGGCTATAAACCCACAATGTGTCTCAAAGAGACAGCACATGCGTTGTATAGCCAAGACCTAAAATTAGCACAGGGCTATTTGTGAATGAAGCAGCATTAGTGAGAGCCTCCTTTTCAATCCCTCAGAAGACTCAAGCATATTTACCTCCTCTGGGCTAATTACATGCCGGATCTTCTTCCCAGCTGAGGGCCTTGATCTTTTTAGGTCTCGCCTGACCCAGCGCATGCGCTGGTCTGGCGAGACATTTTGTGAGGGCTCCAAAAAGTGCTACCAGGCCAGCCTAGACCTACAGTGCATGTGCGCGGGCGCGCGCGTCGCGCTTTACCGCTATTACTTTCACTTTCGCGGCCGCTTTGATGTTCTCCGTGAGGCTTCAATAGATTGCAGCAGTTAAAACAAACATTGGCATAGCCAATAGGTCTCGCTTTCGGGACCTTATAAGTGTTTAGTTATGCAACTGTTGCATGGCTAAACACTTATAAGGTCCCAAAGGCGAGACCTATTGGCTATGCCAATGCTTGTTTTTCTTGCAGTGCAGCCCACAAAGGAACTTAATATTTTACACACTCTAGACTTTCTAAAATACATGCATCTACAACAAAGGCTCCCCTGGTTTCTGAAGTGACAGGCACGCTCCATGAAAGACTCTGGGTGCTTCAGGGTAGCACACCCTGGAGGGAAAATAGTTTACAGGTGTCTCTAAACTTCCAGCAGGAGATAAGTTCATAGGAAAGTCGCAAATGTCTTTAGGTCTGGATTGCACAGGATACAGGTCTAAGTAACAGTCTAACTGTAGTTTAGTTATATGCTTATCAATTGAAAATTTCAAATTAGAGACAAAATGTCACCCACTCTCAGCAGAGAAAAGTGTGAAATAACAGCTAGGACCTATAACAGAAGGCACACAGAAACAGTAGAGTGCTGGAGACCTTGGCAGATCAACATTGTGATGAAAGGCAGTAGCAGTAATAAACATAGTGGAGCCTTCTCATTGCTGGGAGGTGATGCGCTCATACTATACTTTATTCATCTTATTGCACCCCAAAGCTGCCTTGCGGTAGTTTCTTTATAGCACACATGCATTGTCTTTACTGAACAGCACTTTGAATGAAAGATCATGCCCTCTATGGATGAAGGTTTGGTACAAGGCAGAATGTTAGTAAAACAGAAACAGCAAAGGCGATGTGGAAAGTACTTGAACGAAACGTAAGCTCTGAAAGTTACAATGGGTCATTTATAGATGCTCAATCTATGGAAAATGTGCATCATTTTATTCATATCAGATGTTGGGCATGTGGAGACTAGCACTACCTTTAGCTACACTTATGGAAGCTTGCATTAATCGATACTGGTCATAATAAGGCAGGTTATTATACATGTTGCTACTAGTCCAGTAGAATTGGGATTTACATGTAGTTGGGCGTATGTACTCAACCTATACCTTTATTGGGCGAGTGGGGACTGCCCATCCCTGTTGTTGGGCAAGCGGGGCATGGCTATACATGTTCTAGAGCATTTAGAGTCTGGTAGTAACCGTTGGTAAATATACGAAGGCTCTTCTTACTTATTAAAAGGAATGCGATGTCTCACCATACATGTTACTGCAAGTGGCTGCGGGTCATACATGTATTTCGTTTTTTGCCTGTGGACTGTATAGGCTTATGGAAACTAGCACTACTTGCTGGATTATGTGGCAACTGGCATTAATTATTGGTGTGTTACTGGTTAAATGTGCTTTAAAATGCCCCATTTGTTGACCTTCTTCAAAAATTCCTTAAGGGAGAGCTTCAAACCTTCATAAATCTGTATTTATATCTTCGCATGTTTTCACCGGTTTTACTTGACAAAGCTATTTGTCCCTAATATTCCTTCTGAAAGAACCTCCAACCTTTCTGACCACCCTTATGGTTTTTAAATTCTTTTATGTTTTACCAATTTTACCAATCTTTTTGGTCCAATGGCCTTTAAGATGTATAAATGGGCACTAGTTTTCCTAAAAGATCTTTGGTGAAATGCATCTTTAGCTAAAATCCTTCTGTACCCCTCGAGCCGCAGTTTGGAATCCCAATAGGGTCTAATCAACTTTTTGATCCCACAGTAATCATAATGGAGTCGAGTAATTCCAAACTGAAGTGGGCTTTGTTCCGTGTCTAAAAACACTGTGAGCCGAGATTTTTCTGTGGCTTGTGCTTTGCCTTTGTTTTTCCATAATAATGATGATTTGTGTATCTTTCTCCTCCTTCCACAGAAGAAAACCCTCGACAGCATATCCCGCTGGAGGAATATGTTGATAACTTGAAGACTATGATAAACTATTTGAGGACTGTCAATATCACAGAAGATAAAATCATTTTGATAGCTCCACCTCCACTCGAGGAGTCTGCATGGGAGAAATGGTGTTTAGAAAAAGGTAAAAAGCCATCTCCTTTCACTCTAAACTTTTTTTCCATGAATAAAATGACCACTATAGTATCTCAATGTCTGCCTCAACAAATAAATCATATATCATCATATACATTCATCTCCCAGTAAAAAGGGAAAGAACTAAATATGAAGAAAGTTTTTGCTTTTCGAGGTGAGGCACTATTTTTCTTGTGTATCCTTTATTTTTAAATAATGTCCCAGTCATCCAGTGAGAAGGAAGCCCGGAGGACTTAGAATCATTAAACGTGTAGCTGAGTGTTGATTGACATTGGGCCATCATGATTGAAGGATCTCACTGTCAAGCAGGTGTACAATTTTACTTTGGCAGGTCTGATACTTTTGGTTTGGTCAAGAAGCTAGGAGGTAAGATTGTTTAATGCACATTTATATACAGTTTACGTACTTGGAGTTGCACTTGGGCAGTCCCAGGGCAACCAAAGTTCATATTTCTCAGCCAATTAGACCTTGACTGAACTTTTAGTGAACAGCATGGGAGTAATGTTTTGACTACCACTCTAAAGTTGTTAAAATTAGAGCAGAGAGCCGAGTTGGCTTTTAAATTAATATTCTCCCTTGTCCAACTATTTAAATTGGTTTATAGCAGATTAGAACATTGGAACATTGGCAGCTCCATTGAAGACAATGGAGCGCTCCGGGCTAATACTGGCCGGTATAAGCCCGGAGCACCAACATTCCAATGTGTCTTTGTTCACAGCTCTGGCTGTGAACAAAGACTTCAGGGAGCCTGAGGGGATTTCAATCCCCTCGCGCTCCCTGAAGGGCTTTGTTTTGGTAGAACATTCTGCCCTCTAGTGGCAGAATGTTCTAATAGCCTTATAGCCCTTCGTAGCAGGGCTATACCGCTGTTAATGGCCCGCTGCTGTTGTTAAAGTCCCTCGCCTTCGGCTCGGGCCTTTAACGCTGCAGCGGGCCATTAACAGCCGGTATAGCCCGCTACGGCGGGCTATAAGGCTATAATAATCCCCCATTGGAAACGGAATCAATCTGCTTTTCATATTACCCTAAAACAGTGCCGATCTAAACCCAGATGAAAAAATTGACTTCTGGGAATCCATTCTTGAGAAGAATTTCTCTTGGACTGATTGTCGTGAAATTTTTCAAATGACTGGCATATGCCATGTTGTCAATATCAAGTTGATGAATTATTTTAATATAAAAAACTCTTTGATCTTGTTGATGTTTTTTTTTCAGTGTGTATGGTCAACGTTTTTTTATTTTTATAATTTCTTCTTTCTGAACATTATTTAACTTCTCAATTGCTTAAAATGGTATTCTACTGAGTCTTCCATCTAACAACACTTTTTGCAGGTTTCAATTCCGAGCTTGTTTCTGCAACCAAACCATGAGTCAACTGTACCTTAGGGAGGGTGTGTATGACCTTTGTTTGTGAACAGGTTGTGTCTGGATTTGGTAGAAGGTTGTGTGTGTATTTATTTAATTGTGAGTTTTATATAGTGCAAACATGACCCGAAGGTATCAGAGCGCTTCACAGAGTAAGCACAACCGTAATAACATGAGGTACATAGAGAGTGCAAAGAAATATAAATATAGTAATGGTTAAAATGCAAACTAGGTACAGTATCACGCATAATGTCTTTGTCTCACTCCACTATCAGCCCAGCCAGTTCCTGACACCACTCTTCGAGAAGCCCTTGAAAAATCATGAATCCTATGAATCACGGCATCTAGGATGAAGACCGGTTTTATTCAGAAATACAATTTGAGCATTACACTGATCCAAGTACCACTACCCTTGGATAGTGTTGTATCCTTCTTTCGGACCAGTACAAACAAACAAAATATATTGCCATGTAGACTTTGCTGTGAAACAGTGTGACTCAAGGAAGATACCGGATGATATAGCCTTCTTTTATAAAATATACATATCAGTCAGCAACAAAAAACGTGTGTAACACTCACAATATCCCCAATATAGCCTTTTAGCCCACTGCTGATCACTATACTGGTTGTTAAAGTCCCTGAACCTGAGTTACAGTCCTGAGCCACAGGCAGGGGCCTATAACGAGGGTGAAGGCCTTTAACAACAGGTATAGCATAAGGCAGAAGTGCTATAACGCTATTAGAACAATCAACCCTGCTATAAGGCTATTAAGACAATCAACTCACTAAGGGTAGAGCGTTCTAAATTAAAAAGGGAAAAACACGAAGACAAACATTGGCATGTTGGAGCTCCGGGCGTATTCCAGCCATTATAAGCCCTGAGCCACTCATTGTCTTCAATAGAGCTCTCAACATTCCAATGTTCTAATATAGCCTTATAGCCCGCCATAGCGGGCTATACTGGCCATTAAAAGCCAGCTGAAGAGTTAAAGGCCTGAGCCGGTATAACCCAGCTACAGAGGGCTATAAGGCTATTAGTACATCCTGCCACTAGAGGGCAGAATCTTTTAACAAATAAAACAAAGGCCTCACAGAGCCCAGGGGGTTGAAATCCCTTTGGGGTCCGTGAGGCCTTTGTTCACAGCAACAGCTGTGAACGACAACATTGGAAATGTTGGCACTCCGGGCTTATACCGGCCATTAGAAGCTGGGAGCATTTCATTGTTTTAATGAAGCTCCCAATGTTCTTATCTTTTTTATAGACAAAATGTAACATTGTGGTGCTTAGTTTCCCACTTGAGTTTCCTTTCTTTTTATGCCAGGTTACCCACTAAACCGCTGCAATACTACTGTTGGAGAGTATGCCAAGGCCTGTGTTCAAGTAGCCAACAGCTGCGGAGTCGACGTGCTTGATCTTTGGACACTCATGCAAAAGGAAAATCCGGTATAGTTATGAGATGGGTCATTCATATTTGCTCAGGCAAGATTAGTAGTTGGCATCCAGGACATTTCATCCGATGGCCAGAGTTTAGATTGTCTTGGGTGGCTGTTACCTTGGTTGTTTGAAGCTGAGCCCAGAAGACCTTGTGGAGGGAGTAGAGGTCTTAGTGAATGCTAACACATTTAATAGTATTGTATATACATCTAGTGAGCGATGGGCCAAAGAGTAATTTATCAAAAATACTGTGGTGTCTATTCTATATTTTTGAAATTATTGGAAAGAAAAATGCATTTGAGGTTTTTGTAGCTCTATAAAAAGAGATTGAGAGAAAATAATGTTGGAATAAGGATTACTGTATGAGCGAATTACATTTCATGAGCTTTCAGTAGTCTTTGTAGCCCCTAAAACCACTCTAATATTTATTATAATTGCACCAACTAATGGGTCCACTCATTGGATTCACCAGTAATGAGAAACGTTCGTTTTTTGCAATCCGTGATTCTGTAGCAGTGCCACACAATGATGCTGTGCAGGTGTAAACATAGTGATGCTCATGTTGTTGAGCAACTGCTAAAGAAACAGCATTCTTATCCATAGCAATCCAGTCAACACGCTTAACAGGTTTAGGTATGGCGTTATAAAGGCTTTCACCGATCCCCCTTCATTCATTGGTTTATTATTGTGTCATTTACACGTTTCTTCTGCCCACTGCAACCTATAGCATGGGGCAGTGGGTAGGCCCGCTTCCGCCATCACTGTGAGTGATGGCCTTCAGCCCTTTCATACACACACCATGGCTCCCTTCACTGCCACAGTTGATGAGGACCTGGCATCTTTCCCCAGAATAAATATTTGCAAATGACAAAACAATACACTCACTGCCACACCTATTGGCTTTGCCAATGCTTATTGTTGCTTGCTAAGTAGCTCAGTTAGTGAAAGAGGACGGGGAGGTTGTTTTCTTAACAAAAAGTAGGGGAACTGTTTTTGTTATCTTTCACAAGCCGGATTAGCTCTCTGCGTGTAGTAAGAGATACTCAGATGTTGACTTTAGTGCTCCTTAGGCGCTATACTATAGCCAAACTCGCACTCTGAAAACCGTCATACCATATGCCCCCCTGTGTGAGTATCATCTGCCTTGTGTCAGATACATGGGGTGTAGCTAGTTGCACAGAAGGACAACAGCTAAGCATGTAAGAGCACCTTTGTTGTACCCACTATGTGCATCTTTGGTAAGATGCAAGTGCTGCACCTACCACCAGGTGGCGCAATGACCACCAATCGGGACTAGGCAAACAATCAGTATCACACGAGACATTTGTGAACAAGCATTTGCAATGCAATAGGTCTCGCATTTACGTGAGTTTGAGCTATTGACATTGCAAATAACAATGCCTTTTATTTTTGTTTTAAAAACATAAATAAAAGGCATTGTCATTTATAATGCCAATGGCTTAAACGTGCGTAACTGCGCGACCTATTGCAAATGCTTGTTTTCTGAGGTGGAAGAGCAGATCCCAGGAATATGGAGAGCTTTTCATCCGTGCAAGACTAGATATAAAACAAAATCCACATGTTTGCTGAACAGAAGTGCTGCAGAGGAAGTAACTCCACAAATGCGTTCTGCCTGGCTAGCGGCTCAAGTACAACAATCCAGAATAGTTCGGGTTTTTTTAGGAGGCAGGAGGGGGTGTTCTTTGACGTGTTTCACTCTTCTGTTTGAAGAAACTGACAAGAGACCAAATAAAGCGCAGTATTTTACCGAGCATGCAACTTAATACGGTTTAAATAAAACCGGACATTGGTAAAACGTATAAGAACCCGTTGAATGGAGCACATGCTGCTAGTGTGACGCAGTCCGAGGTGTGTCCAGTGAAGGGGTCCGAGGGGTGCGACCCTTTCAAGGTGGGCAGACGGTCAGCAGAGCCTTCAAAGAGCTCACCTACTTCCATTCTGTCAAGGCCTACTCAGAAAAATAGGGCCCTGTTTATGAAGGCATTTTCCTTTGACTGCATTTGTGCAAACACAAAGCTCAATAGGTCAAGTTTATAGCATTAAAACATAACCTTTCAAGCGCGCACTGGAGGCGGAGTCAGAAAAGAGGTACATTTCTCCACACACCAGTCCGAGGCAAGGGCTTCTCTAGGTGAAGGGTTGCACATGGACTTCCGTGCAAATGAAATAGTGTGCCTTTTTGTTCATACAAAATCATTTACACACCTACGCCCCCCACGTCTACTTTACATGTAACTGGTGCTAAGGGGGCTGTTGTCAACCATTTCTGTTGCAGTTCCCCTGCCAGTGGGGAGGACAGAGACATGAGGACACATCCCAGAGAATAAAGTCCCCAGTAGACAATACTACTGGGGTGGAGAGCGCGTAGTAGGAGGCCAGCAGCTTGTCTGAGCCCGAGAAGGCCGGGAGCGTCCGAAGGTGCGCCAGCGGCTCCTGGGAGGACGGGAAGCACTTGTGGCACGGCCCGCTGGCCGACACCCAGTTGCAGATGTGCAGCTGCGGCTCATTGGGCAGCTTGAAACCGTAAATGCAAAATGAAAATAAATAAAGTGAGCGCGGTGTCCCTATCGGACGCCGCGCTCTTTAAAGTACACCCAGTTGCAGACGTGTGGCTGCGGCTCGTTGGGCAGCATGAAGCCGTAATTGCAAAATAAAAAAAAAAAGTGAGCGCGGTGTCCCTAGCGGGCGCCACGCTCGTTAAAGTAATAAAAAATATACACTTTACAGCGCATAGCGCTGCAGCCGCCGTGGTGCCCATTAGTGTCCATTTCCCGAATAGTGTTTGCTTACCGACATGAAGGAGACAGTGTAATGCCGCAAGTAAACAATAGAGTCCGGATGGGCAGGGCCAAAAGGAGACAGGGCGGTATCAAACAAGCCTCATTTTTAACCAGACGCCAATGTTTAACATAAACGATGATACCAGCCAATAAGACTGATGGGCGGGGCTTCAAGTCCTTTTCTGAAATCTTATCGATTACAATAAGCCCCGCAGAGCGAGGAGCGCATGCGCGCTCCAGCGCTAGGTCTGCAAGACCGAAAAAAGGAATTTGTTTGTTGTGATAATAATGATTTTAGTTCTTTACGTTAATCTATTCCTGATTAAAACATAGCCCCTGTTGTGAGGCATCTAAATGGCCACTCGATTTCTAAAGCAGCGGTTTGTTCTAGATGTACAGTCCAATAGTTCCAGGTGCGGAGAACACACGGCTGTTCTTGTGACTGTCTAATTATGGCACTAACAAAAGGTTCTTCTTCTTTTTGTAAAATAGTTTTATTGCGTTTTGTGTTAAACATTTAGCATAATTGTTGGCGATTATAGTCTAAATACTCAGGCAGTACAGTTTTAAATTAGTATTATTGTTCATTTTCCAGATATTGTCCTCTGTACTAGAAGCAATTAACACAAGTCCTAAAGAAATCTCAAATTGTGAAATAAAAGATTAAAATTAAGAAATTGGTATAAAAATAAGTTGAAAAAAGTTTAGCCGTAGGCGGCGTATTCTGTGCCGGTAACTTTGACGTTTTTCGTTTACTCTTTAAAGTGCCTGGCGGTTGCAACAAAGGTTTATGTGTCTATACCTTTAGCGCCTTAATTTTTTAGATCTCCAAACTAAATTATACACTTCGAGTAACTAAAGTTATGCGGAGGTGGAAGACCACGTATAGCCCTAGCCCTATGCCAGATTCCTCCCTTCGATGGTGGTATGGGAATGATGAATCTTCCCCTCTACTACTTGGCCACCAAACTTATTGTCGTCCATGACTGGTTCACTGGTGGCTGGTCGGACCCGGCTTATCGGACCAAACTCCACACGGTGGACTTTCCGCAAATCCAAGCCTATTTATACGGGGCTCCCATCCCACAGACGATTCCACCTATCATTAGGGTGGTTCTAGTGGCCTGGCGCTCAGCCCTTCGTTACACGGGATGGGACAAGACACTCACCCAACATAGACCTTTGTGGCACGGCATGTGGCTGAGTGAAACATCGTCCCTCGAGGGCTTTCGGCAGTGGGACCGGATCAGGATCTCGTTACTTGGAGATGTCTGGGTGGGTGACCATGTTAGGACCTTCTCGGATCTGCAACACCGTCACTTCCTTCACACCACCCAGTTTTACAGGTATCTCCAGCTCCGTCACGCCTTCACTACACATATTTCATCAGGCACTTCGCTTCCTGAGTTCAGCCCGCTGGAGTCTCAGGTTATGATGGGTGACTTGGGCAGAGGGGGGCGTCTCCCGGATATACCGTTCCCTAGTTAATAAGGGCCCTGCCACCCTGAATTCACTGCGAACCCGATGGGAGGCTTGGGTGGGTCCCCTGGAGGAAGCAGATTGACGCGATGCCCTTAAGGCCCCCAAAACCCTGACCACTTCCTCAAAACTACGTCTCATCCAACTCTATTATCTTCACATGGCCTACCTCACTCCTGCGCGCCTGTATAGGGCAGGGATGCGCGCCTCCCCAGACTGCACACGCTGTGGCCAAGTTCCGGACGATCTCTATCACATGGTTTTGTCCTGCCCTGCCCTTGCCTCATTCTGGTAGGGCGTGGAGTCTGAGCTTACACAGACCCTAGGGTGGCAGATCCCTCACGATCCCATGCGCCTTCTGCTGGGAGTTTTCGATGCACTGGACAGCTCCAGAGCAGAAAAACGCTTCCTGGGTACAGTGGTGGCGGTGGCCAAGCGAGACATCGTGGCGGCCTGGGCTCAGGCCAAACCTCCTACCATATGGAAGTGGCATTGAGGGGTGGATTGGTGTGCGGCTCAAGAAGAACCCCTCTTTGAGGCTCAGGGATGTCCCGAGAAATTTCATAAGATATGGGGCAAATGGTTGAATCTACTGTCTTGAAATATGTGTCTGCTCTTTCTCCTATACTGTTTTATTGCTCTTCTAATGCCGGTACTGACTTGAAAGATGTATATTGTGGCTGGAACTTTTGCTATTTGCTAAAGATGAACTTTGACTTATTGTGCAATTGTCTACAGTTTTTTGTTTGCCTGTTTTCTATAAATGCAAATACATTTGTTTATAAAAAAAAAAGAACAAACAGGAGAGAGTGGTTGCCAGTCAGAGGGTCTAGTGACTTGGGATCTAGAAAGGTAGACACCACGGAAGGGGTCAGGAGGGGAGAGGAGCAGGTGAGAAAGACATCAACATGGTAGGGAAAGGCAGAAGATTACGAAAACAACTTGGCAGGGGAAGAAACAAGCATTTACAACGCAAAAGGTCTCACATTAGTGCTAGTTTGAGGTATTGGCGTTGCAAATAATAATGCAACGCCAATAGCTCATACTTTCAGTAATGTAGGACCTAATGCATTGTAAATGATTGCATAGTGAGCCAGTGCAGTACCGCATGCTGCTCATAGAGCTCCTTAGTGAGCAAGGCACCAGCACTGCTTGTCTAGGTGCAGCACCACAAGTCACTCCTAGAGGTCCCTAGTGAGCATCATAAACTTTGAAGATATGGTAAATCCACCCTACCCATAATGCATTGCATGCAAGACGGCACCACGAGTACATTCAAATAGCTATGTTTATATATACAATTAGTAGCTTAAAATGTGACAAAAGAATTATATTAATTCCAGATTATGTTAGGTTGTACTCTATGTGGAGCTTTTGAAGGAAAATTTATAGAAGGTCTAATATAGATGTGAGATTTGGTAGGTGCAGTAGCACAAGCTGCTCCTAGAGGTCCCTAGTGAGCAAGGCACCAGCAATGCCAGTACCACAAGCTGCTCCTAGAGGTTCCAAGTGAGCACAGCACCAGCACTGCTTGTCTAGTTGCAGTACCGCAAGCTGCTCATAGAGGTCCCAAATGAGCAAAGCACTAGCACTGCTTGTGCAGATGCAGTACCGCAAGAAGCTCCTAGAGGTCCATAGTGAGCATCAAACTTTTGGTCACATATGGTACTCCCATTATGCATTGTATGCAAGACAGTACCACAAGTACATTCAAATAGCTATGTCCATATATACAATTAATTGCTTCGAAATGTGACAAAACAATTATTATATCAATTCTGATTGAGTTGTACTCTATGTGGAGCTGATGAAGGGAAATTTATAGAAGGTCTAATATAAATGTGAGATCTGTAGTTGCAGTACCACAAGCTGCACTTAGATGTCCCTAGTGAGCATCATAAACTTTGAAGATATGGTAAATACACCCTACCCATAATGCATTGCATGCAAGACAGTACCACAGTACATTCAATATGTACAATTAGTAGCTTTAAAATGTGACAAAAGAATTATTACATTTATTCCTGATTAGCTTGTACTCTATGTGGAGTTGATGAAGGGACATTTATAGAAGGTCTAAAATAAATGTGAGATGTGCTTGCGAGTAAAGTAACCACTGCCAATCTTGTTTTGGACCAAGCGAGTGTCCTGTTTGAAGGCCTTTAAGAAAATAGTGCCTTGAGACTGTAAATAAAACATAGGGCGTAACAACACATGTAATAAGGAGTGTCCTCACGGGAGGTTACAAAAAGAGACAGGGCGGTACTAAGGAGGCATTAAAAAAGCCTAATGACCAATGAAAAGCCACCATTTACAAAGGACAAGGACAGGAGCCAATTAAAAAGATGGGCGGGAAGTAGGCGTAGCTTTATGCACATATCCTAAATACAGCATGTCTGGAAGAGACTATGTAAGCGCTTCCTAGGCAAGACCTAAAAAGACTCTGAAATGAAGTTAAAAACAGTATTTCAAGAACTGCCATCAGAGCTACACCCATAATACATTGACACTAGGGGACACGAAAGTAGTATAAATTCAGCGAAATTCTGTGTTTTTTCTGGTTTCAAGCTGCAAGCACGTTTTATTATCGGTGGATTAGGGTGGTTTACAAACTGGTTTAACTGAAAACCAGAAAGGGTGGTAGCTTCTAGCATCTTAATTATTTACACATAGGCTCCAGGCTCTACCCCCCCAAAAGGCTTTGTATGGTTTAGTCTGGGGATTTTGTAGCACACGCATTCAAATTGTATTTAACAGTCTTGTGGCACTTCCATCTCACTAAGTGTTCAGGCTACTCATGGACTGCGGTAAGTCTTCAAATCTGCGCTAAGCAGCACGTAATTTTAATTTCCCACCTGCTCTTGATTTTGTATTTGCGCACTCAATTTCAAAATTTTCAGTTTACAGTGTCTCTAGTGTCTGAAGTTTAGAGACTAGTGAGCCCTTTTTGGCTCGAGACTAGGCAGGACATGCACTGCTCTGCGAGGCATACTGTATCCAGAATGTGTGCTTCAAGCATCTCCCATCTTTTCTATTAGCTCCTGTTAGTGACCTTCCCAAATGCCTGCTTTTGTTTGGTGGATATGCATAATTAGTCCTGCCTTTTGGTATTTTGAATCCTCCCAGCCAACTGCCCCTGTTACGTGAGTTGTTACTCTTTTTTTAATGTATGTTTCTTTCTGCACACTCTTTTTTTGCCTTCCCTCAACTCCTGCATCAGCACGCGCCCGCTTCATGGACGCTGCGCTTCATGTTTTGGATGGTAATGCGATTCCGAGCTTAGTTGACTGCATTAGGTTTGCTCCACGGCTTGTGTATCAGCATGGCGACCACTTCACAGATGCTGCGGTTCATATTTTGGACAGTAGCAGGATTCCGTGCTTAGCTGACGGCATTAGGTTTGGTCCTCGGCTCGTCTTTCGTCCACTTGCAATAAATCCAACCGATCATATGGATTTATCTGCCTCACCACGGTGTCAGGCCCCCTTCTGAATATGATGAACTCCATCCCCCTCATAACTCATCTCACACTGCCCACCTCCCTACAGTGTTCACTTCTCCAGCTCTGCCGCTGGCAGCTGACCCCCTCTTTATTCTTCTTCCTTTTAGTTCCTCTTTCTGTCTCTGTCTCGCTCCTCTTCACTTGCTGAAAACCATGACATCAACAAACGTCTCTTACCCTCTCTTTCCTCTCCTTTCATTTATTTGTTCCCCTGTGAAATGGATCCAAAAAAGAAAAACACTTTGGCTGCAAATGATGTCTTTTTCTGGCATTTTTCTATTCCAAAGTGCAGCCTCGGAAGGGAGAGCAACAAAAGGTTCAAAATATGAAAGAAAGACCCACTAAATAAAGCACGTCTGAGTGGTCGCAAAGTGCCCAGATTGGTTTTATTCACAACCACAAACATTAGCGCAACTTTACAGAGTTTGCCAGTAAAGCGCTACTTTCGTTTTCTAATCTATCTTTCAACAGCATTGTTTTCCCTGGGTGGGGAAGTGCACCATTCCTGGAGGTACTGCAATACCAGGTTGAAGCGTACAGTGGAAAACGTTAATGTTTGCTCCTCTGCTCACCTTTGGTCCACTCTCAATGAATCCAACTGATCCTACGGTGTAGGGTCCCCCTTCTGATTATGATGAACCCCACACCCCTCCACCCACTAATCTCAAACGACCCACCTCATTAGTGTTCACTTCTTCTGCCCTGCAGCTGGCAGCTGCTCCCCCTTTCTTCCTCTTATTCCCTCTTTT
This sequence comes from Triturus cristatus, assembly GCF_964204655.1. Classification (NCBI taxonomy): domain Eukaryota; kingdom Metazoa; phylum Chordata; class Amphibia; order Caudata; family Salamandridae; genus Triturus; species Triturus cristatus. The sequence goes on along the minus strand of NC_140589.1, from coordinate 343,620,985 downwards.
TCTGTCTCTGTCTCACTCCTCGTCACTTGTCGAAACCCATGACTTCAACTAACCCTCTCTTTCCTCTCCTTTTCTTTATTTGTTTGCCTGCGAAATGAATCCAAATGTCATCTTTAACTGACATTTTGTTTATTCCAAAGTGCAGCCTTGGGACGGAGAGAAAAAAAGAGGTTCAAAATAAAAGTAACTTTAAGAAAAAAACTAAATAAAGCAAGACAGAGTGGTTACAAAGTGGCCAGATTGGTTTTATTCACAACCACACACATTTGCGCCACTTTACAGATTTTGCCAGTGAAGCGCTACTTTCGTTTTCTCATCTATCTTTCAACAGCATTGTTTTCCCCGGTTTGGGAAGTGCATCATTCCTGGAGGTACTGCAATACCTTATTGATGCTAGTGGGAAACGTTTAGTGTTATCCTTAGCAGTGTTTTCCTTATTTTAGTTTAAAAAATGAGTACTGCGGCTCTGTTTTCAGGGTTGTGGTCTTTTCAAACCATACTGCTTACGTTTTGTAAGGATATAAGCGATGGACATTGAAACGGGTCTCTTACAGGCCCAGTAGTCTTGTCCTTAACTTTTCAGGTGAAAACACTCATTGATTTCTCAATAATAAGTTTAAAAGTGTTAAGGTAACCGTGTTATTCCTGCTTACATTTCACATGCTTTACTTAATCTTGCATTCCCGGAGGAGTGTTTGCCTTTTCCAGGATGTTGTTACTTTTTGTTTTCAGCTAGTATATTACTCTTGTCTCCCCTTCCTCATAATCTATTTTCCATGTTCTGGTTCTCCAGCCCGGGAGGTCATACAAATGGCAATAGCGCTATGCAAATATCATCACTCCACTGCATAAAACATTGTCATTTTCAACGCCAAGAGCTCTAACTCTCATAAATGCGAGACCGATTACATTGTAAATGCTTATTTGTACAAGTCGTCTACCATGAGACAGGATGCCCTTCCTCTTTTACTCCAGTTAGTCATGTCTCTCATCTTTGTTCCTGTTCTTCCATCAAATTTAGAGGTGTTGGCTGCCGTACTGGAAAGACAACCATTTTGTGTTCTGCAGTTTTAGTTTTCCGCTTTCAACCATTTTTCTAAATTAAATTGGTGTCTTCTCATTATCCCATTTACATCCCACTCAGATTTTTTACTGATTCGTTGGCAGAAATTATCATGTGTCAATATGGGTTTGTCTTAAATCTGATTAGTGTGTCCGAAAAGCCCTAGTAACACTTATCTGAGATACCCCAATGAGCTGTCTTCAGCAGGTATGCACGTATATATATATGTATGCATTCAAATCACAACTCACACGTTCCTTAGAAAATGCAGGCTCCCAGGAGATCTCTGCAAGTGAATTTATTCCATCAGTGCAAGAAATATGCTGTGTGGCACCAGACACTCCAAATGTATGTATATATGTGGTATTTCTATAGTGTGTACCTAGCCAGAAGGCAGTGGAGCACTGTACATGGTCAAAGACAAGCACAAAGTTAATAAGTAATAGGAGAGGAAGCTGGGCTGTGGAGGGGTGTAGCGTTCTTTAAAGAGATGAGCCTTCAATTCTTGGAGTAGCATTTGGGTGGTCTTGATGAATGCACAAATGGAAAAGCCAGCTGTCTATGTTTTTTGGGGGGTTTATTATTCTTAGTCTGATAGTGTCCTGGCTGTAGGTTTATTGAGAACTCACCCGTGATGGTGAGCTTGTCTGAAAGATAAGCAGGGTTGCTGGTTGTGATGTATTTGTAAATGATGCAGCTGGTTTTGAAGATGGTGCTGGCCAGCAAGAGGAGCTAGTTCCATCACAATGAGTGATGTTATTATATTTCTTCATGCCCTGGACAAGACATTCTGTGGCATGAAAGATGCCCTTAAGGTGTGCCAGTGTGTAGTCTGGAAAGCCATAGAGTAGGGCTTTGGCACCATCCTGGTGCGAGCGTAAGAGTGCTTCATGAGCAATCCGGAAGCCTCTTTCTGTAAGAAATGGTGTGGCTTTCTTTAGAAGAGATAGCTGGAACCAGGCCATCTATATTTTTTGACAATGTGTTCGTTCCTCGAGGATGGTGTCCGAGGTAAATTCAAGTCATATGGCATTCAGCAAAACTTGGGGTTTCGCAGTTGTCAGGGTCCAAGACATTGAGCCAGGTTTGCAGTGTATTTTGTTTGTTGTTCTTGGCAAATAACCGGAATTTTGTCATGTCAGTTATGCTTTGGACATCCAGGTTTGAATATGGTGCAGGCAATGTATAAGGAGTTTGATGTGTGAAGCAGAGGAGACTTTCAAGTAGAATTGTGTATCATCTGCATATTGGTGAGTCTTGATGCTGCTTGATGCTATTAGTAGAGCATCAAGCAGCTCCATTTTTTGTTTTTAAAACAAACTTTATTGGGATTTTCTTGTGGAGGTACATCGCAATACACATCACATTAAACACTGTGGTTATTCAGAAAGTACAGGCTACAATTCGGGCCTTGTGCGCCATCTGTACCCATTATAGTGTTGTCCACAATACATTCCAAAATGTCCCAAGACAGCTGGGGAAGCCACCAGTCCATCCCAGTGTTGTGCATTACATTCCTAGCCTACGAACTATTGTATTCAAGGGGAGCTGTGTCCGCTCAACTGTCCCACAACCCCCCAAACCCTCCCGGAACCCACCCTCCGTACCCAACCAAGCCACGAAGAAAACAATCTTAGTCTGGGGGACACAGAGCATACCCCTGGGGGAGGGGGGGGGGAAAGAAGGGCGGGCCGGAGTAGAGACCAACCCCACCCCAAGCCCACGGAAGGGGCAGGAAGGAGGCCGGTCCATGCAGCACGAGAGTGGGACCAAATGGATAAACAAGATCCCCACCATGAAGTGTGGGGGGGGCCGAGCCCCCCCCCGGCCGCAACCATCCCCCGACAGGAAGCGGACACATCCACACGAAACACCCCACTTCCCAGAACCAAGAGCCATACACACCCTCTCAGCCATAATGACCCACCTCCATCAACAGTAACTACTGCTTATACGGGGGAACTCCGGGGGGTAGTCACCACAGCCCCCCCTCCCCCTCCCCCATCTCACTCTTGAATAGTTCAGCCAGATGCGCCCATTCCAGGGAGATAGGACGCTTGCGCAGCCCCGACTCTCCTCACGGTACAGCGCCTCTCGCTCCGCCACCGCCCAACGTAACACCTCCTCTCCCCAAGCCTCTACACGTGGCGGCGCCAGTACGTCCGAATATATCGAGAGATCGCAGCGTGGAGCAGAAACTGGGTGTCGGGTACTCTGTTAACCCTCACAAAATCTTCGTGGGACATCAAGATGCCCTCTTGGAAAAAGGCCCCTATAGTTTCCACCCCCTGTTGTGTCCATGGCCGTACTTGTCCGGCGCGCAAAACTCCCCGCCTCGTAGGGAGACTGCACAGCGGCATGTTTGGTGAGTACGGATTTTGGATTTTGGCGTATTTACATGCCCGTGTCCAGTAATGGAGCACTATCCTCAGCAGGGCCGGTGGGTCCAGTGGCTTAGGGGCGCCGGGGCACAACAGCGCTTGCAAAGCCCCTCGTGCCAATTGGGTCGGGGTATAGCCAATTTCAAACAGGTTTTTACCGGCCAGCCAATAGGCCAACCACTGCAGCTGGCCAGCGATACAGTATGCCCTAAAATCGGGCGCACCCATCCCGCCAGCTCCGTTCGGTAGCCGCATTTTTGCTAACGCAAGCCTATGTCTCCCCGTACCCCAGATCAGCAAAATCAGCAGTGTATTCCAGCTCACGAAAGATCCAAGCGGGGTATGCCACCGGGACATTGACGAAATAATAAAGCAGGCGAGGCAACATCACCATCTTGGATATCGTTACCCGCCCTGCTGTGGTGAGGGGCAATGTGTTCCAAAATGCAATTTGGGAGCATATGGAAGAGATGGTGTGCACCAGATTGCCTGCAATGACATCCGGCACGGATCTAAATATTTTAATCCCCAAGTACCTAAAGGTGACCGGCGCCACCCTGAAGGACAAGGGCCCGAAACGGATCTCCGGCGCCACGAACATGCCACTGAAAGAACAGGCTACGGACTTGGAAGCATTAAGGCGTAACCCGGAGATCTCTCCGAAGCAGAGAAAAAGATCCGCCACCTCCCCCATGTCGGCCTGGAGATCACGAAAGTACAACAGCATATCGTCTGCGTAAAGCGAGACTGAATGCAAGACTCCCTCCATCAGGATGCCATGGGGAACCATGGCTCGCCTGAGAGTTTGGGCTAACGGTTCAGGTGCCAAGACGAACAATATAGGCGATAGTGGGCACCCCTGGCGTGTACCCCGGAAGATGGGGTAGGCTGAGGAGATGATCGAGCCTGTTTTCGCCCTGGCCGTGGGGGCGGTGTAGAGCAGCTGGATCCAGGCACATAGCTCTGGGGGAGCACCCATTTTCTTCAAGACCTCCAACATATAAGACCAGCTGAGCGTATCGAAGGCCTGCGAAATATCCAGGGATAAACACCCCGCGCCCGGCGGGCGGGGGCCCGAGGCGTGCAAGATGGCATGAAAACGCCTGAGATTCAGCGAGGTACTCCGTCGTGGGACAAAACCACATTGGTCCGTGTGGATCAGTCGCGGAAGGAGTGGGAGTAGGCGGTTAGCAAGGAGTTTACTAAGAATTTTATATTCTGTGTTGAGGAGCGATAGGGGCCTATATGATGACATATCTAAGGGATCCTTCTCCGGCTTGAGGAGGGAAGTGACGATCGCCTCCCGAGTGGTAGGGGTCAGCCTGCCTTCCGCGAGTGATGACATATAGAGTTGGTGTAGTTTCAAGATCAATAGGGAAGAGAAGGTGGAGTAAAATTCGACGGGCAACCCATCAGAGCCAGGTGTCTTACCCAGGGCTAGCGACTTGAGAGCCACTCTAATCTCAGCCGGAGTAATTGGCGCTTTTAAGTCGTGGATCTCCGCCGCAGAGAATACCGGCAAGTCCGCCTGCGACAGAAACTCAGTTACAACATCTGTGTCTGGCGTTGGGCGCGCCCCATAGAGTGTCTCATAATGGGTCCGGAACGCCGAGTTTATCCCCAGTTGGGTTTGGACTTGCCCATGTCGTCTGGTGTTAATGGCCAGGATAGGAGTCGGACGAGTCGGACAGGTCGGAGGGGCAATTAGTCGCGCCAATAATGGGCCCGCCCAGTGTGTGCGCTGAGTGTACGCCCTGTAATCCAATAAACGAAGCCGCTCTAGAGCTTCCGCATATTTCACTCTGGCTTCCTGTAAGGATGCCTCAGCCTGTGCGTCACGCTGGGCCTCTACTTCCTGCTCCTGGAACGCATCCTCCAATTGGGACAAGTCCCGAATTACCTCCCTGCGGGCCCCCACTAGGGATCCTAGGGACACCCCCGCATAGACACCTTAAAGGCTTCCCATTCTAGGGAGCGTGTTGAAGCGGTACCTTCGTTAACAGTAAAATATGTGGTGATTGCCCTTTGCAAGGTGTCACGGAAGACCTGGTCCTCCAACTGAAGGGGCTGCAGTCTCCAAGTCGGTATCGGCGCTGGGGAACGGCCCCACCCAAGACCCAATTCGATGGGGTTGTGATCAGATAGAGTTTTTCCCAAATAAGCACAGTGGGAAACCGCCGATGTCAATGACGGTGAGCCCAAAAAATAATCCAGGCGCGTGTGCAACTGATGAGGAAAAGAGTAAAAGGAATATTCCTTAGCCGCCGGCTGTTTCAGTCTCCAAAGATCCAGCAGATTCCAACCCCGTGCCCATTGACCCAGGGCCGCAGTTCGGGCCCGCACAGCAGTTCCAGCCAAGGTGGGGTGAGATCGATCCAGCTCCACATCAAAGACAGCATTCAGATCACCCCCAAGCAACCATGGGCAATCACTCCAGTCTGACAAGGCTACGGAGACCCGGGAAAGGAATTCTGCATGATCCACATTAGGGGCGTACAAGGAGCCCAGCACCACAGGCGAGCCATCCAGTAGACCCCGCAACAACACATATCTACCCTGATCGTCAACCCGGCTTTCTACTAAGGAAAAGGGAACCCTGCGCGGATCCACACCGCAGCACCTCTAGAGAAGGCGGAGTAGGAAGTGGCGTAGAATTGTCCCCTCCAGCGTTTTTGCAGTTTGAGGGATTCAGTGTGTATCAGGTGGGTTTCTTGTAAACATACTATCTGAGCCTTGCGCCGGTGCAACTGGGCTACTATTCTGTGGCGCTTTTGAATGGAACCCATACCCCGCACATTCCAGGATATCAAAACATATGACTTAGGGACCGTCATCGTGACAGGAGACAACCCTTCCCCCCCTCAGCCTCCCCCCCCTCCTCCCATCCCACCCCCATCCCCCCGCCCCCTCCCCCATCCCCCAGACCATGTGGCAACCCTGTAAACAAAAACATTGTTATCCAATACTGGGTCCAACGCCCCAACCACGTCCGACCAAACTTTAAACAGTACATAACTACAGAATCTAAACCAGTGCTATCGCTTAATGGGGGAGTTGGTTAAGAACACACTGAGTTATCAGTAACGTGTACAAATCATGGAAGCACCCAAGACAGGGCAGGCCGGGGAGCTATCTATACTTGACCGGATTACACAATATGATCCAATGCCCCACTAAGGTGGGCAAAGTGTATAGGAGATGTCATCAATGAACAGGAAAGGGGTGTACATTCCCAAGCGCACCTCCGGAGAGCAAGCTACATAATAAGAAACAAAAGCCATAATATCAGCCCGGCAGGCTCTCCAGAGGGTCTTTGCTAAAGTGAGTAGAGTCCGAGGGGAACAACGCTACACTTCCCTCCATGTCAGAGTCCGTGGAGTTTCCCGGGGATGGGCTGTTACTGATCGCAGGTCGGGCAGAGTGAAACAAGGAGGCCGAGCACAGCGCCTCACGTTGGCCCTCCCGAATTTGCTGCTGCGGCGGAGCGCCGGAGGACGTACTCTGTGTCAGCATAGTGTTTTTCCGCCGTCGCGGGGGTCTCTGCGACCGCGGCGCCGCAGAATCCAGCCTCCTAGCCGGGAGAACCTCCGGGAAGTTTCTGTCCAGCCAGTCCCAGGCACTGTCCGGCGTTTCAAAAAAGAGAGACCGCTGTTGGTGGACCACCTTCAATTTCGCTGGGAAAAGCAGCGCAAAGGAGAGGCCCGCTGCGCGTATTCGCGCCTTCACTTCCATAAAGGAGAAGCGCTTCCGCTGCACCGCCTGTGTGTAGTCCGGGAAGATGAAGACGGTGGTGTTATCGACACGCAGCGGACCATTGTCCCGGGCAGCGCGCAGGAGGTGGTCACGATCCCTGTAATTAAGGATACGAGCTAATAGAGGGCGGGGGTTGTCCCCCGGCGGGGGTCGTCCCGCAGGGACCCGATGCGCCCTCTCCACAGTAAAGTGAGGGGAGAGACTAGTAGGGGCCACCACCGTTTTTAGCCAGTTTTCAATATGGATCGTGGGGTTCGGGCCCTCCACACCCTCCGGATATCCCACTATCCGGAGGTTGTTGCGGCGCGCGCGTCCTTCCGCGTCGTCCGCACGCGCATGTAGTGCATCGATCTCCTGGCACATGCGGGTGAGTTGTTCGGTGTGGGTTGCCACCTGTGACACCAGGGGCTCCACTGTTTGGTTCGTGTGCTGCACCTTGTCAGCCAGCTTCCGGTGGTCATCTTTGAGGAGATTCAGGTCGACGGATATCACTCCCAATTGGCCCTCCAGCGACAAGCGAGTGTCCCTGATCTCTTTGAGGATCATATCCAGTTTATCTGGAGGGGTAGCCGGCAGTTCCCCACTTGATGGTCGGGCTGGGCGATCGTCCGCATTGGTCGGGGGACAGGACAGAGTGCCCCCACTGGGCGGGCACACAGGTGTCTTGTGCCGGACCCTACCCATAACGTTGCTCAGGCAGAAGGTAGGTAACAAGCCGGGTTGTCCGAGCGCGTCCGCCCTAATGCCCGTTCCAGGAGCTATGCCCTGCGGTGAGCAGAGGGAAGGGCAACAACCAAGCTCCCAAACGCACCTCTACAGACGCCCCCGGTTCAGCCGCCAGCCTCCCCCAGGTGGTCCGGGCAGCCAGCAGGCTCAGCCAGCTAGTATGGAGGGTGTCGTGAGGAGCGAGCTATCCAACAGTATATGAGGTTGTCCGTGGCTTCACACTTCGTCTTGGGTGTGGGGATACTCAGTGGCTCCGTTCTCCCCCCAAGCAGGGTTTCCGGCCCCAAGCTCAGCCAGTCTCCTCTACCAGCCGTCCCCAAGAGTGACATGCGGCGCAGGGTTCTTTGGCGCTACCCCCACTCCACACCTCCCGCAGCAACACCTCATCCACCACCAGGCCAGGTAGGTTGTCTGGGTGGGTACTCACAGGTTCCGGGGCCCCTCGGCAGTCGGCGTTAATGCTGGTCGTCACACATCAGATGGTGCCTCTCGAACCCCCACCACCGCTCCAGGGGGGGGCACCCGCAGCCTCATCCAGCCGCGGGGACTCCACGGAGTCCGCAGGGAGCCCTCCGCCGCCATCCCGGTACGGCTGCCACTCCGGAGTATGTCGCTGGCACCCCCAGGCCTCCAGGCCGCCACACTCGAGCCCCGGCGCGGAGATATCACTGGCCGGGCCTCCCCAGGTCGCTAGATGTCACTGCCAGGCCGCCCCAGGTCACAATACGTGGAGCGTGCACATAGGTGTCTTCGCCCGGGTCGGGCCCGCCAGGCCGAGTGTCGCCCCACAAGTTTTCAGGGCCCCCTAGCAGGTGCAGGCAGACCGGGCACCCCGGCCGCGTCGCAGGGAAGCCCCCGCATGCAGCATCCAAAGTCCGGCAGGCAGGCACCTCGTAGACCGCACACTATCTGTGCCGGCACCAGGCCACAGACCGGGGGGTCGAGTGCCGGCCAGCGCCGCACGTCTTGGCACGTCCACCGGACCAGACCTCACCACAGCACCGTGGCTGCAGTCCGCCGCCACCACATCAGGCCCGGAGCAACGCGCCGCCGGCAACAGTGTCACAGCCGGCGGCGGCGAGTTGTGTGTCAGCCGTCGGAACCCCGGACAGTTTCCCTCACTCCAGTGGCAGCGTCCAGGAGCCGGATTTCGCCACAGCTCCCAGGAATGTATGAATTTGCAGGATTTTGAAGCCCCCGGCCCGGAGCTCGTCTTTTAGACGTCCGCCATAACCGGCTGCTAGCCATGCCCCCCCGAGCATCAAGCAGCTCCATGTAAAGGTTGAAGATTGAAGGAGACAATATGGAACCCTGAGGGGCTACACATGTGATGAGGATCTTAAGTTACCTGGAGGGGCTCATGTGAACAATCTGGCGTTGATTGGAAAGATAGGAGGAGAACCAATGGAGAACATTGCCTGTGAATCTCATTCAAGACTTCAGGTGCATGGGAGTGTGGGGTGGTCGTCTGTGTCGAAGCCAGATGAAAGGTCCAGCAATAGCAGAAGGCAGGGGTAAAGAGGGCATTATCTACGTTTTTTGTACTGCAGGGTGATCTGGTAGTCGTGTAAGAGATGGTTAGCATTATTCCGATCCTAGATTTCAACATAGACTGCTTTTCCAATGATCTTGCTGATGAATGGTAGGTGTCTGGTGATTCAGTAGTTGGCGAGGTCATCTGATTCTAGTGTTTGGTTCTTTAGGATTGAGAGGATCTGGCCTGTCTTCATAGCTACTGGGAAGATGCCTTTGAGTGAGGGAAGTACGGGCAAACGACCATCCACAGAGAGAACATTGATGAAGAATGATGGTAAAACATCATCTTAATAAGAAATGGGTTTGAGGGAGTCTAGTATGTCAGTGAGATCTGGGAGACATAGGGCTTTGAAGTTAAACCATTGTGGGATTCTACAAGAAGGGGTTGGTGTAAGAGATGATGCTGGCTTGGTATCGATGTGCTGTCGGATCTTCAGTATTTTTTCACTGAAGAAAAGGTTGATGGCATTGCACTTTTCTGTGGAGTGAGGAATAGGTGCATCTAGCAGGGGGTTTGGGTGGTGCTGAAGTGCTTGATTGTCCAGAACAGAGTTCTGCTTCTCCTGGTTGCTTTATATATGGTGTTGGTATAGTACTTTGCTTTTGCTGATGTGATGAGCTGTCTGCGTGTTGGTCAGAGAGTCTTCAGTATCAATAGGTCCTGGATAGTTCTGTTTTTTCAATTTTCTTACCTGTCTGCAGATGGATCATTTACTGTAATGAATGTCTTTAGAGTACCAGAGTGCAGAAGGCTGTGACCTGCAGTTGCATGTTATAATTGTGGCTTGGATGTTAACATAGCTTTCCAAAAATTATTGAGCTTAAACAAGCTCCACAATTTTTGCTCAACAATCCATGCCCAAACCAACATCCTCCAAACGGAGGATGTTGGTGTGGGTATGGAGTTGATAGGGTGATAGATGAGTTAAAGCACTTAGTTGTCAATCAATCAATCAATCAAAAATAACTTTATTTGGTCTCCTATATAAGATCTTAAAAGTACATAGAACCTTAATAAATACACACACAATAGACGTACTAAATATGACGATTAAACCAACCAGTTGAAAAATGCCGAAGATACATTTAGCAATACAAAAATGAAAAAACACTTCCTTTATTTAATACAATATCTAATAAGAGAAAATTTGTAAACAACCGTAAGCATCTTAAGTATGCCTTGATTCTATTTCTACATTAAAATTTTATACATTCTTGAAAACCTTTTTTTGCAGCAATCATAAATCTCCATATGGCACACGCTATATCTAAGGACCGCAGTTCCGTTTTAAGCTCTATCGCTTGGGGTCGATTTCTAATTTCGTATTTTAGGAAGATTGGGCATAGAAGTTTTTTCTGCTCGGCTAATACTTTAAGGCAATCTAGTAGGATTCGCAATGTATTGCTTTTAACATTTAACCCACATGTGTAGTTCCCCTCTTATCTATCATGCATGTTTTTATCTTCTCGTTAGCATAACAGGGTTTAATTTCAATTCTTATTATTAATACTTCCCTTCTCAAATGACTGTTTGGAAGTATATCCACATATTGGTATTCTACTTCCTTTATCCATGGACCAGACATAAATGTTACAGATTTTTTCTCCTCTCACTACAGATTTTTACCATAATTTTCAGAACCTCCTTGGTTCATTTCAGTTCGATGTACAGTATTTCCTTTTTACACCACAAGGATATCTTTTGCCCTTCCCCTGTTTTATACAAATCCAGAATCTTAGCAATGCCATAGTGGCCATTGTATTCCATGATACCAGTTCCGTCTCCATTCTTATAACCTGGATCATGGATGATCTGGGTAATGACAGTAAATATTTTAAACATTTACCCTCTTCAATATCCCATCTGCATTTGCCACTATAGTAGTTCACTTCCATATTGGCATTGTGATGGGATCATGGCTACAAAGGCTTTCAGGGCCGGCCTATCCGATATCTCCTCGTAGTCCTTAATACATTTCATTAGGCCACCCCTAAGTACTTATATGCCTTTCCTAGCTCCAATTTTGAGGGGCCTATGTACCGGCTAAACTTTGGGAGTTTATTACTAAAGCACAAAACCTTTGTTTTTTCCATATTCACCACCAATTGTTTATGCTTACAGTATTCCCTGAATCTATCCAATTTTCTTTGTAAGCCTATCTGTGTCTACAGTTACCAGGTAGCCTGCGTAAAGGAGGCAGGCTACATGTTTGCCATCCATTTTAGGGCTGACTCCCTTAACTTCTCTCAAGAGTGATGGCAGGTCCGCTACAAACAAGGAAAAAAGGATTCATATTTTCTCGGTTAGGGTTCTCTCGGTGTCCCTGTTGACTTGCACCCGTTTATTACTGTGTAACTCCTGCATAATAGCGAGAAGATGCTTTGGGATATCCCAACTTATTAATGTCTTCCATACATCTTTATGGTCCACCAAATGAAAAGCTGCTTGTAAGTCAATGAAGCAGCAGCATAATCCTCCTCTTGTTTCCACCAACTTCTGCACGATGAACCAAAGGGCAAAACAGTGATCAATGGTAGAGTTCCCTTCTTTAAAGCCCTCTGCTCTGGAGGCACGATATGATGTTCTTGATGTTCTTCTGCCCATTCTTTTATTTGTTCTAATATAATTTTTGAAAAATCTTTTTCCCCTACATATAATAGGTTTATTAATCTATAATTCTTGGGAGCATTAATATCTCCCCGCTTGTGAATGGGTCTGATAATCGCCCCTCTCCAACTTTCCAATACCTAGCCAGCTACCAGTATTTCTTTAAATATTTGGGAAAATAATTCGACCCACCAATCTAACTGTGACTTTATGATTTCGACTGGCAAATTATCAGGTCCTGCTGCCCTAGTTAAAGTTAGATTTGACGTAATGCATATAATTGTTCCTGCCAAGATGATATCATTGTCATTCCAATAATTAACACTGTTTGTTGCAGTTTCTCCCCTTCCCCCATACAGCTCTTTCATGTGCTTCTCCCAAGCTGCTTCTGTCACTGCACAAATCATTACTCCTTGTGGCCTATCAGAGCTATCTTGAACTATTTTCCAGAATGTTTTGGAATTTTTAGTTTCTATTGCCTCTAGAAGATTACCCCAACATTTCTCCTTATGATTTCTCTTTTGATCTCTAATTAACTTTTTATATTCTTTCTTTATATTATGTAGGCTGTTATGATTCCTTGAATCGTACTTTAATTTCAGCCTTCTTTCACCTTTTCTGATCCGTGAGTTTAGTTTTCGACATTATTTGGTGAACCAATCTTTTTCTTTAGTCTGGGCTCTCTGGTTCCTGTTTCCACTATTTTCCTTCCTTTTTATTTCCTGCCTTAGACACTGCACGACCTGTCTGATAGTTTCTTCATACCACTCTAAATTTTTACTCATTGTGCTACATCAATCAATCAATCAATCATTCAATCAATCAATCGGGGGTTTTGTAGAGCTCACTACTCACCCACGAGGGTCTGAAGGTGCTGGGGAAAGGGGTGGGTCGCTCCGTTAGGGTCAATCGTAGAGCCAGGTCTTGAGGTCTATTCTGAATTGGTGCAGTGTCGGACTCCATTGGAGGTGAAGGAGAAGTTCGTTCCAGTTCTTGGCTTCGAGGTTGGAGAAGGATCTTCCACCAGTTCTGATACTGTAGAAGCGAGGGACAGTGGCTAGGGCCAGGTCAGCTAAGCGGAGGTTTCTCTTGGGGGCGTTAAAGGAGATTCTGTTGTTGAGGTATGGGGGTCCAATGTTGTGGAGGGCTTTGTAGGTGTGTGTGAGCTGCTTGAAGTTTATTTGTTTATATACGGTGAGCCAGTGGAGGTCACGGAGGTGTAGGGTGATGTAGTCATGTCGTGGGATATAGAGGATGAGTCTGGATGCAGCGTTCTAGACGGTCTGCAGTTTGCTTTTGTTGATTCCGGCGTAGAGGGCGTTCCCATAGTCCAGTCTGCTGGTGTTGAGTGCGTGGGTGACGGTTTTTGGGAGTTAGGAGGATCCACTTGAACGTCTTGCAGAGTATGCAGAGGGTGTTGAAGCATGTGGAGGATACGCTGTTGATCTGGCGGTTCATGAAGAGTTGAGTATGACTTCAAGTTTGCGTGCATGGTCCGTTGGGGTTGGTGGGTTTTCGAGGGCACGGGGCCACCAGGTGTTGTCCCATCCAGAGGGGGTGGAGCCAAAGATGAGAGCTTCAGTTTTATGAAAGTTGAGCTTCAGGCAGCTGTTGCTCATTCAAGCAGTAGGGCATAATCATACTACCCGGCAGGGAACCAGGCTATCCACATGTTCTGGAGAAAACCTGAGGCATTGAGCGTCCATGCGCAGAAAAAAGAGTGGTCTATTCAGTCTTGAGGAGCGCCCGCGACAAAACTCCTACCTCTGACTCAAAAATAACAAAAGCAAGAGAGGACCAGATCACTCTCAATAGTGGTCTGGAACAGGCAGGAACATGGTCATGGCTGGTGGGATCCTTAAACTCAACCCGGCTGCTACACTGACAATACAACAGCCAAAAGGGTCATGAAACCTGGCCACTAAGAATTTGCTCTTGGAACATTAATGGGCTATCAAATAAACTGGGGGACACAGCAATTATCTCCTACTTACGATCATTTGAGATCATACTGCTACAAGAGACATAGCTCGTGGAGCCGCAGCAATTAGAAGGGTTCAAATCTCACCACATTCCAGCTCTGAAATTGAAATCTTCGGGACGAGGCAGCGGCGGCCTAGCAATTTACATATCAATAAAAAATGCAATCTCCTCATGGGACCTCGCGAGCCCTTCCCATTCTCTTCAGTCTGTGGGAATATCTTTTAGCACTAACAAAGGCCACCCCAGGTCCATAACTTTAAAGAATGCCTATGTTTGCCCAAACTCAGTGTCCAGGCAAACCTTCTCAGACGAAGTGACAGCGACAGTGCTAAGAACGAAATCTGGATTTTCGAATGCAGACATAATACTATCTGGTGATTTCAACATGTGGCTAATGTCCAACCTACAGAAAAACGAGGTAACCAAATCACATGAAAGCGTTTGGGTCATACCACCGCAGGACCACCCTGGATGGCGCAAGGAAGAACTGAAGGGACACTCCTTACAAGGTAACCTGGAACACCTTGGTCTTAGAGCCCTCAATGGGCGCTTTCTTCCCTACAAGCCACCCGGCCTTTCATACTTATCTAAAAATGGCGCATCCTTAATTGATTACACCTTTGTCAGCCTTTCCCTCTTGCATCAAATATTTGGCTTCGGTTTCGGCAGAAGAACAGAAAGTGACCACAGCCCTCAAGAAGTATCGCTTAGCACCAGACTGGTGCAACACGCTGTGGCAAGGGCTCAAGCTTTTAATAGCTATACGATCAATCTAAAACGAATCAAGTGTTCGGTCAATAAACTACAGCAGCTAGCAACGGAGGCAAAACACATCTTTGAGGGTACCAGTAGGACAACTGATTATTAAATTGCAAACTGGACAACCTTTGCATTGAAGCTGACAGTCAGACACGCAAAACCAATAATGCATGCAAAACCAAATGGGACGCAACAGTCGACCTTTTCGAATCCCGTGATACGATCAGCAAAAAGAACCATGAACCGGCTATGGCGGGAACTAAAAACAAAGCCAAAGGACCTACCAACAATAATCAAACTGAGAGAAGCCCGCAACCACCTGAAGACAGTAAAAAGAGAACATCGTAGGGCTCACTGGAACTCTTTCTGGGCCAAAATATATCAAGACATAAGGTCAAACAACTCTGCAAGGTTCTGGCGCACCATTAACAGTTTTGGAGGGAATGTCCCGAAAGTTGCTTTGTCAAATATACTGGAGTCCAAGTGGTATTCCTTTTTGTACAGCCACTTCAACGATCGACAAGATAACACTCCTGATCAGGCTACTGGCGAAGAGTGCAGTAAAGCTCCAAAAGTGGCGAACTTGCCTCCAGAGTGACTCATCAAAATGCTAACCAATGAAGAGCTTCCCCACAAAGCTCCAACAATTGAAAAGCAAACAGAGAGACTAAATCATTTTAGTAGCATCGAATATAGCACATTCCCGGAGGACCAAATTGAAAAGTAGATTAAAAAGGGTCGGAAAGATGGAGCTCCAGGTCCAGGAGGCCTTCCTCCGGCTTTATTCAAGGAGGATCCGGCTTTCTGGGCTTCCAAGTTATCTCCACTTTTCACTTCCATCTTACAAAAGAACACCATTCCACCCTCTTGGCAAGAATCGATTCTTGCGCCAATTTTCAAAGGAGGGGACAAAAAATCTCCAGGGAATTATCGATTAGTCGCCCTTATAGTTAATGAAGAGAAGTACTTTGCTGGGATACTGCTCAAATCACTTTGGGCATGGGCCGACGAACGTTCAGTAATTCCTCCGAACCAAACTGGTTTTACAAGTGACACTGGTACTTCGGTCAATCTTATGACTCTCTCCAGTTTGATAGACCAGGCAGAGACTAGCTGTCTGTTCTATATGGGATTCATAGACTACAAAGCCGCATTTGACAAGGTCAACAGGGCCAAGCTTTGGTAGAAGCTCTCCAGATTGAATATCCCAAATGGTCTACTAAGAGCCATACAGATACTGCACCAGGATACATGGGTCAGGATCAAGATTGGGGATGGCTCCAGACTGTCACAACCAATTTTAACAACAAAAGGACTAAAACAAGGATGCGTCCTGGCCCCTACACTTTTTAAGTTATTTTTATCGGACTTCCCGGAACCCTATACAAAGTCAACTCTCATGCTCCCAAACTAGGCAGTTTCCAGCTGTCAAATCTCCTATACGCCAATGAAGTGGTTCTCCTAAGCACCACAAAGATAGGCCTACAAAGGCTTATGGACGCTACTGCCGAATACTCAAACAAGAACGAGCTCCAGATAAACAATAAGAAAACTAAAATCTTGGCGGTCCATCCGGGAAGACCCAAGAAGCTGGCATGGGTCTAAAACTCCGAAAGCATTGTAGAGTCCAATTGCCACAAGTACTTCGGAGTCCTCTTCAACAACAATGGAAGATACAAAACCCACTTAGAAGAGCAAAAAAAGAAGGGAGCAGCTTTAGCTTTCACACTCAGCTCTATCCATAAGAAGCTATTCGGCCCAACATTTACCCCAACATTGCAGGCAGCACAGGCTAAAGTCATTCTAACACTAACGTATGGAAGCGAGGTGCTAAAAGGATTGGATAGTGGCAAATTAGACAAAATCATTGCAAAAATCTTTAGAACAGTGTACCAGTTACCATCAACACGTCACTAGCCCAAATTATGCTGAAACTGGGCACCTGTAACCAATCACTGGCCAGACTGATGAGCTTCTTAACGTGCTGCCACAAACTGAGGTTGTCAAAAGAAGGCAGCCTAGCGCAACATTTATGGTCCAGCCTGAATATAAAACGATGGCGAGCAGGGCATGATTATTGGGCGAGAGGGCTAAAAACCCTAGGCCTGAATGAAGTTTGGGACCTACATGTTAGCCAAAACGAATTTAAAAGGCTTGCAAAAATAAGCGCAAAAAAACTCTCCTCAATAAAAGACAAGGCATGTCTCGCAAGAAGAAGCCACGGCTGGATGACCCTCATATCTTACGACCAGCTGACGCCTCAGAGGTATTTAACCCTGCCGTTTACCGCACGCACTAAACTCTGTTTCTTAAAACTAAGAATGGGACTGATCAACTTGTCCTGCCATCTTCCCAAATGGAAAAGAGACCATGCCCAGGAACATTGTCGGCTTTGTGGCAACCATAGGGAAGACATAATACACATCCTATGCCTGTGTCCAAGCCTGCTGAAGGAAAGAAGGTCCCTTCTACGGGACTGGAACATCAATGAGGTCAGATCGTGCAGAGCCGCAGTATTGGCCTGTTTTGACCCATGGAACACTAATTTAAACTGTGCCCTGGTAAGGTTTATGGACCGCGCTGCAAAAAAACTAGGGGAGGGGATCCATCGACAGCCACCTCCACCAGAGGCGCAGTTTCCTGGATCTCCAAAATAACTGGACGATCCTCTTCGCAGGCATCCAGATAAAGGAAATATTGTCAGAGCCACCAACCTAAGGATCTAAAGGAGTTTGGCGCACAGGCTGGTTTACTCTGGGACTAAAATTTTAATCTTAGACACGATCATAAATGCCCCTAAGGGGCCATTATAAAAGTATTGGTGGTAGGGTTACCACAAGAGAACTGTGACAAGTGGGGGGCCGGGCATCTTTTACCAAAAGAACTGGGGTTCTATTTTATTAATGGGTATACTTATATCTTTTGTAACTTGCAAAGGTTTTTTTAAATCATGCAATAAAGTTTCTTTCATTCAGGTCGTGATGGCTTTCATCCCTTCTTGAAAGTTGTGCCTGATGATATTGGGTTCCTTGGTGATGGAGAGGATGAGGAGCTGAGTGTCATCGGCGTAGGACACGATGTTGAGACCGTGGTTTCGGACGATGGTTGCGAGGCGGCCATGTAGATGTTGAAGAGTGTGGGGCTGAGGGAGGATCCTTGGGGTACTCCGCATCTGATCTCTGTCGGTTCCGAGATGAAGGTCGGGAGTCTTATTCTCTGTGTTCTGCCTGATAGGAAGGAGTGTATCCAGTCTAAAAACCTTTCCTTGGATGCCTGAGTCGTGATGTCTGGTGGCTAGTGTGCGATGGGAGACAATGTCAAAGGCTGCTGATAGGTCCAGGAGGATGAGGGCTGCCTTTTGGCCTTGGTCGAGGAGGGTGCGTATGTCGTCGGTGGCGGCGAGGGGCAGTGGCAGCTCCTCCGCTATGGTGGAGGAGCATCGCCCCACTGCTTTCAAGCAGACAGCAAAGAGGAAAGATAACATGATAATAACTTTAAGTTAGTATCATGTTATGTTCCTTTGCCCGCGGGAGGGTGGACAGGGCTGCTCTGCTCATGGAGCAGGGCAGGGGCAGAGTGTTTTGCCCACTCAAGTGCGCAATGACTGTTTGGTCAGCCCTCTCGGGCCGCCCAAAGCAGTCATGCACACTTCCCATTTCTCCAGGCAGGCTGCATTACAGCCTGCATGGAGAACATGCCCACCCCTACAGCCCCTGGCTGAGCGCTGTGCCACAGCACTCTGGCCAATCACAGTGCTTCATTGGAACGTTGGGATTAGCGTAGGGGTGGCAGCCTGGCTGCCTGCTTCCTGTTCTTGGAAGCGGACTCAGGAGAGCAGGAGCGCAGAAGACGCTGGACCTGGCTTCGAAGGTACGTAAAAAAATAAATCCTAAACCCTGCTCCCCCCTCCTGCGTGACACCCCTCACGGTCCCCCTGCGACACTCCCCGCAACCCCCACACCCGCCCCCCCACCCACTAACCATGCTACCACCCCCCACCCCCACCCCCCCAGCGAAAAGAGCAGTTTCAGTGCTGTAGTTGCTGCAGAACCCAACTGGGATATGTCTAGGATGCTTTGGGTTTCTATGAAGTATTGACGGCTTTTTGGATGACTGTGGCGGCAAAAGGAAGCAGTGAGATGGGCCTGAAATTCTGAGGTTCGTCGGGTCTGCGAAGGGCTTTTTTAGGAGCGGGTTGACTTCAGCGTGCTTGCAGTTGTTGGGGAATGTGGCTGTGTCAAGGGAGCAGTTGATAGTTCGCTTAGCTCAGGTGCAATGGCAGTGGCAACCCTGTGGAAGATGTGCGACGGGCAGGGGTCAGAAGGTGCTCCAGTGTGGATGCTCTTCATTGTCTTTAAGGTGTCTTCTGCAGTGAGAGGTGTCCAGGTGAAAAGGGTCTGTTGCGTGGAGTCGTTGGGGGTGGGAGTTGAGGTGGCGCCATGGTCTTGATCGTCAAAGTTGTCGTAGAGCGTCTTGATCTTGAGGTGGAAGAAGGAGCTGAGTTTATTGCAGAGGGCTTGGGCGAGAGGGACGTAAGTTATTTCGCTGTTGGGTTTGTGAAATTCCTGTATGATGGCGAAGAGTTCCTTGGAGTTGTGGGTGTTGGCGAGGATTCTGTCTTGGATGAAGTTTTACTATGTTGCGCGCTTGGATTCTCGAGCGCTTGGATTCTCGAGAATTCCATGGTGAACCAGTTGGCTTCCTTGTTGTGTCGTCTCGTGGTGTTCTGAAGGGGGCAAGAGAGTTAGCACAGTTGGTGATCCATTGGTGGAGGTTGTTTGCCACTGTGTTGGCGTCTGTCATGGTAGGGGGTGGAGTGCAGGTGAGGGCGGAGATGAAGAGTTCTTCAGAGACTTTGTTCCAGCTTCTGCATGGGAGGCAGCGTGTGAGATTGGGTGATGTGGGTTCACAAAGGAGAAATGGATGCAGTGGTGGTCCGCCCAGAGCAGTTCCGTGGTGTGGCTTAAGTGACTGTTGTTTCCTCCGGCAAAGATGGGGTTGAGTGTGTGTCCTTCTGTGTGAATGGGGGTAGAGTCAAGTTGTTTCCTTTGACTTTGTTGATATCTGGCAAATTTTTCCATACTTTCTTCCGACATTCTTGTTGTACAGCGTCTCGCTATTCCATTTGAACAGGCAGCACCTTTTCTCTAGGTCTCTTTTCCTCCCATTCTAATTCCAATTTTAGGGGGTAATTATCACTTCTATCAAATTGGGATACCTCAAACCGACTTACGGAATCGAAGTTCGAAGCATGAATAAAGATATCATTTATTGGGCAGGGTTGTTGTCCCCTTTTAAATGTTTGCCTAGACGGGAAGTCTGCCTCTACCCTTACATATAACAGACTAATCCCTTTGTTCCCAAATACTTCACTCGAGGGCTTATCTTTGGCGGTCATTTCAACATTGGTTAATCTGGCATTATTTATCCTGTATGCGATCAGTGTCTCTTTATTCCATAAATCTACTCTACAAGGGTCCAATTTATGGTTGAAGTCCCCCAATAAAATATACAACTCATGGGGATGTAGGCCTCCAAGTTCCTCCATATCCTCCTTAAATTTTCCCAGCTCAATCCTATATCCTTCTCCACCTCCCCCATGCATGTATGCATTGAGTATAGACATCCAATCAAATGTTGTGCCTGGGTCCATAATTGCACTATAAATGCCACCAACCAAATACATTTCACTTTCTGCGGTATTACGTTTTTGGCTATTTTAGTGGATATCAAGATTGCTTGTCCACCAGATGGATGCCCCAATTGGCTCCTCTTTGCTGATTTATTTACCTGGACAAATCCATCAATCCTAGGGGTATTGCCACACAGCTACGTTTCCTGTAAGCATACAATTCTATATGATTCTACATATCTATTGAGACTTTCTGATTTAGTCACTGTTTTGTAACCATTTACATTCCATGATAGTACCCCGAGGCTATGTGGCGTCCCAATATCCTAATCTGTCTCGCTCAACCATCCCTCCTCTGCACAATCACGCAGTACTGGGGCTCTATATCTGTTTCCGAAGATCTGTCC
This sequence comes from Triturus cristatus, assembly GCF_964204655.1. Lineage (NCBI taxonomy): Eukaryota > Metazoa > Chordata > Amphibia > Caudata > Salamandridae > Triturus > Triturus cristatus. The sequence continues at coordinate 343,600,137 of NC_140589.1, read as the reverse complement.
ACCCCTTTGTGTACTCTCATCGAATTGTTCCACTGTAATTTCGAGGTTTTCCTTCACTCTGTGTTCCTGTTCTGTGAACCTAACCTGCCTTTGTCCCAGCCCTGCATGTTGCCGAAGGAAGGATTTTGAGTGATTGCTATGTGTAGACATATCTGCCTCCGGCACTAGTCTAATCCCTTCCTTCAGCACCTCTTGATATACTTTTATTGTTAACTTCACCATATGAGAATATACTATTCCCTTCCCTTTATTATTTTCTGTGAAACCCACTTGCTTAAGGTCTTGTATTCCTAACTTCCTCAGACTTTTCAATTTGGAAAAGGAGAAAAGTAAATGAGATCGATTTAATGGTTGTGTTTTTCTCTCTTTCTTACCTCCTTTTCCATTTTGCACAGATTCAAAATATAGCCATAGGTTACTCACATCTCTACTTCCTATTTATGGTTCTTGGGTCATCCCTCTACTCTCCCCTCTTTCCACTTACCGACCGTTCTCTTCCCTCCCTTCTTCTATTGTAATTTCCTCCTTCCCTTTGTCTATACAATTTATTCCAATCATCATCATTTCTCATACATTGAATCTGTGGACTGCTTCCACCTTTTCGTTGACTTGTTCGGTCTGAATAATTTTTTTACTTGATTACAATAGTCATTGGGTGGGCCCCTTCTTCCTGCCTATTCTTTTTCTCTGTCTTTGCCGGACACTTATGTCTTTTATCTTTCATCCCCGCTTAGAATTCAAATATTTCTCTTTTTCCGCTATTTGTGTCATTGTCTCGTTCCCCCCCTATTCTCCTTCTTCTTGTCCGGGGGATATATTGCCTGTATCTAGGTAATTCTCCAAATTTTTTTATAATCATTGGGTGTCTGGATATATATACATTTTGTGGTATTAGCAACCAAAATTCTTCCTCTGCTTCCTGCTGTTCTGGGGAACCTGTTGTTGGTTTAACTTCTTCCATGGGTCTTAATATTGATGGCATGTGGGCTTTAATTTGCTTTAACTCCCCCACTATTATTTGCGACTAGTCCTTTTGTGCTTTTAGGACATTATTGTTCAACATTGATACCTCCAGTAGACTTTGCAGTGTTTTTTTGTAATATCATTATTATGTCCAGCATGGAGGCAGATGGTGTTTCTGATATCTCAAGGTTTAGGATGGAGTTTTGTGCTGATAATTCATTTGCTTTTTGTTAGCGACGGTCCTGTTCTCTCTTTCTCCTCCGAGAGGCTTCCACATGTAGAGTTATAGTACTCCATTTCTCCTCCTTTTTCAAATGAGTGTTTACCATCCAAGGAGATGGGTATCCCACGCAATAATGATAGTCTAGGTTCCGGTACTGATTCGGTATGACTTGATATTTCGTGGAGGTCTAGGAAAGGTAGCAGTGACCCAGATAATATCTGGCTTGTATTTCCCCCCTGGACTGATTGTCTTTCCTCGTGGACCTGTGATTCTGACAATAATAGTTTTCTTTTTAAATGTTTCCCTTCAAAGTCTTTAATTGATTTGGTGACCTAAATCCCCTCTTTCACGGTCCTCGTGGGACTATTATTTATATGTTGCTTCTTTAGATCTCCTCGCTTTGTCCTTTTCTTTCCTTCCTCATTAGGCCCCCCCCACTCCCCTCCACTTCCTTGTCTATCCCAATTGTTGTATTCTCTGCCTTGTTGCGACAATTCTGCCTCCTGCACAATTTACTTTTCACCAGTGCCATCTATTAAGCCAAGGCCAAGCTTCCCTTTTATCAAGCACCCAGGCTTCCTTTCTTATCTCCCAGCGACAGACCAGCCTTGACTTTTACTTGCAGTTTAACTCAATATCAAATTAAATAAGAGATTGAGTTTAACGAGTAACAGTCCTTTTATTCCTCTCAACCATCCACTCTTGCCAAGAGCCACTTGCCCTCTGCCATCTCCTGCCACTGTGACGGATTCTCTTTTTTTCGTCAACTGTCTACTTGGTCTTCTGTTTTGTCACTTTATTTATTGGGTTTTTCTGGCCTATATCTATGTCCACAATAGTCCATGGCACTTGTCATTTCCTGCCGCACACTATACACCCCGTGGCAACCCCCCGCCTGGTGGGGCCAGCACTGTCACCTGCTCCAGCCAGCCACTTCTCTGCTCTGATGAGCTCTGACTAGCTCTAACCAGCTCTGGTCACCACCCCTGGCCCTTTCACACTTCCCTTCTCACTTGTTTGCATGCCTTTGGTTTTTATTTCCGCCTTCAATTACAACAAAATTACTGCTGACTACTCTCTACTCGCCTGCTGACTCACTGCGTGGCCGGCTCGCAACACGGCTCCTGTAACCTGCCGTCAGTCTTTCGAGAGATGGGATCCCCAGTCCTGAGTGTGGATGAGTACGCGCACATTGCTCCTGCGTTCGCGTCTTCATTGTTGGGTGTCAGAGGGCGGGGGAGAATCTCCATGATACAGGAAGTTGTCTATAGTGAAGTCTTTTAACGATCTGAAAGTTTGGTTTTCTGTTTTGTGTTGACCTTGGTTTGCTGGATGAATGCTGGGCGAGGAGATAGCCATGGTAAAGTGGTCGATCCAGTCCAAAAGTATGGGTGATTTTTAATGGATTTTGGTGATCTTCAGAAGATAAGGTCAAGGATGTGGCCATGGGAGCATGATGGTTTTGTGCCATGCTGTACCATGTGAAGTGTATCAATAAGGTTGAAAAGCATGTCTCTTGTTTTTTTGTTGTTGATGATTTAGCTTGCGTTGTCCGAAAGGTTGAAGTGGTGTAGACAGTTTGTATGGATGGGGTGTTAAGGAGCTTGTGTTGCATTTCTTGCAGTGTCAAAGACAGTGGTTCCATAAGTTTCTGACATTCATGATAAAAACCACCCCTCCACTGCTGCACCAATATGCTGTAGTGTCTTTAATACTGGTTGAGCATCCTTTACCTTCTCCTCTATTCTGATTTCTTTACTGTCTTGGTACACCTGTCCCCAGGACTAGAAGACCCAATATCAGTGGACATCTGCCTCGGTGAGCAGCACTGCTGCATTGCTTGTAATTGTAGACTCAATTTTATCATTTTTAGCATCTTTATATAAAGATTTCTACAGGACAAGAAAGAAAAAACGCTCCTGGAACTTCAACGTCGCTCATCCTCTCGCTCCCCCACCTTCCCCAGTACATATTTAGATTCAATTGGAGTTCGTAATTCTGCAGACTTTGATTATCATCAGTTGACATCCTCAACAGGTTAGTACCCCTGGGGCAGTCCCCAGTCAACCGTAGTCCATCCTGCACTAACGGGGACGTTGTGTTTATTGCCGCTTAGCACCTTGTCTGGTGTGTTCCAGCGACATTGTAAGCTGCTGTGGCTCCTCTTCTCTCTTGACCTCCTCCGCAACTGGCTCCATTTCATAATTAGGTCATTAGCATTGTCTTTCCCTTTGATGAATAAAACAGGGAGATTTTGTAGACTTAAGTGACTCAGTGGGGCTTGGTGGGCTTTAGTTAGAAGCAGAGCATTTGAAATAAATATTTTTACTTTTTATCTTGCTTTTCACCACTCTCTTGTGAAGGGCATTAGCTTCGAATTGGCTTTTTCTCTTGCATTAATTCAAAGGAAAGTGGACGAAACTGCAGGAAGGAGGTTTCCCTTTACTTCTGTGCCTAGCTAGTCTTTGAGCCATGCTTTTGTGAGTGCACACATTGACTCCAAACTTGCCCCTGCCTCTACCAACGCCAAGGCACGGGGGGGCTTTAGTCAACTAGATGGGACTGTACTGTTGACAAGGAGGTCTTTTTGCCACCTATTTAGCCACTGTCAGGAGAGTATTGACCGCTGCATCACTCAATCAATCAATCACAGTATTTGAGCTCCGCGAGGGTCTCAAGGCGCTAAAGGGGGGGGGGGGCTGCTGCTACTGCTCGAAGAGCCAGGTCTTGAGGAGTCTCCTGAAGTCGAGCAGGTCCTGGGTCTGCCATAGGTGGGTTGGGAGGGTGTTCCAGGTCCTGGCCGCGAGGAAGGAGAAGGATCTGCCTCCAAAGGTGCTTCGTTGGATTCGGGGGACGGCGGCGAGGGCGAGGCTTGCAGAACGGAGCTGGCGGGCGGGGGTGTAGAAGTTGAGTCTGCCGTTCAGGTACGCTGGTCCAGAGTTGTGGAGCGCTTTGTGTGCGTGGGTGAGGAGTTTGAAGGTGATCCTCTTTTTGATGGGGAGCCAGTGCAGGTCTCTCAGGTGAGGGGTGATGTGGCTGCGGCGGGGGAGGTTGAGGATCAGGCGGGCCGATTAATAAGTGCCTCCTTCACCTCACAAATTTCCTTCAAGGATTTGTGAATTTGCCGCATGCGCCACAAGTTACACTGGTTGTCTCATGTGCCATAGTACATTTCCTCTGTGATCTGAAGGTCCATTTCCCTGGCTGCTGTGAATTGTTGGAGCACTCTATGAAATAAAGTATACCAAAAAGTCGGGGGCGCTAGCGAGCCCGGAGCAAGATGGCTGCGCCGTAGTGCAGCTCTGCTGGCCGAGCTACTTATACGTGCATAATCCGTACATTTTGACGCCATCCGTGGCCACTGCTGACCGCCACTTGGCTATAACTGGCTCCTGACTGCCCTGGTTGAAAGATTGAGCCGTCCCGCTTCCTCCGTCTCCAGTTATCGGAGTTTGCACTGGCGACTCGTGCAGGGATGAAAATGGCGGCCGCGTGAGCGCCCGGCTAACGGCTGCCGGGAGCGGATCCTGTGTTGCCCTGATGGTGGATGGTGTGCTGCGGAGCTCGACCGCTGTTAGCTCCCTCCGGACTGCTTGGCGCTGACTGCGCCGAGCTCTGTGGTGCCTGGGGGCCCCGGTGACGTCCCTCCTGAGGCGGAGTGCGGAGGCTGTTCGGCGGCCGCTGTGGAGGGGAGCTGCCGCGGGACTCCTGCATCGGGTGGCGCGGCGGGGCTTTTGCCTGCTCTCCGGCGCTGGGCTCCTGGCGGACTCGGCGGTGCTCTGCAAGCGGACGGCCTGAGGGGGGCTGCACCGATACCTGGGCCCTGCGGGCTGGAGCCTCTCTACGTCGGCGCTGCCGGTGGGGCCTGGATCGGCAGTTGTGGCCTCTGGAGTGGTCCGGTCTCGGCGGTGGAGCCGGGCGAGAAGGCTGGTGAGTGAGCGCAGGCTGGGGCACCGGGAGAGGGCTGCACCCGCGACGACCTGAGGGGGCTCCCTGGCTATTCTGGCGGCCTGCTGGGGATCCTGAAGCGCCCCTGATTTGCGGGAGAGGAGTATACGGAGCGCGGCGGCTGATGCACTGGCCCAGTGAGGCTGTGGGGACCCCAGTGCGATAGATGGACAGTGGCTAATCGCTGGCTGGACTGGAGGATCACTGATTGGATTGGGGCTGCGGGGGCTGTGCGGCCTACCTCACTGCAGGGCGCCGACCTGTGTGGATACTGGTGTGCGATATTACCCTAGTGCATAGCGCGGCTGCAGGTTCCGATTTGGGCGGCACACCCCCTCATTTGCTATGGGTCGCACGGATAAGCAACAGAGTAAGCTCCCATTCGAAGCCAAAATGAGCGCTAAAGCTCCTGCGCCTCCTGCCCCTGGCTCGGAGTCGGAGCTCGAGCAGGGCCCGGCCTCGAGACTGGAGCAAATGATGCTCACAATGCAGCAAAGCCTCCTCACCATAGACGCTAAAATTGATGGGCTAAACCTTCGCATGGACACTATGGCCTAGAGGATAGACAAACATGGTGCGCAGATTGTGGAGGCAGAAACCCGCATATCAGCGGCGGAGGATAGGATGGAGGTTGTAGGTGCCTCATGCGCCTCTATCAAGAAGGTGCTTGAAGTTATAAAGGCCAACAGCGAGGACATTGAAGCCCGTTCCCGAAGGAACAACCTGCGTATTATTGAGGTGCCCGAAACTACCAACACTGGTCCAATGGAATCGTACGTGGAGGTGCTGCTCACGACACTGCTGGGTGCAGAACATTTTTTCGCTCCCTGACCCCCAGAACCGTCCCGGGTGCCCCGCCACGACCGATAATTGCCAGACTCCTTAATTATAGAGATAGGGATGTGGCGCTCCGCCTGGCCAGGGAAAAGGGGAAACTCGAGTACCAGGGAATGAAAATGGAGCTGTTTCGGACTTCACCGTAGCGGTGCGGCAAGCTCGTCGTGAATTTCAAACTGTGAAAAAAAAGCTGCAATCCCTTCATATACCCTACGCCATGCTGTACCCGGCCCGCCTGCGAATACAGCATGATGGAAAGGCGAGCATCTTTACGACCCCAAAAGAGGCAATGCAGTACGCCCGGCGATTGGAGCGGCAGGAATCGGCCGGCAGGAAAAATGGACATTCCGATGCTGATGACTGACTATGGGGCGCTAGGTCTCCTGGGATGCTTGTTGCCACTTTAGCGGGTGCTCTTGTAGCTCCTCACTGTATGTCTTGGTTGCTGAGATGTTTCCCCTATATTTGTGTTGTGTTTGACGGCTGCTGCCATGCGGTGCGGTCGGGGGGGAACGCTTTCGAGGCTCTTTTACACCTACTGATGTTGCCAGGTGGCTAAGGCTCTGATATGCATTTTTGTTGTTTGGGTGCAGTTCACGTGATGGCAGTATTTCTTTTCCTAGCTCGACTCACCCCGCCTCATCGGGGGGCCTGGAGCCTCTAGTGACCCCTAGAGGAGTCTCTGTTTATTGTGTGTTGCGAGACAGTGCCTGTCCCTTTTTTGTTTGGTTCATACCAGGGAATGTGTGCAGAAGCGGCTGCTGACTGCAGTGGGGGGGATGGGGTGGTTGGGGATCTATGACTCAAAATGTTGACTTAGTGCTGATGCTCAGTATGCATGCTCTGTGGTGCTGCGGCTATGGCTGCTCCTCAGTTGATTTTCCATGTTCCGAATTACACTACTATGGTGGCTAACCACAGGTCAACTCTTAATTGGCTGAGCTGGAATGTCAGGGGGCTTAACAACGCTAGGAAAGTACGGCAGGTGCTCACCTATTTGGACAGGCATAATGTGCTGGTCGCACTGCTGCAGGAGACACATCTCACGCAGCAGTCCGCCTTGAAGATTACTGCTGGGTGGGCGGGGGTGCGGCTGGCTGCGTCCTACTCCTCGTATGCTCGGGGGGTCATGATACTGGTTAAAAAAAATGTTCCCTATACGCTGCTGCAGGTGGATGCGGATGCAGAGGGCCGGTATATTATAGCTCAAGGCACACTCTACAATACCCCGTTAACTATTGTTAACATATACGGTCCAAATACGGATGATCCCGATTTCTTTGACACCGTTTGGGGTAAACTTTCTAACATCTCCTGTGGGACCGTTATCTGTGGTGGGGACTGTAATGCGGTGCTCGACCCTGCGCTAGATAGAAAAACGTCGGCGATCTATCCCTCTCGAAGGGCCCCGGGTGCAATACGGGAGGGAATGAGGTCTCTGGGGCTGGTTGATATCTGGCGACAGCGGCACCCACAAGCCATGGAAGGAACATGTCACTCGTATGCGCGACAAGCTTGGTCCCGTATTGATTATTGGCTGGGGACGCCGGATGTTTGCAGTTGGGTGGCGCAGATTAGGCATTTGCCGAGAACACTGTCGGATCACTCCCCGGTGGCAATGGCTGTGGAGATGCCTTCTCGACTCCCGCCTCCTTTCCAGTGGCGCTTGCAGTCCTCCTCTCTGCTGGACCCGGTGTTCACGGAGGGTGTTCGAAAAGCTATAACAGACTACTTCGCGGTAAATGCAGGGTCGGTTACGACGATGGGGACGCTGTGGGAGGCCTTTAAGGGGACCATTCGTGGGGAATGTATCGGTCTGTAGGCTGGAGTCTTGAGGTCTCTCCGCCGCACCATGGAGATGCTGGAGAGGGAGCTGGGTGATCTGGAGCGTTCCTATAGTGTCGGGCCGTGCCCGAACATTCTGGCGCGAATAAATGAAAATATTTCTGCATATAACGACACTGCAGATCAGGAGGTTAGGCATCTCTCCCGGCGCAGTGGGGCGCGTTACTATGGAGAGGGCGGACGACCGGGGAGGGCTCTGGCTTCCCGCCTCCTTGATCCACATCGGAGGGCGCATGTAGTGGAGGGGATTAGGGCAGACGGGGAGGTCCGCCATGATGCTGATGGTATTTTGCGATCGTTCACTGAGTATTACACGGCAATGTATGATCGCCGGCCTACGGCTAGCCCAGAGGAACTCGAGCAATACCTCGATGACATTGCGCTGGTATGGCTGTCGCGCAGGCAGCAGGATTTTTTGATGCACCGCCTAACGCTGGGGGAAATACAAGATGCTATAAAAGCTCTGCCTGGTGGCAAGGCAGCGGGAACTGATGGGTTGCCAGCTGAATTTTACAAAGAATACGCTGACCAGCTGGCGCCGTGCCTTTTGCAGCTTTACGAAGAGGCATACGAGACCCAGTGTTTGCCGCCAACCCTTCGGGAGGCGCTGGTGGTCGCCCTTTTGAAACCCGACAAGCCACCTGAGCAATGTGATTCGTACCGCCCCTTATCCCTGATAAATACTGATGTCAAAATTTTGGCAAGGTATTGGCCACGAGGCTCCAACTCTTACTCCCGGACATGGTGCTCCCGGACCAGTCGGGATTTATTCCCGCCCGCTCCACGTCCCATAACCTCCGCACCATATTCGCGGTTATGCATGTGCTGAAGCCCGAGCTTCCGGCAGTGGCAGTGCTACTTGATGCTACCAAAGCGTTCGATTCTATAGCATGGTCCTACATGATTACAGTCCTTCATCGTATGGGCGTCCCCTTTGTGTTCACAAATTGGATTCGGTTGCTGTATACTAAGCCGGAGGCCCAGGTCCGTATTAATGGGCACCTTTCTGACAAATTTGCGATTCACAGGGGTACTCGGCAGGGTTGTCCGCTGTCGCCCCTGCTCTTTGTGCTGGTACTGGAGACACTGGCTTGTATAATTCGGAAGAGGCACGCTGCGTCGGCGTTGCGATTTTTGCAGCGGCCGCTTGCTGTCTTCATGTATGCGGACGACATGGTGCTGTATGTGCGCGAACCGGAGCAGTATCTAGCGCCGCTCATCCGTGAATATATCAGATTTGAGCGCTTCTCTGGGCTGAGAATCAACTGGTCCAAGTCCACTATACTGTCTCTCACTGATGGAACCGGCCTTTTGATATGGAATATCCGTTGGTGTGGGGGACGGAAGCAGTTAAATATTTAGGAATCTGGCTGCATAGGGATTCGCAGACGGTTGTTCAGGCCAATTTTGGCACGGTGGTTGCCAGACTGGAGGACCAGGTGGCTCGATGGATCAAGCTGCCGTTCTGCTTCGCGGATCAACTCGCCCTGATGAAAATGATAGTGCTTCCACGCTTTCTCTATTATTTTTGCAATGTTCTGGTGCGTGTTAACAAGTCTTTTTTCGGCACTCTGCGCTCCCTCCTGATCACGCTGGCGTGGGGGGGGAAGAAGCCCCGCCTTCGCTGGGAAACGCTTACATTACCATATGCCCAGGGCGGCTTTGCGGCGCCGGATTTCTATCTCTATTACCTCTGTGCTGAGGCGCAGTACGCCTATTACTGGCAGCATGACCCTGCATTCATCCCGCATGTGGCCGTTGAGGCGGGTGCGGTCCATTGTCTACCCCTCAAAGCGATGATCGTAAACACGTATACGGTGTATGAGAAGGGGGAGTTTGACACGGTGCGGACTACCGCGGACGCATGGCGGGCTCTGGGGCAGCGTGCGGGTATGTTACCGCTCTATGCTCCAGGCATGCCGCTGCTCCATCACTCGGACCTCTCGGTGACTCAGGAGACGGGTACGCTGCGAGCACTGGCGGGGATGGGACTCAGCACTATGGCGGACGTGTACCCTGGAGGTCAGTTTATGACCCCTGCAGACCTGGAGGCCACGGCGAGGTCTTGGCCATGCAGCGCTTTGTATATGCTAGACTGCGATCTGCCATGCGTGCGTTTAATCCTCACTTTCCCTCTGAGCCGCCGACTCTTGGGGCACTTCAGCTTCTGTACACGACCACCTCCAGGGCTCGGCTGATGACCAGGCTCTATAAGGCGTCCCAGAGTGAAGGGATCCTGATGGGCGCAGCGGCCCTGGACAATTGGAATATGGTCCTCCCGGAACCCCTCACGGAGAATGAGTGGCTGGATAGTTGCAGCTTGACGGGCCACTTGTCGCCGAATGGCAACCTGCGTTTGGTGCACTTCAAGTATCTGCATCAGATGTACTATACGCCGGCGCAATTGTGTAAATTTGGGCTCCGTCAGTCTGATGCCTGTAAACGATGTGGGGCGGCTGGGGCAGGATTTTATCATCTGGCGTGGGAATGTCTGAAGATAAATGCTTATTGGGGCGAAGTGATTAGAGTGCTTGGTCTGATGATTGAGGAGCCGTTGGACTGTCATCCACGGTTGTGCCTGCTGGGAGTGGGGACTAAGGTGCGCCCTGCTAATAAAAAGCTTGTTTCCATTGCATTGCTCATGGCGAAGCGAAGAATCTCTCTCTGTTGAGAGAGTCGCTTGGCTCCTACGACAAGCGTGTGGCTGCATGACTTAGCATATTGCCGGGATCAGCTTACCTGTTATGCGGAGGAGCTGCCGACGGCCTCAAGGCCTAGGGACATCTGGGGGCCGCTCACATCGTACCTGCTGTCGCTTCAATAGTAGCTGATGACTGGATTGGGGTTGACGTGTTTCCCTGCTCATGGTTGACTTTGGGGGTTGTTGCCTGTCTCCTGGGCCCTGGCATTTCGGAACTGATTGGGGCTATGTCATCGCAGCAATGTAAGGTCGCTGTACCACTGCTACTTGTGTCATTCATTGCACTGAAGTCTTGCAATTGCCTGTTTGCATTATTTTGTATTGTGTTTTGTCATGCACAAATCAAATTTCATAAATAAAAAAAAAATGAAGAAAAAAGTATACCAAAAAGTCACCACCAGGTACAGCTTTTGTTCTGTGAGCAAGAAATTGTAATGACTTGCCTTAGGGGGGCGCTGGATATTGGAATAGTTTAATTTACTATTCCAACTCCAGTCTGCGCAACAATAGGGAAGGTGTTGGACTTTCATTTCAACACCACTCCACCATTGCGCCCAACTATTGCAAGTTGTTGTAAAGAATGTGTGCTGTTGCCGGTGCTATGTAGGATTTGTCCTAAAGGACGTTTCCCATAGTAAACATGTGAGCCCAATGCATGGATGTCTATAAAAAGGTGTAAATGCATTTCGATTTCGATCAAGGAACCACAGTTACTAAAGTTTTTCCTGTATGGTAATGACTATGCAAAATGTTAGTGAATGGCCACAAACGTGTGAGGTGTTTGATGTGGCAGGCATTTTTGCATGACCACCAACCAACCCCTCCTTTTCACACTTTACCCTAAGGATACAACAGTGGACAATCCACCAGCTTGGTGGATTTCTCGCTGCTGCAATGGCCAATTACAAACCAATTTGTTATTGAGATTATTCCACTTTCTGTCACACACATAAACTTAATTTAGCAAATGATTAAAAAAAATTAAAACATCACATGTGGCTTTTTGGACAGCATTTCTCTGTATTGCGTTTTTGTTCCAGACCGCAGTAATGTGGGACTAATAAGAAATTAACATTATTGTTTGTTTGTGCTGAAAATTAGGACTCAGTATGTGAACACCAGAAAGTATTTTGGGCTAAATACTTGAATTAATTCCAGTAACTTCTGATTCAGCATTGGTGAGCGTCATCAGTGAGGTGGCGCTTGAGTCCCAGTCAAAGTTAGCATGAGCTCTACGTCTTGATATACCCCCTTGCACTTCTTATGGCATCGCACTTAGAAAAATAAAAAAGTTCTAGACTACACTCCGTTGACATCAGTATGGGACTCATGAGCAAACATCGACATTCACCATTCTGATAATTAAGGATTTACTTACAGAAGAACCTTCCAATTAAATATACAAATGTAGGTTAGTGTGGAATCTATAAAAGCAGGGATGGTACAAAAATCAATAACCCAGAATTTCTTCCAGCTGTGACTCTTTGTAAAGTGTAAGGCCCTTCTTTAAGATTCAGCAGGATATAGTGCGAAATAATTGGTAAGTATTTAATCTGGTACTTGCAGTTTCCCTGCTTAAATATTGCTCAGCCTGGTTGTGGTGTGATTGCAGTACAACTGTTTTTCTGATTCGGATTGGCACATTGACTGAGTCCTTGATGGGAGTGGATCTAGAAAGCCACTCACTGTGTTTCTAGAAAAATCTAGAAGATGTATCATCAGTACTGAAAGTGTACGGATGGAAAGTACAGAATAGCAGCATGATGAGTCTGTGACCTGTCTAGTACTTTAGTTTTCCTACTTACTTTGGCTAAAGATGATTTAGAACTCATAACATCATCCAAACATGAGTAGTATACTATTTAAACCATGATAATTCAAAGCACAAGTAAACTGAACTCCTAAATAAGAATAACTCATACAAAACTACACTTGCTTCGTGTCAGTACCAAGCTGCATCATGTACTCCACAATTTGGTTTGGGCATATAACATTGATGACAATCATTTTCTATAAATCTCTTGCTCTTGGAATTCACAACAAATAGCAGGTGTCACTGTTACGCAACTCGGATAATATGTAGACAATCTACGGAAATAGACTCTCTTCCAGTTTTGAGACTCTCCAAATAGACTTAGGCTGTGTCCACCTGAATAAATAGTGAGACTCTGTCCCTACAGGCGCCCCTCGACTTCGCCGGAAACAGCACACTTGCTTGGGTGCCCTGGCCCCCAAAGTACTACCTCAGACCCTACAGAGCCATTCTCTTCATACCAGTCACTGGACTATCATCTAGAAAGAAAAGGACTTGCTGGCCCAAGTACATGGTCTCTTTTTTTTAGGTTGCCCATCACAGTACAGCCTCTTGTTGCGTCTCATCTTGCAGTATCACATGTAACCTTCTAAAACCCTCCTTATCATTACATGTTCCTCTCAAAGGCACCATCATGGCCTTCTTCAACTCCATTGGGTTGGAGTCATCCCTAGGCAATCTCTTCTCAGGAAAGTCTCAACCGATGTGCATAGCTCGCCATCTGTTTCATACATAGTCGAAGGTCGGTCGTTCTCTTACTGTTTCCAGCCAATGCTCCAGCAGAGAGATGGATGTCATGCACAGACCTGAAATTTGTCCATTTTCTTGTTTGTCTCTCGCCGATGAGTGGTAAAGTTCACAGTTACGTTGGTCCTCTATGCCAGGGATTTTACTGTCATAACCCTTGAAGAAGTTCTGTCCAGTCTGTTCTTCTCCGTTATGACATTGGCTTCCATATTATTCATCTTTTTTGTACGTTCTGCTCAGAAACACTTTAGCGCCTTTTAGCCCTGAACAAATCTGCTAATAGGACTTCAACAGTTGTCAACTCTTCATGAAATGCGGGTGCAGATGAAAAAACATATGCTGTGTGCAGCACTCATAGGCGCTTATTTATGGGATTTTGGTGTAGGGCAGTGCAGCAAGGCACCTTGCTGCACTGCCCTACACCAAAGTGAAAGGGGAAAAATTTACCGTATTTAAGCAATACAGAGCATTCCTGGCTTTTCTTCCTGCGCTGGTGCCGTTTCAGCAGCCTAGCGCCAACATAGGCACCCTTGCACCATAGTACCAGGGTGCTTCTGTTGCAGCAGGATTGTTTTTGTGCAGGAAGGGGCACATTCCTGCACAAAAACAATCCTAAGAGGCGTTTTCCTCTTTCTATGTGTGCTGCAGAAAGAGGAGAAATAAACATATTTCTCCTTGTTACGCCTCACCTCGGGAGGCATACAAATTTGGCGCTTCCCCAGGTTTACATCACTTTGTAAATAGGGGGCAACGTCAAATTCCATGGATGTTGGGTGGCAAAACTCACCACAATGCCCATGGAACACTTCCTGGGTACAAAGTAAGGCAACGCGGCGATTTGCTCTACGTAGCCTTACTCATGATTTATGAGGTCACTCAAAGCCGCGCAGTGCGTGGCTTCTTAAATTATAGTGAGAGCCCTGCATCATGCATGTACCACTTTAGATGGTGCAAAGGTCACACAGGGCTGTCCTAAATAAGCCCCTTAGGCTACCTCATAGGTGTTGCATGGTTCCCCAACAGCAGCTCTATTGTGACAGCCACATACATCAGGCATGTGCGCTACACATATGTCCATGTTGGCTACTCGTCTTTCACTCTCTCGGTGCTCAGGGGATCTCTGTGGCCATCAATTTAGTGCTTTGGGTGACCCCCCCCCACAGTACGGGTCAGGAGGAAACCGGGCTTAATTTGTGCCGGTGCTAGCCGGTGCTTAGCACCGGCACTTAATTATCAGGGCCGGGTCTACAGTCACGCATTTAGTGCACGTCAGTAATTGATAATTAGTGGCACTGGCACAGAGAGCGTGTGCTGTACGTCCGTAAGTGCTGCTGTCACTTTACCTTCGTACTGGTTGTGTTGATGACGTGACAGGACTGATGATCATGTTGAAGAACTTCACTGTATGGTGACGTGACGGTGACTCCGATTCTCATTCTCACTCTTTCGCAACTCACAAGACTTCTGCTCAATCCGCCGTCCCAGCGGCCGCGAATCAGTGTTGCCGGCCCAGTGGGCGGAACACTGAGTTGGGCAGGGCTGTGCCTGGGCTGGTCTTCTTCTGCGGGGGTTGGGGCTGTGCACGTCAGAGGCAGCGACGCGTGCGCAGATTTTGCAATTGAATGCACGCGCATTGGCTGCTTTAATTTTGCCACGGTACGCCCCAGCATACCCGCACGGCCGCACCTCCCACCGTGACTGGTACCGCGTCCAGCACTGAGTATCCACACTGGGGAGCGAGGAACAAGTAAGGAGCCTAATGTATTTATCATATTATTATGGTATATTTAAGATGCTTTAATTTATTAAATACTTACAAAGAAATACATGTGCTAACATTCGCAGTGTGAGTAAAGCATGGAATGCAATCTTAGAAATAGCTTACACAATATCTGCATTGACGGTACTCAATCATCATACCTGATGGGCGTGTTTATTTCACATTGATTTAAGGTGTAAATAGAATATATTGATTAGTAGAGGACCCTGGAATGCAGTTAAAATAAATCAAACACAAGTTATATTTTCCAGAACCTATCAAAGTACTTTCAGAAATGCAATACAAATTTCGAAATAATATTTGACACTGGTGTAAATTTGCGCCACCATTTTGTTACTTTCACAATAATGCATATATCAATCAGGCTGCCAGGTGTTTGGAAACCATTGGAATTGTGGGCAGCTTTCCTTTCTGTGTTGATACTGGACACTGCTTGCTCCAGGATTCCAACAGGATGTGAAAGAGATACGAGAAGGAATTGAAATAAGTGATAGCTCGCTACAGTGTGGTGGGAACCATGCTTCCCCGGAAGTAAATGAACCAAATGTTAGATAGATGTGATGAATTAAGATCGGATTACTGCACGCAAATGTCTCCACGTGATTTTTATGGCATACTGGCATACCGAGATGTCATTGTGCATGTGCTACCAGCAGTACCTCTTTGCACATGTATGTTATGCCTCGTGGATAGGTTTAAAATGTTAGCCTGCGTGGCAAGGGTTCATGAAGAATGTTCATTGTGTTGCTGGGTGATGGGGTCAGAAGATTCTATGTATTTTTGGAATAGTGCGGAGACGTTTTTATGAAGGTGGATGTCTTCTTTATCACCTGTTGCCTCTGCTGTGTAGATTCAAGTAATAAACCGCTTTAAGGATCCCCGGCTCCTAAGCTTATTACCACAATTTGATTGGCGACGAGGATGGGATATTTTGAGGATGATCTTGAATTCGATGGTAGGGTGATCAAGGGTAAGATATATGTGGCTGTAAAAGGATTGAATATTTTAGGATGGTATCACCAGGGCTTATTTGGGATGATCCTCAAACCAGGTTGTCGGGTACAAGTTTTAACTGTTTCAGATGCTGGTTTTGATAGTAGTGTCAAATGGGAGCAACTCTTTCCCACTGTCTTTTCAAAGGGATTAGGAACTATTCGAGGGTTCAAACACCGAATTATTGTGAAAGAAGGGTCGTTACCGGTGAAGCACAAATTAAGGGGTGTCCCTTTCAGTGTTAGGGAGGACCTTGAAATGGAGATAAAGCGCTTGTGCCAAGAGGGTATTATTGAAGCAACAGAGTCTTCTTTGTGGCTTTCTCCTCTGGTCGTAGCACGGAAGAGGTGTGGTAAGTTGCGCGTTTGTGTGGACCTCAGGTCGCTGAATAAGGAGATCTGGGTGGACTCGCATCCTCTGCCAAAAATTGATGACCTATTTGCGTGCGTCAGTGGTTCGAGATATTGTTCAAAGTTAGATTTGGTGAGTGCATACCACCAGATTGAATTGGAAGAGGAGTCTCGCCACTTTACATCGTTTATCTCACCTCTGGGTACTTTCCGTTATAAACGTATGCCGTTTGGTTTGGCCTCGGCCGCGTCAGTTTTCCAACGAGTGATGCAGAGTATGTTGGGTGAGAACAAAGGTGTACTTGTATTCCAAGACGATGTCCTTGTTCATTCCAAAGACATTAGTTCACACAATGTTTTGTTGAGAAGGGTTTTCGAAACATTCAGAGAGTATGGTGTGGTTGTAAAGCCTGAAAAATGTAAATTTCTATGTGATGAAGTCGAGTACTTAGGGCACCACATTTCTGGCGAAGGGATTCGACCTAGACAAGGTTTGTTAGATGCCATCATCAAGGCTCCCATTCCGAAGGATAAAACAGGGATTAAATCACTGTTAGGTTTGTTGGAATATTATTCTAAATTCATTCCAAACTATGCCTCTGTGGTTAGACCAATCAGTTTTTTATTGAGAAAGGGTGTTTCCTTCAATTGGTCGGGTCAGTGTAACGCAGCTTTGGAAGCTGTGAAGGTTCTACTTAAGAATAGTGAGGCGCTTAAACCGTATGATCCTACCCTTTCCACTTGTATCACGGTGGATGCAAGTCAGGTGGGTTTGGGGTGTGTGGTTACGCAGGATACTCGAGGAGGTGAAAATACCATTGCGTTTGCATCCAGAGTCTTAAGGGATGCAGAAACACAATACTCGGTAATCGAGAAAGAGTTGTTGTCTTGTCTTTGGTCTGTGAGTAAGTTTCGTTCATATGTCTGGGGGAGACGTTTCATTTTGAGGACTGATCATAAACCATTGGTGAACATTCTAAGTGCAGGGACTAGCAAATGTTGTTCACCAAGGATTGTAAGGATGGTCTCAAGACTTATGCAATACCAGTTTGATGTAGTCCATGTTTCTGGTGGTAAGAATACGAGAGCAGATTTTTTATCTAGATTTCCTGTAGGTTCAGACCAAAAGGTCTGTTCAGATGACAACCATGAGGATGAAGATGATTCAGATGATTGCTTTATTGCTGCGGTTGATATTTCTGAGTTTAGTGTTGGAGACGAGGGAAGTTGGTTGGAAGCCATTGGTCAAGATGAGGTTCTCCAACAAGTGAGTCATTATGTGATGAATGGTTGGCCAAGAGAGAGTACTTTGGCGCATTATCTACAACCTTACTGGAAAGTACAGTCAGAAATTTCCATTGAAGGTGGGGTGTTGGTTCGTGGAGAAAGGCTTATCCCTCCTCTTGGTGTGAGGAAAAATATTATTCTCAGAGCTCATGAGGGTCATCTTGGTTCAACTCTTACTAAACGAAGAGTTTGTGATGGTTTCTGGTGGCCATCTATGGATGCTGATGTCACAGAGATTGTTGATGTGTGCTCCATATGTAGTAAAGCTGATAAGGGCTTGAAAGTAAAGACCCCACCGCTATTGCCAGTAGACTGCCCACCAGCTCCTTGGAGTAAGTTGGGTTTAGACATCATGGGCCCTATAGAAGGTTTGCAGAATGGTGGTCGTTTTGTTCTAGTATTAATTGATTACGTTTCAAAATGGCCTGAGGTGAGGGTTGTTAAGGACATCTCTTCCTCTACTGTGATAACGTTTTTAAGAGAGGTGTTTATTCGAGAGGGGTTTCCTGAGACATTGGTCACAGACAATGGTACCCAATTTGTCAGTGTAGAATTTGAGTCATTTCTGAGTTCTTGCAATATCAAGCATACAAAAAGTTCACTGTATCACCCACAGTCTAATGGTCAAGTGGAGCGTATGAACAGGGTGGTGGGTGACTGTGTTAGATGGGAAAAAGGTTCGAGGGTTAATATACAAGGTTCCATCGATAGTATGCTTTGGTTTTATAGGACTACTCCTCATTCCACTACTAAGATTTCTCCTTTTGAGCTATTAAGGGGACGTAAGGCCAATACATGTTTCAGACCAGGTTGGATGAATAAATGGATCAAATCGTTACATGACATGAATAGTCTTATGGAAATAGTGAAGAGGAATGTTCAAAGTGCTCAAGTTAAGCAAAAGCAGTGGTATGATAACAAAAATTCCACTAAGTTGGTTGAAGTGCATGTGGGGGATCTCGTTAGGATCAAATCCTCCATACATGTCAAAAAAGGGGAAAGTAGGTTTGGACTACCCATCCGTGTCACAGAAATAGGTAGGAATGCAGTTAAAGTTGAAGGGGGAAGTTGGTGGAATGTAGGTAAGATTGTTAAAGTTAGGGAAACTGGTGGGATAGGAAAGGGGGGTAGCTACTGTGAGCCTTCCTCTTCTGAAACTGTGGATACTGGCTGTAGAACTGGTGATGTTCGTGCTACTGTGAGAAGGAGGAGTAGTAGGACGAGCAGAATTCCCATACGTTTTCGTGACTGAATTACTGTCATAGTGTTTAAGTTTTATTATTTTCATTTTGTTTTTTTGTTTTTTATTGTTTGTTGTGTTTCTGTTTTTTTTTTTTAAATGAGAAAGAGGGATATGTTATGCCCCGTGGATAGGTTTAGAATGTTAGCCTGCGTGGCAAGGGTTCATGAAGAATGTTCATTGTGTTGCTGGGTGATGGGGTCAGAAGATTCTATGTATTTTTGGAATAGTGCGGAGACGTTTTTATGAAGGTGGATGTCTTCTGTATCACCTGTTGCCTCTGCTGTGTAGATTCAAGTAATAAACCGCTTTAAGGATCCTCGGCTCCTAAGCTTATTACCACAATTTGCTTATTGTACACATTGAAAAAATGTCATAAATTAATTTTGGCCGATTTTTGCACTAAAGCAAACGTTTCCGAACAAACCACTATTTATGTTTTGTGTGTGTGTGTGTTTCTGTGGTGTGTGTGTGGTTTGTATCTTCTGCTAAATCCGCCGGCCCAGCGGCCGCGAATCAGTGTTACCGGCCCAGTGGGCGGAACACTGAGTTGGGCAGGGCTGTGCCTGGGCTGGTCTTCTTCTGCGGGGGTTGGGGCTGTGCACGGCAGAGGCAGCAACGCGTGCGCAGATTTTGCAATTGAATGCGTGCGCATTTGCTACTTTAATTTTGCCACGGTACGCCCCAGCATACCCGCACGGCCGCATCTCACCACCGTGACCGGCACCGCGTCCAGCACTGAGTATCCACACTGATGGTTGAACTTCAACGGTGCCGACGGACCAGTTGAGGGCAAGGCATGGCCTGAGGTGAGGCAGGGTAGGGCCAGTCAGGCGCCTGGATTACTGTTTTTTTTATGTTGATTGGTCAGATGTTGCTAGTAGTGGATGTTGCGCAATTTGGTCAGTACTACAGTACTACTGGGATGGATTCAGTTTCAGTTCAGGGTCAGGCTCAGCAAATCTGCCGGGGTTGGGGCTGTGCGCGGCAAGCAGCGTGCGCAGATTTTTTCACATTGCAATGCCTGCGCATTCGCTGCTTTGCCACACCCCAGCATACCCGCACTGCCTCAGGCTCACCACCACACCGTCCGAGTCATTGTGTCCAGCCAGCCGCCGTTCAAAGTAGCGGCACCTTTCTATGAGGAAGTCTCCCTTGCTGAAATTCGGATCAGGTATATATTACATCTGACTTTTAGCAGTGCCAGTTAAAGATGTGGGTGGAGCTAATATAGTAAGTGGGTGGAGCCAGTGGCCGCATTGAGGTCAGTGGACTCGGTGGAGTAGAATACTGCTCTGCACTGTGCAGTACATAGAGTTAGGCGCCACCAGGTGAGGCATGGCCTGGGGTAGTCTGGCGGCGGAGGGCGGCCTAATCATCATGAGTTAAAAATAAAGCTGCGCAGCTGAGGCAGGGCAGGGCCTGGCAGGCACCGTGATATGTTTTTATATTGATTGATGCAGTGTCTGATGATGAGTGGCCGCGGGCCTGCGGCACTTAGTTTGATGATGTCATGTTGTGCAGTTGCGGGCCGACCCAGGCTGCCTGGATCATGGATTCAGTTTCGGTTCAGCAAATCTGCGGGTGTTGGGGCTGTGCGCGGCAAGCAGCGTGTGCAGATTTTTTTCACATTGCGTGCGCATTCGCTGCTTTGCCACACACACCCCAGCATACCCGCAACTGCCTCAGGCTCACCACCACCGTACGATTCAGAATCATGGCCATTCGCGTTCAGGCCTTCAGGGGTGAAGTGGCAGACAGGGCCTGGCAGCAGGGCACAGTACAGAGCAGGCTTAATTAGTTAAAAAAATAATAAAGCTGCGCAGCAGCCTAAGTAAGGCTGCAGGCTCTGTACTAGAACTGCAGTGAGTCTGAATCAATTTGCCAATATATTCATGTTTTAAAAGCACCTGCTGCCGAGTTCCTGGGCTCCAGTAATATTCAGGCATAAATTAAAATGTCAAGATAACTCTGGTGATTATTCGTCTTCCTGGACCTGGAGAGAGATAAGAGTTTTGTCTAGGGGAAGTTGTGACTGTTTGAAAGGTAGTACAGGGTTACATACCTGCTGCAAAGAAAGTTTACCATGCAGATCAAAAAGTGCATATAATGTAAAATATGTCAGTGCGTGTTACTGCTTCTGTCGGAGAGATCCTTTTGTTACTTGCAGTTTGTAAGTTAAAATCCTATCATTGAACAGCAGGCTATTAACAAGTCTGTCATCAAAGAGCTGCATGCAAACGGCAAGTTATATATTAGAGCTATATGTTTTTTTGCCCAATCTTTCATTATCCTAATCTTGCAAAAAGGGTTAATTTCGGTAGAAATCAATTTTTACTGAAGAGAACCCCTAACAATGCTGTTATGTTTTAAATTCTGAATTTGCGCTTTTCCAGACTTCGAACTCTTAAACTATATTGCCAACAATGACAATCATGGATGACATGTGACTCCTATACCTTGTAGTCCTGTCTGATGTAACATTCCCTATATTCTGATTTACACACGTAGGATTGTATCTATGCAATGTGTGAATGATGCAAGGTGCTCTTACACCTTACACTGTTCACAGGTCAGGGGAACCTCCTATCAAAACCTTTCTATGAGGAAGTCTCCCTTGCTGAAATTCGGATCAGGTATATATTACATCTGACTTTTAGCAGTGCCAGTTAAAGATGTGGGTGGAGCTAATATAGTAAGTGGGTGGAGCCAGTGGAGGAAGTGGGTGGTGCCAGTGAAAAGTAGGTGTGGCCTCCGACAAACAATTAAGCACCTGCACTTCATATTTTACAAATTAAGCACTGGGAGGAAACCATTCTTGATTTTTGTGCCCAAGATGATGCGTGGCCACAGGGTTTGTATCATGCCTCATCCCCAGAGATGACTTGTCTGCTAGCATCTCACCCAAGACAGGATGCAACTTCACTTGTGACAGCCTAGCCCTCTGCCAGTTTCCCCAGTCAGATGAGAGGACTGCTTGTAGGAGCTAATCCCCTTATGACCAGCTCTCCGCAAATACTACTGTTCACATCAGCAAGAGGCCCTTCATATTTGAACCCACTGGGCCTCTCTTGGGGGGGAAACAACTCGCTCTGGAGAGGACTGTGCCTGGACAAAGGTAGTCATGACACAGGAAGGAGCGTCTCACAAAAATTCAAAAGCATGCAGTGGTGAGAGTCATATAGAGCTGATGTCATTTTTTAGTACTAAAGAGAGTTCTCTCTCTGTAAAACATCCGGTTTCCTTGTGGGCTGGACTGGTTATCTAAGACGGTGGTGTTTGCTACTAAGATTGTGGTGAAGCATGACAGATGCAGAGACCACGAATACGATTAGATCAATTCCTCATTCAATAACTATGAGTATTCTTGTTATGGTGGAGGCAAGCCCCATTCATGTCTCTTAAGAGCGTACACCTCTGCCATGAAACCACAGTAGCAGCTGCCTTTTTGCACCTTGCCTCAGCCCCTAAGACAATTATGCATGATTGCAAGAGGCACTTTTACAACAAGGATAAAAATGCAGAGCAGGGTCTACCATAAACGCCTTGAGGTATAGAGGACTGATGGCGGTGGCGGCAAAATCATTATAATAGCAGGATGGCGGTTATTACCTATTGTCTGCTGTTGAGAGAAGCCTACTGGCCTCCAATGCTGTTTTCTAAATTCATCTGGCAGTCTCCTACAACTTAGCCCTTTGCCACTCCATGTGGGACGTAGAGGTCATGTATGTGTACCTTATGTGTGTGTATGTGAAGGATGCGTGTGGAGCACACGTGACACTTGTGACTATGGCCAAACTCTTTTCTGTTTTATGCTTACTGTATCGAGTGGTACCTAAGTTGAAGGATTGAATGGAGAGCCCTGAAAGCAGATGTTAATTGTATGGTTCCTCCCAGATAAATTCCACGAATCCACTGTAGTATGCCAGACTGTGGAATGCTAAAGAGAGGAGACAGAAGGTCCCTTTGAAGCCTTCGAGTTTCCCTCTTCCCTTCTCTGGCCTACTGTCTAATGTAATGACTATCCCCACAGGGGAGCAGGTAATTAAATAGGACAGCCACCCCTTCCCTTTGTACCCTTGTTTTGGGTTACTCCTAATAGGAGACTCCAAACTACACCCTAACTTCCTGCTCACACTTCATTATGAACACTAGACCCAGGTAAAATTTAAATTATGGTGGCATCATTTACATAACTTTGGGAATTTTGTGTTATGCTTGTGAAATTACGGCATTATGCCATGCCCCAAAATGACATGTTTGCTGTAAAACTATAGTATGGGAACAAAAAAATTGCCAGAACGCGAGCACCTGTCATTCGTAGTACTTGTTTTATGGCAATATGTTTTTAGCATGAAATGCTTACTTGAGTCCAAAATTGACATGAGGATGCATTTTGCCATAAAATACAGCCCAAATCCCGAATTTCAATTTCGTGTAATTGCATTTAATTTCCTCAAAATGTCACTTTATTACGTGAAGGCAAAATTGAATGAATTCAATAAAGACCTGGCCTGGACCAGTCTGAGTTGACTACACAAAAGGGTAATACTAACGAAAATCTGACTCAAAAGTGATTGTTGGAATACGCAACTTTTATCTGCCAAAGATGGGACAGAAAAGTACAGCCAGTGTGCAAAGATTTCTTTTCCCCGAAGCCCCATACCAGTGGTGACCAAGAAACTCTTCAGGGTAACTTCTGTGAACTTCTCTTGTTAGGTTCAGAAGCTAAAACCGACCACAAACTGCCAGGACAGGCTGCCTAGACTTGAAGTTGGAGAATTGACCAGCAGCTCACAGGGGGCATTGGAGGTGTTCTTGTATGAGGAACACGCTGCTCAGAATGAGGGATGAAGAGCCAAAGACTTCCATAGCTGCATCCAGAAAGGATCTGCACGATTGTGGGTGGGTAAGGGCCAGGAAACCTGAATTGTCCCTCAGTGAAATCGAACTCTGTATCTTAGTGGATCAAAGTTACTAGGACATTTGTAGCCAGTTGAGTTCCTCAACTAAAAATCACCAAGAAACCATGTGGCTTTGGAACAAGTTCAGAGTGCTGTATGCAGTCCCCCACAGAAAGACTCAAGAATGCGAGAGGAGTCATATCTGCAGAGGGGCTTCCACCAAGGACTGCATACTCACAAGACAAACAAGCATTGGCATAGCCAATAGGTCTCGCCTTTGGGACCTTATAAGTATTTAGTTATGCAGCACAATATCCTTGGTGCAACAACATCAACTGTTGCATGGCTAAACACGTATAAGGTCCCAAAGGCGAGACCTTTGGCTTTGCCAATGCTTGTATATTTCTAGCGATGGTTTAGCCTACCATGCAAATGTATATTTAGTAACTTTCACTGAATAATCGAATTAATGTGTACCAGTCCCTAAAATCTGTTTTGAAACTTTACACAATATTTTGTGAATAGTAGCCTATTGATCAATTGTGCAGCTGCCTAGTAACACCAGGCCTAGAGGTGGGAGCACCTCGTCTATATTTTAATATGGACTTGCATGAATAAACACACACACACACACACACACACACGCACACGCACACGCACACACAACCCAACCCCCACCACACCCCCCTTTTCTATTTCCTCCCGGGCCCGCACGGCTGCAAGCTCGTGTTTTTGTCATTCACCATGAAAACAAGCCTAAGTCAAAACCGAGAAGGTGTGCCACCTTCTTTTCGGCTGCATTAGGAGAGCGACAGAAAGGGCAGCTGCAACCCGGGGAAGGAATCCCTCCCTCGGAAGCTCGTACACAGAGATGCAGTAAAAGCAGCAGTCTGACGCAGTTTCGCGGAAATCAGAGGAGCAGGTAAGTCAGCTTGGGGAGTGGAAGGGAGTAGCTCGTTCTCTGGGATGCTGCAGAGGCGGTGGCTGGGTACAGCAGAGAAAGGCCGAATCCTGGCGTGGGCGGCAGACCCCTCCTACCGGGCTCCCTGGGGTCGGGTGCATGCCGTAAAGTCCGTCCTGGGTCCGTCAGACGGGTCTGCAATGAAAACAGACAGAAGGAGAAATGGGCAGAGAATGACGAATTAAAAAAAAAATGTAAAAAAGCAACAGAAGAGAACAAGAGTGCTAAAAAGAAGGGAAACAAGAGGGAGATGGGTAAAGAGAAAGACAAGTGCGCACGCCTACATGGGCAGAGAATGAGGAATTATAAAAAGAAAAAGGTAAAAAAGCAACAGAAGAGAACAAGAGTGCTAAAAGAATGGAAACAAGGGAGATGGGTAAAGAGAAAGACAAGCGCGCGCGCTGAAAGTAAAAAATAAAATTAAAAGGTGTGCAGGCTGCAGCGGGAGAGAGAGGCGGAGGGGTGCACCTGCGAGTGGTGCGCACGAGCTGGGGAGAGCAGTTTGCTCTTTTTCAAAGCACATTCTCGTGCTTGTGGCGCGCAGCTGCGCACTCCCGCAGGGCGTATGCCGCCACAAGCACGAGTATGTGCTTTGAAAAAGAGCTGCACGACGGCTAAAGGTCTCCTACTGCGTAGGCGAGACCTAAAAAGGTTGGGGACCTAGTTTGTTTGAGTGGTAAGTTTTTGTGTAATGGCTCGAGGCAGATTCAAACCACAAGGCTGACGAGCTGCAAGCACTGCAACTTTACCGTAGCTTCTTCCCCTGGTGCTGACAGTGCATCTGCTGACCTCACGTATGTGCCAGAGACACCACTGACACATCAGCTAGTTGAGTTGGTGCAGAATCACTGCCTCCCATGCTCTGTGGGCTGTGCTTTGCATACCACAGCGAATGGCACAGGCGGACGACTGAACATTGGTACAGTCTGCATCAGACAGAGCAACCATCCAGGACAGAAAATGTACTGTGTGATTCCACCCCAAGAGGGTAGGCAACCATAACAACAGTGGAGGGGATTTCAGCAAACGAAACAGATTGAGTCACCGGGCTGTCACCCCTCAGCCTTCCACAGTATTTCCACAATCTCTCACCCCCCCCCCCCCCAAAAAAAAGTGCCAAGCAGCAACACACACCATCACCAAAGACTATGATACCAGATTACCATATATACTGTTTCCGATTAGTACCACTGGTAAATGCTTCCTGTTGTTTACATCCAGCAATCACATTGTGTTTAAGATAGCAATAAAGTGCTTATAAAGTAACAGCAATTAATTGCTCTCTGATGTAAATTGAATTCTGAATACCCAATCCCATTCCGCCTCCTTGGTTAATCCTTGCAATTCTCAACCTTGGTAGTGTAAAGGGTTAAGTGCTAAAGCAGTGTTCTTGATGCTCAGTTTTGTGTTCAACAGTGAGGTTTAGCCTCAGGTCACCACTAATGCTCCTGAGAAAAGATCCATCCACGCTACAAGTCATCTCTGTATTTTATCTGGGGAGTGGGTTAAAGCAGTCAATTTGTCAGACAGAAACACAGCTGGGTATCACCGGATTAGGAGTTTAGGCTAGACCTGTGGGATTGGTTGTCTAGTATTGCTCAAAGGTAGCTGTTGTGCAGAAACCGGCAACATCTGGAGACCTTAGGCACCCCAATGCTCACTGCTGTGGCCATGGAAGTGAATATCTCAAATTTTTTGACAATACAATTTTCAAGAAAGATTGCCTCTGTCTCGAGTCTTCTCAGGGTATTTACCGC